>NC_040045.1:32993949-33321284 GCF_003713205.1 Coffea eugenioides | reverse complement strand
CCCCTGGGTTAATTTCACCCCCGTGTCTGGGTTAAGTGAGGTGACATGCTGATCTGCTCTCTCTTTTCCAGTCCAACGCTGCCGGTACCGCCTTGGCTACCCGCTTCTCCGAGCTGTCTCCCGACCTGGAGAAGTTGAGGAAGAAGAACCTGGAGGTGGAGAGGAAGCTTTCCCAGGCCCTCCAGGAGGCCAGCTCCCTTAAGGCCAAATTAGACAAGGCCGAGAAGGAGATGGATGCCGCCCAGGTCCAGCTCGCCTCAACCAGGTCGGAGCTCGACCAGGAGAGGGCTGGTGCGGCCAGGCTGAAGGAGGAACATGCCGTAGAGCTCTCCGGCACCGTCAGCCGAGAGCGGAAGAAGGCTGTTCGGGAGTTTATCTCCTCCGATCAGTTCGAGGTGGACATCGCCCTCCTCAACCAGCCCATCCTCCAGGTTGGCTCTACGCGGGCCCTGACCCAGGTGCAGGGCCTTAACCTACCCGGCTTCAACGTGGCGGACTTCAAGGACTACGATCCTGCGGCCGAGGATAGGCTGGACTGGCTCTTTGATGGGTACCGGAAGGGGCATGCCTTGAAGAGCCTGGTCCGCCGAACCGACGTAGGAGCAGACCTAGAGGAGGTTCCCCTGGAGGAGGACGGGTCTCCAGGCAGAGCTGCCGGGAAAGAGCCGGTGGCCTAGGGCGGTGGCCACTCCAGGAGCCCTTTCTGTCTTTTTGTAAGGATGTGACCATGCTCCAGTTGAAAATGCTCTTGGAGGTCCATCCAGGACGGAATGGGTTTCCTGCTTCCGGGCTCCTGAATAGCCTTCACCATACGCCTCTCAACATGCTTGAGGTGTACTTTCAGCTTCCACCCCGGTCGGGCCACCAGCAGGTAGAACAGACATCGAAGGAGATTACCAGCTCGGAAGTTTTACGGTAGATAGGCAGCTCGAAAGCTCTGTAATAGATAGGCTT
The DNA here is from genome assembly GCF_003713205.1 of Coffea eugenioides. Taxonomy (NCBI): domain Eukaryota; kingdom Viridiplantae; phylum Streptophyta; class Magnoliopsida; order Gentianales; family Rubiaceae; genus Coffea; species Coffea eugenioides. Next base: position 33,320,330 of record NC_040045.1, on the reverse strand, counting down.
GCAATGTATACATAAGATTTCGAAGTTATTTCCTTCTTTCCTCGCCCACTCGCAATGCTATGTGCCAACCTCCGGGGTCGAACACCTCACACCTCACCCCCTTGGGGCTGAGTGCTTTAAATATTAAGCGCGTCCTTGCCGACCTCCTAGGTCAAGCAATTCGCACTTCCGACCGAGTACTTTAAGCATTAAGTGCGTTCTTGCCGACCTCCTGGGCCGAACACTTCACACTTCAGTATTTTAAGCATTAAGTGCGTTCGTGCCGACCTCCTGGGCCGAACACTTCACACTTCACCTACGCACCGCCTAGGTCACGAGGACGCGGCTTAGCCGACCGAGTACTTTAAGCATTAAGTGCGTTCTTGCCGACCTCCTGGGCCGAACACTTCACACTTCAGTATTTTAAGCATTAAGTGCGTTCGTGCCGACCTCCTGGGCCGAACACTTCACACTTCACCTGCCGACCTCCTGGGCCGAACACTTCACACTTCACCCACCACCCCTAGCCCCCCACTAGGACGTTGAGCGAGGGAGTGCTGAATGTGCTAGTGTAAGGTACAGGTTTGAAAATTGTAAAATGAAACAAGTACAATGGAAAATGAAAACGAGCTATGATTGAATGAGAAAACAAAAATCCGGACCTAGAGAACAAGCAACTGGTCATCCTGGTTTTACCTACGCTACAAACAATCGCAAATTGGAGATATGCCATGTCCGAGGTACTTCAGATCCATCCATCTTAGCGAGCTTGCAATAGCCAGCTCGGCTCGCCTCAAGGACCTTGTAGGGGCCCTCCCAATTTGGGTCGAGCTTGTTGGAGCCGTGTACCCGGCTTATCGAGTTCTTCCTCAGGACGAGGTCTCCTGGCTGGTACTGTATGGTCTTTACTTTGGCGTTGTGATAGCGAGCGAGCTGGCTTTTATACTTAGCCATTCGAATAGCCGCTTCCTCCCGCCTGACTTCGAGCATGTCCAGGTTGCACCTAAGCTCTTCCTCATTGGATGTTGCCACGAAGTTCTGTGTTCTGGGTGAGGGAAGACCGACCTCCGCGGGCACCACGGCCTCTACTCCGTATGTTAGGGAGAACGGGGTCTCGTGAGTAGCCGTCCTGGGCGTAGTGCGGTAAGCCCAGAGGACACTGGGGAGCTCATCCAGCCAGCTTGATTGGGCGGACTCCAGTCTAGCCTTCAACCCTTGCAGGACAGTTCGGTTAGCGTTCTCCACCTGGCCATTGGCCTGGGGGTGGCCAACCGACGTGAAGTGTTGGTTGATTCCGAGCTCAGCGCACCAGCTGCGGAAAGGGTTCTCGGCGAACTGGCGGCCGTTGTCGGATATCAGGGCTGCGGAAATCCCAAACCGGCAAACACATATGCCTTTTCCAAAAGAAATTTGAAAGTTGCCCCTTCCCCCGGGAGTAGGAGACCAGGGGCTTCCGCTTCCACCCACTTTGTGAAGTAGTCTATTGCTACCACGAGGTGCTCATATCTTCCCGGGGCTCGGGGGAAGGGACCCAGGAGGTCTATCCCCCATTGAGCGAAGGGCCAAGGACTGTGGATGGGGACCATCTCCCGAGCTGGCTGATGGCGCAGCGACGCGTGCACCTGGCAGGCTCGGTATTTCTGGACCAGATCCGCTGCGTCTCGGAAGACGGAGGGCCAATAGTAGCCCAAAAGGAGGCACTTCTTAGCCAGCACTCGGGACCCCACATGGGCCGCACATATTCCTTCATGGACTTCGCGCAGGACGTAATCACCTTCTTCGGGCGTTACGCACTTTAGCCAGGGGGACAGGTACGACCTCCTGTAGAGGGTTCCCCCGGCGTAGGCGTACTTGGCAGCTCGGAGCTGGATGCGTCGGGCCTCGGCTTTGTTTTCGGGGAGGCCACCCGAGCTGAGGAAGTCAACGAGGGGCGTCATCCAGGTGGCCGGGCTGTCTACAGCCAGGACCTGGACCTGATCGATACTTTTCTGCTTTAGCACCTCCACCAATACCTCCTTGCTCAGGTGGGCAAATGAGGAGGATGCCAACTTTGAAAGGGCGTCTGCCCGCTTGTTCTGGGACCTTGGCACCCGCTCGATTTCGAACGTTTCGAACAAGGCCACCGCCTCCCGTACTTTGGCCAGGTACTTCTTCATAACCTCGTCCTTGGCTTCGTACTCCCCAAGGACCTGAAGGACGACGAGCTGTGAGTCGCTCCTGACCTGGATCGCGGTTATTCCCATCTGGTGGGCTATCCGCAATCCTGTGAGCAGGGCCTCGTACTCGGCCTCGTTGTTGGACGCGGGGAAATCCAACCGGAGGGCGTAGGTCAGTTCTTCCCCGGTAGGTGAAATGAGTAGCAGGCCCGCCCCGCTTCCTTCCTTGCTGGAGGCCCCGTCCACGAACAACACCCAGGGCTCCTTCGGCAGCCGCTCCTCGTGTTGGGGGCTTAGCTCGGTTAGATTCAAGCTAGCCCCCTCAGCAAGGAAATCCGCTAAGGCCTGGGCCTTGATGGCTTTGCGGGGTTGATAGCCGATGTCGTGCTCGGCTAGCTCGACAGCCCATTTGGTCATTCTGCCCGAGACCTCTGGCCGGGTGAGTATCTGACGCAAGGGCTGGTCAGTCAGGACTACAATGCCGTGAGCCTGAAAGTAAGGGCGGAGCTTGCGTGCCGCATGTACCAAGGCAAGGACCAACTTCTCGGCTGGCAAGTATCGTGTCTCTGGCCCCTGTAGAGCTCGGCTTACATAATACACCGGCCTCTGGGCCCCCCCATCCTCCCGCACCAGGACCGCGCTGACGGCCTCGTTGCAGGTGGATAGGTATAGGAATAAGGTCTCCCCCGGCTCTGGGGCTGTTAGAGATGGTAGCTCGGCGAGGTAGGTTTTTAGGTCGATGAAGGCCTTCTGGCACTCCTCTGTCCAGTGGAAGTCCTTCGGCGCTTTCAGTACTCGGAAGAAGGGCAGCCCCCGGACGGCGGAGCGCGAGAGAAACCTATTCAGGGCGGCCATCCTTCCTGTTAGCCGTTGGACCTCCTTCACGCTCCTCGGAGGGGCCATGTCCATGATGGCCTGGAGCTTATCCGGGTTGGCCCGGATTCCGTCTCGGGACACCAGGAAACCGAGGAACCTTCCCGATCTGACCCCAAAAGTGCACTTCTTCGGATTTAGGCGCATCCGGCTCTTCAGTAGGATGTCCAGGACCTCCCGCAGGTCGGGTATGAGGCGCTGGTCAGTTCGACTTTTGACGATCATGTCGTCCACATAAACCTCCATGCTCCTGCCGACCTGGTTCTGGAATAACTTGTTCACCAGGCGCTGGTAAGTTGCTCCCGCGTTCTTCAATCCGAAGGGCATGGTCCTGTAGCAGTAGGTTCCCTCCTCGGTGATGAAGGAGGTCTTGTCCCGGTCCTCCTCGGCCATCTCTATCTGGTGATATCCCTTAAAGGCATCCAGAAAGCACAAAACGTCAAAGCCCACAGTAGAGTCTACTAACCTGTCAATTCGAGGTAGGGGAAAGCAGTCCTTTGGGCAGGCTTTGTTAAGGTCTGTGAAGTCTACACACATTCTCCAGGTCAGGTCCTCCTTCTTGACCAGGACGGGGTTGGCCAGCCAGGTCGGGTAGTAGACCTCCAGGATGATCTTGGACTCCAATAACTTGCCGACCTCCGCCCTGATCACCTCATTTCTCTCGGGAGCGAAGCTCCTTTTCTTCTGCTTTACCGGCTTGAAGTGAGGATCCACGCCAAGGTGGTGGACTGCCAGGTCCGTTGGAATCCCAGGCATGTCGTCCACCGACCAGGCGAAGACCTGGGAGTATTCCCTCAATAGAGCTTTCAAACCCTCCTTCTCCTTGGCGGGTAACAGGGCTCCAATGCGGAGAACCTGATCGGGCCGATCCTCCCTTAAGGGGAACTCCTCCACCTCATCTTGGGTACCCAGCTGCTGGGCCTCATCCCCTGGGATGTAGGGTTCCAAACAGGTTGTCTGGGCGACCACCTTCTCCTGCCCCCGAAGCGTGGCCAGGTAACATGCCCTGGCTACCGCTGGGTCGCCCCGCACCTCGGCTATTCCCCCAGGGGTGGGGAACTTAATGCTGAGGTGGAAAGTAGAGGAGATAGCCCGGAGGGCGTTCAAGGCGGGTCTCCCCAAGAACACATTGTACGGGGACGACTGCTTGACCACCACGAAATCAACGAGGATGGTCCGGCACCTGGGGGCCTGTCCTACTGTGACCATCAGGGTGATCATTCCCTCCGAGCTGATGGGTGGTCCGGTGAAGCCCACCAAAGGCGTCCGGACCGGGGTCAGCTGGTCGTCCCTTAGTCCGAGCTCCTTGAACACCCTATAGAACATAATGTCAACCGCGCTACCCTGGTCGACGTACACCTTCCTCACCCGGTAGTTGTTGGTGACGATGTCTATCACGATGGCTTCGTGGTTCCCTGCGGTCAGGGGGACTGCATCCCTGGGTCCAAAGGTAATTTCCTCGTCCATGCGCAAGCGCTTCAAGGAGTCGTCCCCCTCGGGGGGAGGTCGCTTGTTCTTCCGAGCCGCATGACTGTCCCCCCCCGTGGGGCCTCCGGCGATGGTGTTTATCACCCCTGCCAGGTTCTGGGTGTCCCGGTCGGGAGAGCAGTCCCGAGGGGCGTCGCGCCGCTCCGGGCGGTCGCGCCTCCGTCCCTCGTGCCTATCTCCGTAGTGGTTGCGTCCAAGCCCCTGACCTGGTCGGCGCACGAACCCCCCTAGAAAACCGCGCTGGATCAGGTCCTCGATCTCCTTGCGCAGGGCCCAGCACCCCTCCGTGTCGTGCCCGACGTCGCGGTGGAAGGCGCAGTACCGATCCTGGTTTCTTTTGTTCCGGGGCGTCCCCATCTTGGTCGGCCGATCTCCCAGCCCCTCCGCCTCCATAACGGCCAAGATCTGGGCTCTGGGCCGTGTCAGAGGGGTGTAGGTCTTCTCTGGGAGGGGCGGCGGAGCTGGTGCCCTATCCTTGGAGAGACGGTCGAAGACGTTCTTCTTGACTTGGCCGTCCTTGGATTCAGGAGGGTTTGCCCGTCCTTTCCTGTCCCCGAACTCCCGATCTGATTCCCGTTTCAGGCGGCCGGCCTCCTCTGCATTGGCGGCGGCGTGAGCCCGGGTCAAGAGCTCTCCCAGGTTCTTGGGAGGTTGTTCGACAAGCTTGTAGTAGAGATCCTCTACCCTCAACCCGTTCATGAAGGCGGCCATGACCACCTTTTCGTCCTTATCCCTGATCTGCAGGCTCTCTGTGTTGAAGCGCGTCATGAAGTTCTTCAGGGACTCATCCGGCTTCTGCTTAACGGCCATCAGGTGGGCCGCGTTCTTCGAGTAGGTCTTCGAGGAAACGAACTGGGCGGCAAACTGTCTAGCCAGCTCGGTGAAACTCTGAATAGACCCCGGTGCCAGGCCCTGAAACCAGAGCCGCGCCTTACCCTTGAGAAACATGGGGAAGGTCTTGCAGCGGAGGGCATCCGCGGCGTTTTGCAGACGCATGTGCGTCAGGAAGACCGAGAGGTGGTCTTCCGGGTCGGTCGAACCATCGTACAGCTCGATGTTCGGGATTTTAAACCTCCGGGGTAGCGGGTAGTCCTCGATCTCCTGGGTGAAGGGCGAGGCTGCGTAGCTGTCCCCGTACGGTTGTGGTCGCAGGATCTGCTCGAGCTCATCCCGGACGGGCTGCCACTGGGGTGGGTCGCGCGGGCGGCTCCTAACAGATCGGGCGGGGGAGCGTGCGAGCCCATTTCGCGTAGGTTTTCGTGGGGAGGGATCCCTTGGTCGGCTCCCCACGGACCGGTCGTGGGAGTACCTCTCGCTATCCCCGACCACCGAAGCTCGGTGACGAGGGGGAGTCCGCGGTCGTTTCCTCCTAGGGGGCTGGTCCTGTGACCCATCCTCCGAAGGGTCGGGGATCGACTCCTTCTCCTTCTCCTTCTCCTGGGCTTTGGAAGTTGGTGCGCCCCCCGCCTCCTCTCCTCCTTTTGCCTGCCGGATTATATCCTCCAGCATGGGGAGATTCTCTGTCACGAACTGGAGCATCTGCCGTCTCCGGTCTCCTGAGAGGGCCGAGCCCCCAGCGCCCCCGGCCGCTTCGTTCTCCTCTCGACGAGACCCCTCCCCGGCCCCGGCTCCGGTGCTTTCAACTGTTCGCTTGGACCGTGTCCTCGCCATCAACACTAACAATTACCTTTCGGTTCCCACAGACGGCGCCAACTGAAGAAGCACGGAACTTCCCCTGACCGAGCTGACCTGATGAGCTCGGCGTGTTGATGGAAGAACTCGCCCCAAGCCTGCAAAACAGAAAGGAGTGAACTTACAAGGGGGGCCCTGAGGTGGTCCCCAAGGGAACTCCGACGGTCAAGTTAGTTTTCCGGTGAGTAGGGTTCACGGGGATTAACTTAGTCAGAGTGTATTAGCCGAATCGTGAGCGTACCTTAGGCAATGGGTGTGTAGCACTATTTATACCTGGGCCAGAGTCCGACCTCCGTACGTTCCGGGACCTTCCTGATATAATCTCAATCCCGCGCCGAGCGGGATCTCCTCCGACCTCTGCGGGGCGGTCTCCCGATCCCCCTGGAGCCCTAGCGGGGGTGCGGCCCAGGGCGGTCGCCAGGAGCCTGGGGCCGGGGCCCAGCTCGGCTATACCTGGGCTGCCACGTGTCTAGGCCTCAGGATGGGGCCTCTGCACATGTCTAACCTGAATTAAGCAAAGTAGCACCTCAACTGATCAATTCATACTTGCTGCACCTCTCTGCCCAGTAGTTATGTGCAAATATTTGTCATTTAATATGTGCTAGGGAGACTGAGAGACGACTTGGGCTATGGTGACTTTGTGGAATTTTGGGTTACGTCCGTTGACTTCCGAGTCTCACAATTTTTTCTTTTGTTAGTTTTGATCGACCTTGGAATTGAGAGGCAGGACAGTCGAGACTCAAGAATTACTGAAGCTTGATTGAATTACTAGCAGTTTACTTTTTCTTCGTGCATATATCGTAATATTCATAGCTGTGCTGTCAATTTTGAGTGCAACATTCACCAGTTGAGCTATAAGAAATTAGAGATCTTGGATTTAAATTTAACTATTTTGCGGGTTGAGTTGTAATTTGATTGTAATAGTTCTAAAATCATGGATTAATTACAATCTTATCAAGATTAGAAAAAAAAAGTAGAAACAACTTACTGGAATCTTCAGTTATACACTTCAGATTGGCTGGATTAAATTTCATCGAAAGTAATCCTTATAGTTGTAGTCGTTAAAAGTGTAACGAAAAAAAAGGTAAAATTGTGATAATTGTTTTTCTTTTTAACAAGAAAGGAAGAAGTGAGGATTACTAAGCTCAAAGATGCAATGAAATATAGCTAAAAAACTGTTAATTTGTAGGCAAAGAACAATAATAAACGAAATTGCTCATGTAGTCCTTAAACTATGTTTGTAATGTAAAATTGATGTTTCCGTTTGACTGACATTATTTACGAAAATAATCATAAATTGCTCACTCATCCGGATAAGCTAATCTTCTTTTTAACTAGAGCTTGAGCCATCTGTTCAATTTTTGTTTTAATTATTTGCCTGTATTTAGTGTCTGTTACAAAAATGGAATGGCTTTTAGATCTCAGTATAGCATTATAATATAACCTTCTGCAGTCCTTTCGGATATGCACAAAGCAGAAAAGTTTGGCATAGAAGGATAAGAATCCAGAAAACGAATTAAAGTTTGGAACCAGATTATCCTTGGCTTCATTGTCATATCTAACTCTCAACTATTTTAACTATAATTAGTAACATTATTTCCATAACATATACCTATAAAGAAAATTTTCAGGAACAATTTTATTTGATGGCTGAAATTTCACGTTTCTGATGCTCAGTAATTGACATTTTACAAATCAGTACCACGAATGACACAGATTCTTTGTTTCTTTTTTCTTTTTTTTTTTGAAGGAGAATGACACAGATTCTACCTTGTAATTAGTATTATGTTTTACTACAAGTGCTACGCATTCCACGGTACAGTAATAATGCGCTGCATCTAACGCAGCGGGGCAGAGCTGAAAGTGTTACTCATACCGCACCTAAATAAGCAAAGAATCCTTTAACTTTATTAATTCAAGAGACGTGAGAATTCTCGAGATATACATAGTTAACTCCCACATGTTGGATTGAAATAGCAGTATAAAATAATAGTGAAAGGATTGAAATAATAATATCACATTAGCTTTCCTACTTCGTTGCATTTGATCAAGATGTCAAGCATTTGATCATTTGATCATCAGCGAGGATACTTAACTGCGGCTCAGCCCGCCGTTTGGAGTTTGAACACTTGCATCTTCAATTGTAAGCAGCATTTTAGTAGTCGTGCAAGGATCTTCCAAGTCAAATCCTTCAATGACCAGTTTCTCTTGGGCTTGGACGGCACGGACCAAGGCTTGGAGGGACTCCTTGAATCTCTTAGCTCGTGCTCGTGTTACTGAGTCTTGGGGTACCTTCACAGGATCTACTTGAACACCATGTGTCTCGTGCTCAACCGCATCATTTTATATTCTCTCTTTTTGTACTCTCTTTCTGTTATAGTAAATGTGCTACTCTTTTGTCCGTGAACGTAGATCAATTTAATCGAATCATGTAAAATTTCGTGTTTCTCTATTTGATTTATTTGTTTTGTTATTATTATTATTGAATTGACAAAAATCTTATTATTCTTGTTAGTCAATTTTTTGGGATCAGACCTAACAGATAAAATAGAAATCATTCTTAAACTTTGCCACACAAATTTACTTGAAAAGTGGGTTAATGGAAATATATATAGAAACTCAAGGATTGACTACTTGACATCCAAAAAAAATTTCTTTTTAGAGAGTAGTCTCCATTTTACAGAAGGAACTTAGAAGGGGCAATAGGCTCTTAATTGCATAGGCAATCATCTTTTAGGATACTCTGGATGTTAATGGGTTGGATCTTACCCATATCTAACTCAGATCCAATATATTTAGATAGGGTTCGGATTTAATTTCTTAAAGCAGAGCCCTATCCAAACCCAGATCCTAACCATGTGAGAGAGTCATGGGTCTAGGTAGGATTTGATTTTCTAGAATTCATATTTAAATTCAAACCCATACCAAATCCTACCCAAAATCATATATATATAATTAAATTATATATATATATATTAGTAAATTTATAGAATAATCTAATATTTTATAGCTATTGGATCAAATACAGTAAGATTTCATGGCATCATAATTTACATTTAGTATTGGTGGTTGGATGATTGATGAAACTCGTGCTAAATTGCTTTCAGATATGATTGATGATAGGTTGCAATTTATTCATTTATTTTAGTATTAATTCCTCCTATCACCTGACTGGATGTGAATTAATTGCTGGATTGTACTCATTTTTAGTATTTTGCACTTATTTCAGGGAGTAGAACGGAAATAGGACAACATGTGGAAATTGAGCAGGAAAAGAACTCAGAGGGGAGAGCTTGTCCCAGGGGCACTTTTGGAACAGAAGGCACCAAGTCCATTTTGGTAATTTTCGCAAAGGAATGCCGACTGCAGGGTTGGTTTCTGCTTCGGAGGGCCGGCCGCAAATAAAAGAGAAAAAAAATGGAGAGAAGTAGAGGACGGGATTTTATATTTTTCCCTTTAGTTCTTTTTCATCTTGTAGTTGGCCGGAATTGTTGACTTTTTTCTTTTGAGTACTTGTTAGCTAGTTTTCTTCTTACGTAGGAAGATTGTGAGGAGCATTAGCCTGGCACTTTATTCTGGCTGTAGTTTCTTTCACTTGCGCTTGGCTCCACGCATGTCAGGAGCAGAAAGTCTGACTTTTCCTCCGTGTACCGCTGGAGTGATTTTGCTACACGAATGCTTGGAACACTAAATAGATTCACTTGCTGCGGGAGACTTTCAATTGCATTCTTACTGTTCGACGTATTGCAACTCCCAAAATTTCAACGGACAATGGCCGCTGTTTCCTTTCCAATTTCCCGCGGATTTAGTTCATCAATTATGAGCTAATTTCCCACTTCTAGCCAAGGAGCAACGAAGGCTCTGATTCACCTAAAATTTGTGAGATCGATTTAATTTAATCTTTCCCTTTTCTTTATTGGTATCCGCATATTCCCTGAATGCTAGGCTTATGGTTATTTAATTAATTGGTTGTCTTGGATCCGGATAATTAATTGATTTGGTAATCTATTGTCAATTGGGGTATTAAATCCGTAATTGTTTAATTACCTCAAAATAGTGACAACTGGCACGATTAGATTCGTGTTAGGGGGATACGCGGGCTAATCTAAAATAACCCTGGTAGTGCGTTATTTGATTAGAATAGGGCCCCTCTAATACGTAAGGCAATTGGGGAATTAAATTCTACGGGCGTACCTAGGATTATTTCTCAATTAGAGCAGTGATTAACGGGCGTACCTTAATCATCGACACAGTAAGGAGGGGTTGACTGTCATCGCTTGTTTGGCAGTTATAACCTATTTATTAGTAAATAATTGGGATTGCCTTTGCTTATCGATGATCAATTAGGTGAACCATTGCTGAAGTTATTTCTTGGCTAGATCCTTAATTATCATTCATTTGATTTTAGTAATTTGTTAATTAATTTTTAGTAGTTTCTTAGATTTTATTTGAACTTCTTTTATTGTCACCTTCTGCATAAAAACACCCCATTGTCACTGTGAATTTGAAAAGAAACAATTACTCCCAGTCCCTGTGGATTCGACCCTGCTCACCACTATCTACAGAAATTACTTTTAGTTTGAGCAGGTATTTATTATTGCACAGGCATCGACAACCTGTCAATTTTTGGCGCCGTTGCCGGGGACTGGCGTTATTATTTGTTTCTTTTTAAATTCAATTTTGTCCTAATTTTCTGGTCTTCTTCTAGTGTATGCCTCGATCTTCTCGTACAGGTGATTTGATTTTTGACCACGAGATAGAGAAGATCGCGCGTAGAACGAGAAAGGAAACCAGACAACTCAGAGAAGAGCACTCCAGGGCTACATCTCAAAGACCCGAGTCAGAAGTTGAACCAACAGATTCGTTTGGTGACACTTCAAGTGACTCTGACCAGGAGGAAGGAACCATGGCTAATGCACAAACATTAAGGGAGTTGGCTGCTCCTGATTTAACTCAGCAGCCTTTGTGCATTACTTTCCCCGCTTTAAATGACAACATTCCATTTGAACTAAAATCTGGTCTGATTCAGCTTTTACCCTCTTTTCATGGTTTACCAGGTGAAGAGCCGTATAAGCATCTGCAGGAGTTTGATGTCGTTTGCAACAGTATGAAACCCCCGGGAATCACAGAAGAGCAGATAAAAATGAGGGCATTCCCCTTCTCCTTGAAAGATTCTGCGAAGGACTGGCTGTACTACCTGTCACCAGGTAGCATCACCACGTGGGGCCAATTGATGAAAAAATTTTTGGATAAATATTTTCCTGCATCCAGGGCTGCAAGTCTAAGGAAAGAAATTTGTGAGATCGATTTAATTTAATCTTTCCCTTTTCTTTATTGGTATCCGCATATTCCCTGAATGCTAGGCTTATGGTTATTTAATTAATTGGTTGTCTTGGATCCGGATAATTAATTGATTTGGTAATCTATTGTCAATTGGGGTATTAAATCCGTAATTGTTTAATTACCTCAAAATAGTGACAACTGGCACGATTAGATTCGTGTTAGGGGGATACGCGGGCTAATCTAAAATAACCCTGGTAGTGCGTTATTTGATTAGAATAGGGCCCCTCTAATACGTAAGGCAATTGGGGAATTAAATTCTACGAGCGTACCTAGGATTATTTCTCAATTAGAGCAGTGATTAACGGGCGTACCTTAATCATCGACACAGTAAGGAGGGGTTGACTGTCATCGCTTGTTTGGCAGTTATAACCTATTTATTAGTAAATAATTGGGATTGCCTTTGCTTATCGATGATCAATTAGGTGAACCATTGCTGAAGTTATTCCTTGGCTAGATCCTTAATTATCATTCATTTGATTTTAGTAATTTGTTAATTAATTTTTAGTAGTTTCTTAGATTTTATTTGAACTTCTTTTATTGTCACCTTCTGCATAAAAACACCCCATTGTCACTGTGAATTTGAAAAGAAACAATTACTCCCAGTCCCTGTGGATTCGACCCTGCTCACCACTATCTACAGAAATTACTTTTAGTTTGAGCAGGTATTTATTATTGCACAGGCATCGACAACCTGTCAATTGAAATATTAGTGACTACTGATAATTGGATTGAATAAAAAGAAATGAGTACGTGTTTATAAATTTTCTTATTCTATTATTTATTTGTCATCGATCCTTAGTCAAATGACTTTTATCTCATTCACTATTTTAGTGCTGGATTGCGAGACATCAATCAATATTGAAGCTTAAATGAGAAAAAGTGGTACAAAATTATATTTTTTTTAATAAGGCTGAATATTTATATATGTTATAATTGTTTACTTTTTTAAAAACTAATCCTAATTATCATTGTAATTGGTACAAATTTTTTCAAGAAAAGAATAAAAAGTAAAGGCGAACGAATGAAATATTAGATGTGGATGAAATTGAATCTTTGAAAACATATAGAAATAGTCAATAATAATTTTTTCTTTGAATTCACATTATTACATTCAACTTGTCGAATGTTAATTTTATTAGGTGAAAACAAAAATTAGATGTATTTATATTATTTATGAACTCTATATATTTTTAATACATTTTTACTTTAATATGTTCAGAAAATACCCATAGATACCCATTGAATACCCAGATCCATAAGGGTTTGGATATGAATTTATTTTTTCAAATTTAAAAGGGTCTGGATCTGAATTTGGGGTCTAAATGAGTTTGGATCTGGATCAAAGAAATCAATTCAAAACCTATCCGTTTACATAAATACCTAATTCCAATGCTATAAAAGATGTGTTTGGGATTCCCTACACCATCCTATTCCTTAAGGTGTTTTGACATGCTTTAATTGAGACCTTTATTCATCGCAGTGACCTGTAGCTTTTAACCATGTAAAAGAAGTCAATTAAGGTCCCCTATACCAACATTCCCTTAAACCCAGACACACCATTCTCCTGAAGAACTATTAAGTTCTTGGTGAAAACATATCTTCTTTGGCTTCGCCATGTTGAGATCTTCACTTTTTCTTCATAGTTATCCAGGATTGATCTAGCTTGTTTGCGGACGACAGAATCAAAGACACATGCGCCCCCGATGATGCTCCCCACAAAAAGCTTAAGAGGAGCAAGAGGATAGATAGTTGACAAATCATAATGTACAATTTGCTAGCTCCATGCCATCCCAAAAACAGACGAGTTTTTGGAAGACCTATCCAAACTCACCTAATTCAGGGCAGATTTACAATGGCGCATCAGTAGTTTTTGGATTTTTATGATCTTCTTATTAAATCCTATTAAATTATCCATCAGCAATCAATATCAAACTCCAACGGATAACCCATTGGTTGTCTGTTATTTGACATGCAAGATGATGGCGCTCCAGGGATTCGAATGAAGTCCATATATTGCCTGTGTAAAAAGGGATGTCCAGAGAACCCATGATAAGATACGTTGGTGGAATTATAGTTGCTTTCGTGAGAATTAGTTGGAAGGCAATCCCCGGACTTGCTGGCTAATGCCATCCGGGATGGAAATCTAAGAGTACTTGCAGAGCTCCAAGATGTTGATTTCCTTGTATAGTGAGTGATTCAAACGATTGTTCCAACAAAAATAATGAAAAAAAAAAAGAAGTTGAGGGAAATACTTCAACAAAGTGCAGAAAGTGGATCTTTTTCCTAGACATAGATTTTGCAAGCCACTTGCACAACCTTTTTTAAAGCTTTAAGAAATCACACATTTTTTTCTTCAAAGTTTCTTTTCACTTTCATACAATTGCCCCGTGCAACCATAAAACTTATTTCGTAGTTTCACAGCATCTTTTGGTGATGATTTCACTTATTAGATTGGAAAAATGTGTGAAAAGAGTGCACTAGAATGATTAATTAACAAACACAGTGCAATTTTGTACATTTGAGAGTATATTTATATCGGCTTCTCCGCTAATTTTTTTTTTTTTGGTGTACATCTAATTATACATGTTGTCAAAAAGTTTGTATAAATACCCTTGATATCATTGCATATTTTCTTTACATTTTTTTCCCCTTGGACAAAGCCACAAGTTATATTTGAGAGTCTTGCAGACCCGTTCCCGTTTTAGTGATGAGTAAAAACTAAAAAAGGGCAGAAGAGGGCAAAATTGCATCGTTCATTAATGGACAATCTTAGCAGTTAACACTGCCTTTTCACTAATCTTGGCTCTCGGGTAGAAAGACCTGTGACCCTATATACCAAGTCTTACACCCAAAATTTCTTTACGCATTTCGCGGAGTGCTTACCGCACCATGCTGATGCGAATTATCTGCTCCAAAATCTTCGCAGGAGTGGAAAGTCTGTTTCTTTGACCACCAGTGACAAAGTAGCTTACGGGATGCTGAAACACTCAAAACTACGTCCGACCCTTTGCATCATCTTTGCTTGCGCATGTCCACAACCAACCATCAGCACTCTCAGAGAGTCTCTTTGGAATTTGCAAGTGAGTTTTCAAGAAACCAAAAAAATTGTTGACTCAGGACTTTGCTTTACAAGAATGGCCCTTTTGAATTCTATGAACATACACAAGGTTCATTAAAAGAAGTGAGTTACAGGGAAATGGCAAGTGAGTTTTCATGAAACGAAAAATTGTCGACTCAAGGACTTTTCATTACAAGAACGTCCCTTTCCAATTCTATGGTCGTATACGAGGTTGCGAGCAAATTGAGTTACTGGGAACCGACTTAGTCGAATTGACTTAACAAGTTCGTCTGAGTCCGGCTCAAGTATAGGGATACTTTGTCCACTGGCTTGTCAAGCCAGTTCTGTACCATATGTTAAATAAACTTTTTTTAATTAATAGTAAAATTACATGTAGGTTTTTCCTACCATTATTATTTCCCAAATAAAATGTTTATTTCACTCATGTTAAAACAAAAAAACCCCATGTGATAAACCTAATACACAGAAAAGCCCCCTATGGTTTCAAAATATACAATACGACCTCTCATACTTTGAACTAAATTGTAAAGGTGACGGAAATGAACAAAATGACCAAAATGCCCTGGTATAATAAAGCAAAAGACAACTCAAAAAAATCATTTGTTTTATTCTCTAAATAGAGAGAATCGAGGGTTAAGGGGTAGAATAGGTATATTGGATAAAAATTAGGTATAAAAATTTTTTTTTAAGTTCCAATAAATCATTTCCGTTAAATTTAACGGATTCCGTCACCTTTACAATTTAATTCAATGTATGAGGTGCCGTGTTGTATATTTTGAAAGCATAAGGGGCTTTTCTGTGTATTAGCCTTACCACAGGGGGTTTTTTTATTTTTTACCAAAAAAAAAAAGATCGGCTTTGTATGGATGGATAATTATTTCGAAAAAAAATATCGCTTACATCATAAACACATTTTCTAATCCATTTTTTTATATTTGCAATCACTTTTTTATCTCACATACATCACGTCACAAAAAGTGTTACAGTAATTATTCTAAATAATTATTTGGAATAATACTCTATCCATATAATTTTTTATTTTTCTTTGATCTCGATTAGATTTGAACTCAAATTCTTACTGTATTGAAAGTTCTCTATCGAATTCAAGCCTGTTAAGTTCGACACATTTACAGTCCTGGTAGGTATATGAACGTTCTAACAACCTAGTATGATGGCCTTTTAATATTCCTCCGTCTTTTCATGGCATTTCTGAGGAGTGAAGCCAAGTCAAACAAAAAGTCAATCATGGGCATCAATCAAATGGTCCCGATCTTATCCTCAGTGCTGACACTCCAAATGATTCCCCGGAAGGAGCACGACATTTGCCACTCGATTCTTCTCAATGGGTAATCCGTCTTCTCTTCCAAAAGCAAATTTTTTAAATATAATATTATAATAATACATAATAATTTAAAAAATATCTCATTTATATAATATATCAAGTATTTTAAAAAAAATTTCACATATATCTCACAAAACAACTAATCCAAACGCAGCAATAAATGGACCGTAAGAAAGCTGCAGTTTTCGAGGTCATTTCCAACTAGTAGTATAAATTCTTGCTGGTGCTTATAAGATTACATCGGAAGGTACATAAGATTAGCCTCTGAATTAAGAGGCCAAAATAATTGACTTTTGGGAGCATTTTATGACTAATATTGGCAGTGAAATGACAACAGGCTTCAAATAGTTTGCATGGGAACTATCGAGTAACCATAGTTACATCGGCAGGAACCAACTGTTATGACTCAAAAACTTAGAAGCTCTAAGGACGTTACATTTGTTTGCAAACAAATTGGGATCGATGAGAAAGTTGGGTGTTTTAGCTAATGCAGATGTCGGTATTAGGTACACAACATCTACCACAAAGGCAGAGAGTTGGCCAACCAAAATCTGGCAACGGCCGTCTTTTTTTTCCCACGTTCCCGACATGCAAAACTGATGTGGGAAATCCATCCTGCTGGTTTTATGTTTATATTCTTAAGAGGCTGAGGCCTTGTTTGGACAGCGTCGAAAAATTACATCATTTTTTGTGATCACATTTTTCAGTTACTGGACGCGTTTTTGCTGGAAATTGCTTAGAAGACAAGGCTAATGGTGGTTGTGATTGAACGCTTCCCGAATGAGTGCTCATTTGAAAGCGGCTCATGTGTTAATTTATTTGTAAAAGTGAAATTAGGTTAGAAAGGTATTTAAATAGAGGATAGAGTCAATAATAATTAATTATGAATGTGTATGCCTTCACTTCAAATGGTACGTTAAGTTTTATATTGAGAATAATAAATTTAATTGGAGGGTGATTTTTGTTTGAACAAAATCAAAGTGACTACGCGCTTGTTCAATCTTTTAATAGACCTCTTAAGGAAAATTATCTCCCAAACAAGAAAAAAAAATTAAATGAATAAACGAAGATAAAGAAAACGTGGCAGTGAAGAAACCGCGTGGCGCGTCGCACACGTTACAACCGCCTTGTTTTTCCCATTCTAAGTATTAGATTCTTATCCTGGAATAAACACACTATTTGGAATAAACACAGCTCATTAGTATTTGGGATAATTTCCAGCTCTTTTCAGTCGTCCTTTTCTTTTACGTTTAAAGTCTTGCTCATTACATTTGAAAAGCCAAGGTTCAAATGTATTAGACCTTCGGATTATTAAAGCGAGAAAGAAACAGATGCTTTATGCATGACGGTTCACATCATATGCTTCTGCTTCTATAAATACAATCAGCACCGGGTATTGAATCAACCAACACACCCAACTCATGCAACAGGTTTTCTAAAATCTTTTCATGCAGCTAGTCAAATTGGTTGAGATCGTGAACCATTAGCTTTTATCTCCCTCCGATTTCTGTACTTGTCTTTTATCTTGTGCGAGATAGAAAATCTCAAAATTCTTTTTCTTACCAGCTATCATTGGCTTTCGAAATTATGTCTTCAATAGTTGATGCAAATTTGTCCTGCATTAACCTGGTTGTGCACCTTAGTAAACTCAACAAAACCAAAAAGAAATGGGGCTCTGCTTTTCTGACCATATATTGTTCAAGGGCCTTCAAAAATGTTCTTAGTCGTAGAAAGAGCAAGATTTCACCAGTACCTTCAGACCCAATTATCATCGATATTCCCGAAGTTCCTCCCAGCTTTTGCAATGTTGATCAGACAACTCTAACAAAGCTTGTCAAGGAGAAAAGCCTAGGTCAGCTTGACCAATTAGGTGGTATTCAGGGTATAGCTGCTTCTCTTAACACTGAAGTTCAGCATGGATTAAATGGTGATGACGCCGAAGATATTTTAAGCAGAATTGAAGCCTTTGGTAGCAACACATATCGTAAGCCTCCCAAAAAGGGATTCTTCCATTTTGTTTGGGAAGCTTTTCAAGATCCTACAATTGCCATTCTTTTGGCATGTGCTGCACTATCTCTTGTTTTTGGCATAAAAGAGAATGGTCCAAAAGAAGGATGGTATGATGGTGGAAGTATATTTGTTGCAGTTTTTCTTGTCATTTCTGTTTCAGCTATCAGTAATTTTAGGCAGAACCGGCAATTTGAGAAGCTTTCCAAGGTCAGCAGCAATATCCCTGTTGAAGTTGTGAGAAATGGCAGGAGACAGCAAATTTCAATCTTTGAAATTGTTGTTGGAGACGTTGTTCGCTTGAAGATTGGTGATCAGGTACCTGCTGATGGATTATTCTTGGAGGGGCATTCCTTACGCATTGATGAGTCAAGCATGACTGGAGAAAGTGATCATCTAGAAGTTAATCAAAACCAGAATCCATTCTTGACTTCTGGTACCAAAGTAGCTGATGGATATGGTCAGATGCTTGTTACTTCTGTTGGAATGAACACAACTTGGGGGGAAATGATGAGCTCTGTTAGCCAGGACTCCAATGAGAAAACTCCCCTTCAATCGCGCCTCAATAAGCTAACTTCAGCAATTGGTAAAGTTGGTTTAGCAGTTGCTTTCTTAGTTCTTTTGGTGCTATTAGTTCGCTACTTCACTGGTCATACAAAGGACGCAAACGGAATCAAGGAGTACAATGGCAGCAAAACAAAGGCTGATGATGTGATCAATGCTGTGGTGAAAATTATTGCTGCAGCTGTAACAATTGTAGTTGTTGCAATTCCAGAAGGTTTGCCTCTGGCTGTAACACTTACACTTGCTTATTCGATGAAGAGAATGATGGCTGATCAAGCAATGGTGAGAAAGCTTTCTGCTTGTGAAACAATGGGCTCTGCTACAACCATCTGTACAGACAAAACAGGTACTCTTACTCTAAATAGAATGACAGTAACAAAATTTTGGCTGGGAAAGGAATCAGTAGAGAAAGATAGCTACCTTTCTATCTCAACCAATGTTCTTAAATTGCTTCGTGAAGCTGTGAGCCTAAACACAACAGGAAGTGTTTATAGGTCGATTAATTTAGGAACTGAGGGCCTCGAGTTCTCAGGAAGTCCTACTGAGAAAGCAATTCTGTCTTGGGCTGTGATGGAATTAAATATGGACATGGAGAGAGTAAAACAGAATTGCTCCATTCTTCATGTCGAAGCATTCAATTCCCAGAAGAAAAGAAGTGGAGTGTTGATGAAGAAAATGGTGGATAACTCGACTCATGTCCACTGGAAAGGAGCTGCTGAAATGATACTAGCTATGTGCTCGCATTACTACAACCTTGAAGGAGAAGTCACATTACTGGATCATCTTGAGAGGAAGAAATTTGAAGAAATAATACAGGGCATGGCTGCCAGCAGTCTGAGATGCATTGCATTTGCTCACAAGCAAATTACAGAAGCCAATGATGCCAGTGGAGAAATACAGCAAACATTAGAAGACAGAAACTTGATCCTTTTGGGGATTGTAGGCCTAAAGGATCCCTGTCGCCCCGGTGTGAAGAAAGCTGTGGAAGATTGTCAATATGCTGGTGTGAAGATCAAAATGATCACTGGCGACAATGTCTTCACTGCAAGAGCAATAGCCACTGAATGTGGAATACTTAGGCCCGATCTTGAGGCTAACGATGAATTGGTGGTAGAAGGTGTCGAATTTCGCAACTACACAGATGAGGAACGGATGGAAAAAGTTGATAAAATTGTTGTAATGGCGAGATCGTCTCCTTTTGACAAGCATCTCATGGTGAAATGCTTAAAAGAGAAAGGTCATGTTGTAGCAGTGACTGGAGATGGAACAAACGACGCGCCAGCATTGAAAGAAGCTGATATAGGACTTTCTATGGGGATTCAGGGCACTGAAGTCGCCAAGGAGAGTTCAGATATTGTCATTTTGGATGACAATTTTGCTTCTGTTGCCACAGTGCTTACATGGGGAAGGTGTGTGTACAGCAATATCCAGAAATTTATTCAGTTCCAACTCACAGTGAATGTGGCAGCTCTAGTGATCAACTTTGTAGCAGCAATTTCAGCTGGAGAAGTACCATTAACAGCAGTTCAACTCTTGTGGGTAAATCTCATCATGGATACTCTTGGAGCCTTAGCGCTAGCAACAGAAAGACCAACAAAGGATCTGATGGACAAGCCTCCGGTGGGGCGTACTGAACCCCTCATCACCAACATCATGTGGAGGAACTTAATGTCTCAAGCCTTGTATCAGATAGCAGTTTTGCTGACATTACAGTTCAAAGGAAAATCAATCTTTGGTGTTAGCGAAATGGTAAACGCTACGTTGATCTTCAACACTTTTGTTCTTTGCCAAGTGTTCAATGAGTTCAACGCAAGGAAACTTGAGAGTAAGAATGTGTTTGAGGGGATACACAGGAACAAGTTGTTCTTGGGAATTATTGGAGTAACAATTATTCTTCAAGTGGTGATGGTGGAATTTTTGAAGAGATTTGCTAATACAGAGAGGTTGAATTGGGGGCAATGGGGAGCTTGTATAGGAATTGCAGCTGCATCCTGGCCAATTGGCTGGATTGTTAAGTACATACCCGTTCCGGACAGACCAGTGTTCAGCTATCTCAAGTGGAAGAATTTCTGTTGAAATATGTCAACTTTTCCTGTAGATTTTACTAGATTATATTTAATATGTCAACTTTTCCTGTAGATTTTTTAAAAACACCCCAAAAAATAGCTAATCCAAAAAATATTTTATTGATTTGTTAACCAAAAAATCATATTGATTTGTTATTAAATATTTTAGCTAAGATTTGCTAAGTAAAAAATCATGTTATCAAGTAGTTTTTGTTAAGATTTTTAGGATAATTGTTAGCCAGATATTTTGTTAGTTTACTGCTTGTAAATAGTGATTTGATGAATGAATAGTATAAACTCATTTTAAGATTCAATACAATTCTCTTATAAGCTTTTTTTTTTCTCCCAAAAAAAACAACAGCTTCAAATGCATGTAAAATGGAGTAGTGTGCTCAAAGTTTCGTTTTAATATCTTCTGTAGTTTGCTTCTGTAATGTACTTTTTGTAGTAAATTCTTGCTGAGTTCAATATTTACACTTACCAATAAATCAAACAACTTCTACTAATTGTTATTAGGAAAACAGCAGGCAAGTTGCAATATCACAAAGTTTCGTAGTAGTTTATGCTGATTTGTTAGTTTAGAAAATGATTAGACTCCACTATAATATAACATTGGGATACATTTTACAAATTCTTACTTCTTGAGCTATTCGCAATATTCATGAGCCAACTAATGATTTTCTGCAAATATCCATAAGTCAAATTGACGAATTTGGGCCCAACGTGGTTCAATGACTTGGACAAATCATTTTGGACGTCTAAAGACTGAGATGTTTCTCAAACCCAAGCCCATTGATATGTAGCGAAGAAGAGGTAGCTACCACGCGATTACAGAATTTCAAGGAACAACAACTTTAAGACAAAAATGGTAAAATTAAAGGATAAATGTTTTGTACACGGTCAATATTATCTTAGCAGATTTAGATGCATGCTACATATATAAATTCAATTGAGATAATGTGACATGTATCTAAATCTGTTAGTGTATACATTGACAGTGTTGGAAAGATTGATCCAAAATTAAAACTTATAATGGGCAAATTGAAGTTCTATTACTAAGTTAAACTGGCTATGCCATTTATGTATGCTAGTAATATATGTTAAGGGAGATAAAAGAACAAGGAAACTGTGTATAATTGGGCTAAACAACTTTCAAGATTTGTTCTTGTTTTCTCAAGAACTAATTATGTTGTTAACCTTTAAGAATGAGAAGCATGTAAATTTCCCCAGCCAGGTTTTTCTCGAACAAATTTGCTGGAAATTCAGTACGAAATGATCCTACACTTTATGTAGAATTATATTTTTTTTGTATTGACACCGTAGATGAATTGAAATTAGGGATAATTTCAGAAACCTCCCCTAAGGTTTCTTGAAATATCACTAAGCTCCCCCCACATTTTGGAAATCTCTCTTACCACCCTCTGAATTGATATTTTCTTAACAATGTCAGCCCCTCTAAGCAAAAGTAACAATAGAAAATGCATTTTGGAGGAGGGAGAGTATTTTAGTTCCCTTCATACCTTTAGTTTGACTGATAGCAATGACATAAGAAAGTTGCAGTAGGTGGAAAATGTGAATTGGAGAGTATTTTTCGGGCAAAAGCACTGTTGCATGACCGTTGGACATGCAACGGCTACTTCGAGTGCTTCCAGCGGTATTAAAAGGTGAGGGTGTCCGCTAGAAAAGTAAGGCAGATGGAGAAGTAAATTTCCAAAAAGAGAGAGTTTTCAAACTAACTTCCCAAAGGGTGGCGATTTTTTAGTCTCTTTCCAAATGGTGAAAAATGCATCCAAAGAATGCGTTCTTCCAAATAAAAATGTAATTTTCAAATACGTTATTTTAATTTTCATAAATTTATTTAAATAGGGAAAATTGGTTAAATAACGCATTAGTAGAATGCATTTTTTGATGTCACCAAAAAAACACATTTTGAAAATACGTTATTTAACATAAATTAAATATTTATGAAAAAAAAACTAGTAGGTTATCTATTTAACATAAATTAAATATTTTTTAAAAAAGAAATATCCCATAAAGTACCAACTCTTTATGGCTTTTCTCTATTACATGAACAAAGTACCAGGTTTTTATGGGCATTTTATTCTGAATCATTTAATTTATGTTAAATATATAAATATTTGCAAATAAAATTCAAAAGCCGTTACACAAATATTTTTACGAAAGGAAAACTAGCATGTTGGCTATTTAATATAAATGAAGTATTTGAAAGTAAAAAAAAATTGTCCATAACATACCAGTTCTTTATAAGTTTCTTCCATTATATGAATAAAGTACTAGGTATTTATGAGCATTTTACTTTGAATCATTTAATTTATATTAAATACATAAATGTTTATAAGTGAAATTCAAAAAGTGTTACACTAATATTATTATAAAAGGGAAACTAGTAGGTTTTGTATTTAACATAAATTAAATACGTGAAAGCAAAAAAAGAAATTACCCACTCTTTACTAGCTCTTTACGGGTTTCTTCTATTAGATGAATAAAGTACTAGTTATTTATAGGCATTTTACTCTGAATCATATAATTTATGTTAAATACATAAATGTTTATAAGTAAAATTTAAAAAGTGATATACTAATATTTTTACGAAAGGAAAACTAGTAGGTTTTGTATTTAACATAAATTAAATACGTGAAAGTAAAAAAAAAAAAAAGAAATTTCCCATGACATATCAGCTCTTTACGGGTTTCCTCTATTACACGAACAAAGTAATAACTATTTATGAACATTTTACTCTGAATCATTTAATTTATATTAAATATACAAATGGTTGTAAGTAAAATTCAAAAAGTATTACATTCATATTTTTACAAAAGGAAAACTGGTAGGTTTTGTATTTGACATAAATTAATTATGTGAAAGTAATACTCGCAGGTAATTTAATTAGTTTAATTAGTTACTTAATTAAATGCATCCATTTCATAAACCCTAAATTCGAAATTTTAAGTATTACCTAACAATATGCCTAATTAGCTCAGCAGTCTTCCAATCAATGAAGCTGCGAGATTTGTTACTTCATACCAATGCCCCCCCCCAGATTTTTTGCATTATAGAAAACTTCATAAAGCACACAGGTGGTATTTTCCTTAAGTACAACAATATTTTACTGCTAAGTTCATTGGAAAACAACAGCTAAAATTCCATACATAATGGTAAGGAATCCGAGTCATAGAGTTGAAAAAAAGCACAGCATTCCGGTTCGAGTTAGCAAATTCCATACAAATCATGGTAGTAAGTCATCATGTTCCAAGATCTGTGGATAGAAGCAGATCATACTTGGCAAGAGTAAATTGCAATTCCCAAGCAAGTACCAAAACATATGTCTTTTAGTCGTTCACTGGGACTGGGAATGCATATAAGTACTTGGCATAGGTACAAATAATAGTGTGACTGATGCATAAGAGCACATCAAATACAAGGGTATTATTGGCAACTGATGAATTTTCAGTGTGACTTCTGACCCCACAATCAATCAGGGGTGGTAAGAGAGATTTCCAAAATATGAGGGGAGCTTAGTGATATTTCAAGAAACCTCAGGGGAGGTTTCTGAAATTATCCCTTGAAATTAATATGAGATGAAGCAAATTTGGATGAGGCAACAGTATGCATTGACATGATAAGCATAGGTGGAAAACAAGTCAAATTTCCATTCGAGCCAAGAAAACTTGTGCAAAAAGGAAACTAAAGCTAGGGAAGGGTTCTGTTACCTCAGCGTAATTCCTAGGAAACTTCCGTATTCAATCCGCAATTGAAGGCATTTTTTTAAAACTTTTTCAATCACTTTTTTACTTCCCATTCAACAGTAACGGAGCCAAAACTCAAAATTTTTCCTAACAAAATTATCTTAATATGTTATGTTCAAAATAATTTTCATCTATTTAAATATATGACATCTACAATCAAAATAATTTTCATCTATTCAAATATATGACATCTAAAAACATCAAATGTTAACATTAATTATAAAGGTATTTCTATTTTATAGTACATAGCATAGTCATAACAAAAATTAAGACAAGAAATAACCTTTGATTAAATATTTTATAACATCACAAACCACTCAAGTTACACATTATGATAAGATACTCCAATATGTCACCTATGCAATATATATATATATATAACTATGTAATATAAAAATGACTATTTTCAATTAAAAAAAGATAGCAGTTATGTTCACATACCTTGAAATTTGAACATCTTTTCTTGAAAGTAAAATGAGATTTACATTCTTTCACAAAACTAAATTCATCTATGATTAAATCAATGCTAAATTTTTCAACAACTTTCTTTTCTATGTACACAGTTAACCAATCTTTCAATAAATTATCTTTGAGCTTATTTCGGAGCTTTTGTCTTGATTATCTTCATAATCAGAAATGTCCATTCTGTAGTTGCAGTTGATACAGGAAGATGAGTGAGAACAAGTCTAATCAATTGGATTAAGTTGTATATTTATATATGCGCCAATAAAGTAATTATTTTTGTTTTAACCCATTGATAATTATGTATTAGGTCGTTTCATTATAATATATCAAATTGGGTCAATTTACTATGGATCATCAAATCATATATTTAGGCTTTTGAAATTTCATAATATAAACTAACATTGTAAAAAATTAAGGAGGTTAACTTTGTTTTACACATATATTTTCATATTATGAATTAAAATTTTCAAAACTTAGAGAGGGCTATGACCCTCCTCAGCCCCGTTGGCTCCGTCATTGACATATATCAAATCGCTATATTACAATTTTCAATAAAAACTTAAAAAATAGCTATATTTTTTGAAGTCGATAGCTATATTTGAAGAGTCGTAATTAAAGTTGCTACACTTTCAAAGAAGTCATATTATAGTGCCTAATGATTCCAAGATGATTGGTCCCATTATGTGCAAGTGATTCCTTCGAGGCATCGGCAAAAAATTACTTTAGTGCAAGAATCAACCAGCTGAATTATACCGAGACTTCCGTATGTTGAGGCATGCAGATCCATGACGCGCATGAGTCGTAGAAGCTGACGCCATATATATGTAGCGATGTTGTGACGAGGGGTATGGTACAAAGACAGCGACTTTTCTACTGACGTATTCACACGGTAAATCCGAAGGAAAGTGCTATTTCTCTATCTCAAATCTAATCTAAACTACATAAAGCGCCGAAGCTTCATCTACAGTTGATTGTGCCGGTTTCGCTGTGATTTTGCGGCTGATTTCGTCCTTTTTGGTCCTTTCCCAGCTTCCGTGCAGCCCCTTTGGCTGCTGGTGCCTTTTTGCTCATTTCTGCTTTTGTTCCCTTCTTCCAATTGTGCCCTCGTCTTGGTTTCTTTGTAATTTTATGCTCAATTTTGTCCTTTTGTTTGCTGTCCATCATTCGGCTGCTGCAATTGTTATCTAACAGTTTTGTCCTTTTGTTTCTTGTGCATCTTCCGCTGCTGCAATTGTTATCTAACTTTATTGACAAAAATATATTAATTTATCGATTTGATTTATTAACTTCCTTCAACATATAACCTCCTTCTTTAACTTTGTATTAACGTCTCCTTCTTCAAAATATAATTTCCTCTACTCTTTTATATTTATTAACTTTCTCCAAAATATATATATTAGCAAAGATATTGATTTTCTAAAAAATATACAATCAATAAAAATTATGTGTGCATCTAATATATACAGAACAATATAAATTCTATGTGTTACATTATCTATCCGTTGATTTTGAATGAGATATTAATTCATCAATAAATAAATTGCTTCATGATTAAATAAATATTTATTCATATATGCTATTCAATCAAACATTATTAATTTTCGATATCAATGAACTAACGAACTCTTCAAAATTGTGTTATCTTTAAATTTTAGAATCTTATTAATTCCCAACAAAATTGAGTAAGATATTGATTGATCAATAAATAAATTGCTTCATGATTAAATAAATATTTTTTCATATATGATATTCAATCAAGCATTATTAATTTTTTATATCAATAAACTAACAGACTCTTCGAAATTGTGTTATCTTTAAATTTTAGAATCTTATTAATTTCCAAAAAATTAATGCAAGTACTATTCTTTCCAGCAACATTTATTTACAAATCAATCGATCTAATACTCATTGAATACTTAAATGATTATTCGTTTAATAAATACAAATATATGATTTCTTAATTTCTAATATCACATTGTTAAAAATCTTTTAATTTATATATGTTGCTTCGATATCACATTGTTAATTTATATACAAGAAACAAGATACACGCATTGAATAATAAAGATGTTGCTTCGATGATATTCTCTCTTAATTATTGTTTCTTTGCTTTTGTTTGTTGCAGCTGTGCAGCCGCTACCTTCCATTCCTTAATGCAGGCGCGAATTTTTTGGGCTATACAAATCTATATATATTCTTGCATCCTATTTGTGTGCCTTTACATATATATATATATATTCATTTTCTCCAAAATATATATGTCGACAAAAATAATGATTTTCTAGAAAATATATATATCGACAGAAATTTTGTGTGTACCTAATAAATATAAATCAATTGCGCCGCTTTGTATTAGCTTCCATTAATACGACCAATTGTTTTTAAAAATATAGGATAATTTCCCTCTATTTCAAAAATGTAACTTCCATAATATTTCTTAACTACTAAATTACTCCCTCCGTCCCATTGATAATGTCATATTTTCCTTTTTGATTTGTCCCAAAATTAATGTCACTTACCACAATTGGCAATAAAAACTTTCCCCCATTTCCATCTCATGCCCTTAAATATACCAGATTCTTTTAAGATTTTGATGGGCCCCAAAAAATTACAAGGATTGCACTTGATATGCGTGAGTTTCACAGCAAATGGAAACAATGGTCGTGCAAAGAACATTCCAAAAAAGCGGCTGAGACATTGTTTGAAACATGGGTCCCAAAGGTCTGTCACCACTCCATTATCATTCTAATAGTCAATAAGTTACGTTGCTCCATAGAAACCGGATAGGGGCATTGCTGGAAGTTACACCAAAATCGTTTGAAATCCAGACACTGTTGAAAATAAACACAACTCCCAAAGTGCGACAATTATTTCGGGACGGAAGGAGTATTAATTTAAAGCTTTTGCATTTTCGAGACTATTTTTTTAGACTAAAAAAATATTAAATATCAAAAAATTACGCAGGTATGTATATCTAATACATACTAACGAATAAAAATTCTATATGTATCTAATCAATATATATAAATCGATTATGCTGTTTTATATTAATGCAGATCAATGAAAATTATATGTGTTTAACCTATATCTAATATATATAAATTAATAATACTGCCTTGTATTAACATATAATAAGTGTTATTTATATCAAATAATTATAATTTTGAGACTATTTCTATATTTATAATTTTCTCTCCTTCTTTATATTTATCCGCTTATTTATTAACTCGCTTGTTTATTAATTTTGTCGAAAGTGTGTATATTGACAAAAATATTAACTATTAAAAAAATACACAAATCACTAAAAATGCTATGCACATCTAATACATAAAATAGCCTTCTTTTTATGTTTATTCGCTTATTTATAAATTTTCTCCAAAATATATATTAGCAAAAATATTAAATATGAAAAAAATGCAAATTCTTAAAAATCCTACGTACATCTAATATATGCAAATGAATAAAAATTCTATGTGTATCCAATCAGTATATATAAATCAATTATGCTATTTCGTATTAAATATCAAAAAAATATGTAGCTTGCTATATACACAAACATATTAAATATCAAAAAAATATGCAAGTTGCTAAAAATCCTATGTACATTTAATACATACAAGCGAATAAAAATTCTATGTGTATCTAATCAATATATATATCAATATATATAAATCGATTATGGTGTTTTGTATTAATGCAGATCAATGAAAATCATATATGATTAGCATGCATCTAATATATATAAATTAATAATACTACTTTGTATTAACATATAATAAGTGTTATTTATGTGAAATAATTATAATTTCAACACTATTTCTGTGTTTATAATTTTCCGTCCTTCTTTATATTTATCCGCTTATTTATTAACTCACTTATTTATTAACTTTGTCAAAAGTGTGTGTATTGAAAAAAATATTAAATATCAAAAAATTACGCAGGTTACTAAAAATCCTTTGTATATCTAATACATACTAACGAATAAAAATTCTATATGTATCTAATCAATATATATAAATCGATTATGTTGTTTTGTATTAATGTAAATTAATGAAAATTATATGTGTTTAACCTACATCTAATATATATAAATTAATAATACTGCCTTGTATTAACATATAATAAGTGTTATTTATATCAAATAATTATAATTTCGGAACTATTTCTATATTTATAATTTCTCTCCTTCTTTATATGTGTCCGCTTATTTAGTAACTCGCTTATTTATTAATTTTGTTGAAAGTGTGTATATTGACAAAAATATTAACTATTAAAAAAAATACACAAATCACTAAAAATGCTATGCACATCTAATACATAAAATAGTCTTCTTTTTATATTTATTTGCTTATTTATTAATTTTCTCCAAAATATATATATTAGCAAAAATATTAAATATAACAAAAATGCAAATTCCAAAAAATCCTACGTACATCTAATATATGCAATTGAATAAAAATTCTATGTGTATCCAATCAGTATATACAAATCAATTATGTTGTTTCGTATTAATACAAATCAATGAAAATCATATGTACTTAACATGTATCTAATGTATATAAATTTAATTAATTTTCTCCAAAATGTATATATTAGCAAAAATATTAAATATGAAAAAAATATGCAAATCGCTAAAAATCCTACGTGCATCTAATATATGCAAATGAATACAAATTCTATGTGTATCCAATCAATATATATAAATTGATTATGCTATTTCGTATTAATACAAATGAATGAAAATCATATGTACTTGACATGTATCTAATATATATAAACTTAAAAATAAATCAATCCAATATTTATTGATTCAAAAAAATTATTCGATCAATAAATACAAATATATGATTCTAAATTTATAATTTCAAATTGTTAAAAATCCTTAATTTGTATATATTATATTTATGAATTTATATTCTTCACTATATTTCTTTTCTTTTAGTTTTTCTAATACTAAACTCTTCTACTATCTAACATACGATCTTGAATCTTTGGTGAGTTTCATACAAATTACATTCCAAGCAATATAATTCATACACTACATTGCTACTCTCATTTCATAATACAACTAGGTTTTTCCCTATTTTCTATCTCAGGTATTCATTGGTGATATACCCTCGCATATACAAACAGACAACATAGGAGTCATCAATTGCTATCATGATAAAACTCGATGGATCTTTCAGCTAGAAGGAATAGAAATAACAGAAGGTTGGCCAATATTCGCACAAAAACACTTCTTACATGAAGGAAGTGCCATCCTGTTCACCCTGTTCAATGAAAACAATTATCATCTGCGGCTCTTCAGCAGAGACTTTATCCAACAATCATAATTAAACGTGTCCACTACAGCTTCTTGCACATAGCAATTATCTGTTCCCTAAATTTTCTTTATCCTACTTCCACTTATATTTAACAATATAAAAATAAACATATAAAAATTATTTCAAATTATTAATTTATCTCAAATCTTAAAAAATGATTTACATTCCATTAATTTAAATAATATTTACATCCTGTTTACTCTTAAAAAATTAAATACAAATCACAACAATATTACTATATCTATTTATAAATATATTAATCCAATATATTGTTCCTCTATTTATTATTCCAACCCTACTATTATATAAAATACTCTAAACATTAATTATTAAATAAATCTTACATTACTCTTAAACAATCAATAATGGGTACCCCGCGAAACTCGCGGGGCACAATGCCTAGTATGTATAAATACAGGCAGCGACATCAATCTGATACTCACACAAAATCTGGTACTCAACTAATCTGGCCATTTGATCCAGTGGTCATCACCTTAATGGTGATGCTGGAGGTCAGGGGTTGACAAAAATTTGTCACAATATGTGGCTGGTCTTAGTTGACCATTCCCCTTGCCCCTTCCCCTAGATTAGGCTAGAGTAGGTTATAAGATATCTATCGTTGCGAAAAAAAAAGAGACATCAATCTGGTACTCAAGAATAAACTGACAACGATCAAAACTACCTCTTTCTGTCCCAAAAAAAAAAATCAATAATGAATATACGGTTGATAATCGTAGTATAATAGATCTTACAAGCATATTATTGTGGGGAAATATCTACCTAATTTTTGATATGGGGTACATTATTTGATATATATTATGATTTATACTGAAATTATGTAAATTTTTTTTTAAAAAAATTAATAAATAATTAAATATTTAGAATACATTGATTTTTTAAAATTAATATAAATGAACATATAGGATTGTTAAGTGCATACCAGTTCCGACAGACCATTGTTTAGTTATCTCAAGTGGAAAAAAAAATTAAATAAATAAATGAATAAACGAAGATAAAGAAAACGTGCAGGGATGAAACCACGTGGTAAAAGTCTTTAACTGGGTTTGATAAAAGACGAAACCGCGTGGCTCTTTTCAGTCGTCCTTTTCTTTTACGTTTAAAGTCTTGCTCATTACATTTGAAAAGATCTACCTTCGGACAAGAAAGAAACCATAAATAGAGGCAGCACCGAATATTCCATCAAGCAACTCATGCTTCATGCATGACGGTTCACATCATATGCTTCTGCTTCTATAAATACAATCAGCACCGGGTATTGCATCAACCAACACACCCAACTCATGCAACAGTTTTTCTAAAATCTTTTCATGCAGCTAGTCAAATTGGTTGAGATCGTGAACGATTAGCTTTTATCTCATTCCGTTATCTCCCTCCGATTTCTGAACCTTGTCTTGTACCTTGTGTGAGATAGAAAATCTCAACATTCTTTTTCTTACCAGAAGAGTAAATTCGAAGGCAGCGACATCAATCTCTTTTTGTCCCCAAAAAAAAAAAAATCCAATAATGAGCCACACTTTAGAAGCAAGTTTCAATGCTGTCGAGACGCCACTACTTCCCACTCGCTCCCAGAAGAGGTGCCAAGTCCAGAAGAGGGGGCGAGTCATATCTATCACCGTCCGGAGCATCAGACGCTTCTCTTCTGTAAAAGAGGAAGGAGTAGTCAACGAAGGAGTAGAGTTGACACCTATAGTTTTCGATGCCCAGAAGAGGTGGCGTGCGATATCCACAATGCTCCGTAGCATCAATGCCTTCTCTCGAGCAAGGGATAATGCAGCTGAAAACTACAGTGGGCTGTTGGACAATCTTCTGCCATCTCCATCTGACACAGTTGTTGATATCATACCAGAACGCCTATCTGAGCTTGCCCGCCACAAAAACATTGAGCAGCTTCGTCAGCTTGGAGGTGTTCTAGGCGTGGCCTCATTTCTCAGAACAAATGCTGAAAGGGGTATCCCAGGTGGCCAGGTGATGATGAAGACGTTATCTGTAGGCGCCTTGACTTTGGTTCAAACGCTGTTCAGAAGCCAACTCCAAGGGTTTGGCACACAGTGTTTGATGCCTTCGGTGATCCCATTATTATTATCTGACAGGTGTCGAGCCTGTGCAATAATAAAAACCTACTCGAGAAAAATACAAATTTTGTATATAGCGGTGAGTAGGGTCGAATCCACAGGGATTGGGGATAATTCGTTTCTTCTAGAGTCCAAAGTATGGGGGGTTTTTGGATCAAATACTAACTAAATAAATTAACTGCAGAAAATAATTGATTAAGAGAAATAATTAAAAGAAACTCTAGCCAAGGGTACACTTCAGAAATGGTTCATACACTGATCATCGATTCACAGATAATTCCACATTTATTAATAGATTGGTTATAGTTGTCATACACGCGATAAACAACCAACCCTTCCTTAATTTATCGATAGTCAAGGTACGACCGTTAACTATTTCTCTAACCCAAAAACAATCCTAGGTACGACCGTAGGATTTAATTTCTAGATTGCATTAAAAATTAGAAAGGCCCAATCCTAACTAACAAACACGCTAAGAGGGTTTGTTTAAATTAGATCGTATGTTTCCCTGACATAAACCCAATTACGCCAGTTGCTACTGGGATAGAGGTAACGAACAATTACGGAATCAATTACCCCTATTTAGCAAAATAGCCTATATGAATAATTAATTATTGCGCACTAATCAATCATACACAAGAGCTATAACAATTAAAAGCAAGAATCATATAAATACCAATAAATGAGAGAGTGATTAAAATAAATTCGATCTCACAGTAATTGCAGAACCAAGTCTTCAGTTGTCCCTTGACTAGAATTAGAAGGTTGGTTCTCCATTAGTTCTCCATTAATGGAGAACCAACCTATTCGAAGCTTACAATTGCTGTCTCTCAAGTTACGTTCAAGGAAGAAAAGTAAAAGTCGGCCCCTAAGAAAATGTCCCCTCAATGTTTTTTTAAAGCTACGGGCAACCTGCTAAAAGTAAGGAATAAATCTCCTAAGCTAAGTCTACTTCCTTTTTCTTCTAATTATTTCCTTGTCTTATACGGCCATGTGAAGACTAAAGGAAAGAGCCCCACTTTGACTCCACTTTGCTCTTCATCCGCCCCAATCAAGCTAGGAAATCTCCTTGTGCTCTTGTTGACTTCTACTCGGACTTGGAAACTTCCACGCTCGAATCCCAAACCTTTTGAACTTGAATGTGCCACCGCTAAATTAGCTGGAAATTGTCCCTTTTAATCATGTTTTAGTTATTTTCCTCTTTTTAGCACTTTTTACTCCAATGCCCTGCAGTTAGCACCAAAATAAAATATCAGTAGAATCCACCCAATTAATGAAGATATTTAGTCAAATAATTGTGCAATAATACCCAAAATACCCCACTAAAATGCACCCTATCAATCTCCCCCACACCTAGACTGACAGGTGCCGAACCTGTGCAATAATAAATACCTGCTCAAATAAAATACAAATTCTGTATATAGCGGTAAGCAGGGTCGAATCCACAGGGACTGGGGATAATTTAATTTCTTCTCAAGTTCCAGATATGGGGGGTTTTTGAAAATGAGAGTAACCAAATTACTTGGAATAAATTAAAATAAAATAAAGTAACTACAACTCAAATAACTAATTATCACAATAACAATAAAAATGGATGAACTCTAGCCAAGAGACAACTTCGGAGATGATCCACTTAATTCGATCACAGATGCAAGGATTATTCCAGTTACTATCTGATAAATTAGTTATAGTTGTCATACACGCGATAAACAACCAACTCTTCCTCAATTTGTCGATAGCCAAGGTACGACCGTTGACTATTTCTCTAATCAGGAAATAACCCTAGGTACGACCATAGAAGTTCAATTCCCTAATTGCATGAATAATTAGAAGAGCCTAATTCTAACCAATCAACACGCTACGAGGGTCTCTTTAAGTTAGCCTGTCTATCTCCCTGACACAAACCCAATCATGCCAGTTGCCACCAGTTTAGAATAATTAAACAATTACGGATTTAACTATCCTAATTGGCTTCAGGTTATTGAATTAATCTAGAATCCGGGCCCTGGATAATCGAATAATAAAACAACCATATGAACATAAAGCAGAAGATAGACAAATACCAGTGAATAATGGAAATAAATAAAAACTAATTCGATCTCACAAATTTAGTTGAACCAAGTCCTCCGTTGTTCTTGATTAGACAAACTTAGCCACGTCTCATGAGAAAATCTTCAAGTAATTTCATTGAGATCCAGGCCATCAAAAGAGCCAAGAAAGAAACAAAACTAAACTATGCTAAAAAGCTGAACTAAAACTCTCCCTTCAGCCTTTCTTATATAGCCAAAAGGATACATGACACAAGGCTTTCCTTTATCCCGTGGTCCCCGCACGAATTGAGAGTCCAATTCCAATTTACAAGCCTTGTACGTTTCTTTCTCATTTTAAAGTCCAAAAGGAATGATGACTCCAAATGCTCTTATCCCGTGGTCCCCGCCGAGATTGAGAGTCAAACAAACTCAAAAGAAAAGCCTGACGAATTACTCCTTGTTTCCTAATGTTCCTAGGACTCCTTGTACCAGCCTTCTCTTCATCAGCTAAAAAGGGAAGCCGTTTGTTTGATCTCTTGTGGGACACGTTGAGGGAGCTTCATAGAAGACTCCCACTTGTGAAGTAATTTGCTTCAAAAAGTCCCTGCTTTTTGTAGTTTTCTGCTCCATTCCCTGGAATTAAGTCCAGATACCAAATATGAGTAAATATCAACAATTAACACAATATTTGATACGAACAAAAGGGGAAATTAATAATAAAATTGCAAACAAATAATGCCCTATCATAGACTATGCTTGCCCTCAAGCATAATTAACTCAGAAGTACAATCAAGATACGAAACAATTCACAGCAGTTCATACCAAGAATGGCATTCCAAATTCCCCAATAACCTCGTCGAAATCAGAATCTACCAAATCAACAATTCTCACAGTTTAAGGTGCACTCATTCACTCCAAAGTGTATATGAAATGTATATAAGATGGCTCTCAAATCAACACAATAGAATGACACTACCATAAGTTTGCTCATATATCATATCTCCACCACTTACTTATGAATTTAAATACAGCAATCAAGGGACTTTGCAAGGTTGTAATGGGGTTAAGTGAGAAGGTAGGATAAAAAGGAATCAAAAGGGTGTAAAAGTATAAAAAAAGTGCTCAGAAATTAATTACACAGATTCTTGCACATTTGAAACTTCAAGACATCTCAACCATCACACAAATGAAGTAAATTAGCACTTGCCACAACCTTCGACTTTTTCTTTCTCCTCTTTTCATTCATCTACTTCCCCTCTCCCTTTTTTCCTTTTTTTTTTGTTTTTTGTTTTTTGTTTTTTGTTTTTTGTTTTTTGTTTTGTTTTTGTTTTGTTTTTTTTTTTCCAATAACTCCCAACCAGCACCATAAAAATCAACTTTACTTGTTGATTTCCTGCATTTTGTCTTCTTTACACATTCCTTTTTCTTTCTTTTTTTTTTCATACATATATGCAATGCCTCTCAAATAATACTCCAAATTTCCATGTAATGAAATTGTAGACACCAAATTTTGAATTGATTTATATGTTTCGTTTTAGTGATAAGTCTTGTCTATTGATTTTTGTTTATCTCATGATTTTTGTTTTAAATGGTTTGCATTTTTGTTTTGCCCCTTTAGATGTTATTTTATTTTATTTTTAGTTTTATTTACTTTTTAGTTTTTTAGTTTTTGTTTTTTTAAGTTTTTAGCGTAGAAAATCATGAAAAATGGAAAAAAAGGAAAAATCATGGAAAAAGAGGAAAAAAAAATAAAAATAGCATTTTTGTTTTTATTTATCTATTTTAGTCATTTCTACTTAATTTAAATTTTGTTTTTGTTTGGTTCATTTAGGGAAAAAAAAGAAAAAAAGAAAATGGATGAAAAATGGAAGTTGTAATTTGCTGTTCAATATCAATTTCTGTTATTATAAATTTTTGTTATTATCATTTATTTCATTTTTATTGTTATTAATTTCTGTTTTAATTAGCTGAAAAAAAGAAAAAAAAGAAAAATTGTTGCCGCAGCATGAAAGCTGCGGACTTGCGCCGTTTGCAAAGAAATCTGGGCCGGCTCCTGAAGCTGCAAAATACAGAAAAAGGACAGAGGTTCTTAGGGTTGCACTGGGATATAAAAGCTAAAGAAAGGGTAGCCGCAAAGAAGGAGGAGCTCGGTGAGGGGGAGGAAAAAACAGCAAAGGGAAAAGAAAGAAAGGCTGCGGGCTTTGGGGGAGAAGTAGCTAAGCATAGTTGATGGCAGGAAGCTTGAGAGAAGAACTGGGAAGAGCTTGGGGGGAGGAGAGTTGGAACGGCTGTGAGAAGAAAACAGCAGAGAGAGGAGAGTTTTGAGGTGGGTAACGGCTAGAACAAAAGACAACCAGGGGGGAGCAAAAGAGATATTAGGGAGTTGCGGCTACATCAGGGAGAAAAAGATTGAAAGAAACTTCAGGAAAAAACGGAGAGGGAAGAAAGAGATCCAAAAGCTTGAGAGGGGGGCGGCTGGTTAGACTTTGTGGCTTACGAAAGCATTGAAGGCTGAAGAAAATCAAGCAAGGACGGGAGAAAAGGAGGAACTGATCGATTCAAAAGAAAACAAGGAGAAGGCTGAACATCCCCAGTAGATTTCCTCATCAGAAGCTGTTTCCCTATTGTCGTCGAACCCAGGATGAAGCTTCAACTCCAACGGCAGTGAATAGGTAACCTTCACCCTTTTGTTTGTCTATTGTCATTTCATATGAAATCTGAGTTCTTGCTCTGTTATGGGTCTTGCATCAATCGCATGCTGTTTGTGTTCTTTTAAGACATCTAAAAATTTGCATTTTAGCTAGAAATGAACGTCACTTAATTGTTCATGACCGGTCCCTTTTTGTTTCCCATTCCCTCCTCTCATTTATTCGGTTCAAAAGGCTTGCCCATCTTGTCCGTGAGTTGAAGAGCCAAGCAGATGCTTGATAATCTTGTTGGAAAGGCTATATCTTTGGTCCTTATTGATGTAATCTGGATGTTAGAGTTCTTGGTTTGCATGTCTAAGCTAACGTTTTATGATGATTCTGGAATCTAATGTAAGCTCACTGAATGGCTAATGAAGTTGTAAGATCACAGAGAATGGAGAAGAGTTTTGCTGCATTTTTGTTTGGGCTGTTATAAATTTTCTGCCGCCCCTTTGTGTTTTTAGCAGTCATCAACCTGAATTTTCTTATTTGATCTTGCAATGAGTGTCTTATTTGGCTTGGTTGATGATTTGGGGAATGTCTTATGATCATTTGATTCAAAAGTTGAGGTTTGGCTGGTAATGTTTCGGTAATGAAGCACAGCAAGTTGCAAAGAAAAATTTCTGCTGCACTTTTTCCATTCTTTTGTTGATTAGTTCCTTTTAATCCCTGACGGTTTGCTTAGATTCTTTGCTTTGGACCTGCAACAAAGTCTAGCTATTGTTTTAGTTGATAGCTGAGAGTTAAAATCCTGGTATTCAGTGAACCTGTTTGCATGAAATTTGTCTTGAATGAACAAAGAAAGTTGCAGCAGTTTTGTTCTTCAGATTTTTGCATATTTTTCCAGTATTTTTGCATAAGATCTTTCCAAATTTCTGGCCATTGGATTGTGATCATCATGTAGTTTCGTTGCTCAATTTAAGTTGAAGTCTAGATGAATAGTTCTGGATTAAATCTGGAATCTTTACTTGAAAGGAAAAGGCAGTAGTGTGCGCCTGTTCTTGATTGTCGAAGGTTTTGCTGCATTTTTTCTTTTTCTTTCTTTTGCTGTTAGTTTTTCTTTTGCTGGTCAGCTCCAATTTTGTTTGTTTCAATCCCACCATGAAGTTGTGGGTTTAGTTGATAATTTTGTTTGTATGGTAAACGGATAGAATTGCATCTGGACATTGCCGCAAGCTTGGAACAAAAAGTCAGCAGAATTCATTCCTTTTAGTTGCAGAATTTTAAGTTCTTTACGTATGCATGCATGAAATAAATTCTAAAATTGGACTTTAACCCCCCAAGTCTCTCCTTATTCCACTAGGACTCAATCAATTAAATAATTTCATCAATTTGGTCCTTGGTAATTTTAATTTTTGCAACTTCATTACCGGTTTGCTTCAATTAACTACCATGCTTTGTTTAAATTGCACTTCATGCATGAATTTAAGAGCTTTATGACCATGTGAGCCCGTGTTTGCATGTTTTCTTTAATTTTCCCAAATAAATTGGTACCTTGACCATTTCTTTTATTTTGGAGGATAAATAAGTGATTTTACTTCATTGGGGCCCAATTTCAAGGGAGGTACACTCTACCCTTTCACTTGCACTTCATTTGACCCTATGTGCTCCTACGTGTTATGTGAATATGCCTGTCTACTTCGCTTTCCTTACCTCCTTTCAATTAGTTCATTTACTTTTGCTTTTATTTAAGTTTTATGGGGTATGTGTACACCTCTTGGCTTGTAATAGATAGGGCTCGAGAGCATCTGGTCCATTTCCCCTTCCCTTTATGCTTTCATGGGGTATGTGTACACCTCTTGGCTTGTAATAGATAGTGCTCGGAGAGCATCTGGTCCATTTCCCCTTCCCCTTGGTTGCTTGCTTTTGTTGCTACATGTTTAATTGCTTTATTAGGCTCTTGCATCTAGTCGAGCATGCTAAATGTTATGTGCTATGTGTTTATGAGTGTTTTGGCATGTCTACTTGCTTTCATAGCCATGAATGAATGGAATGGATAAATGTACGTTGCCACTAGTCCAACGCTAGTCGGAGTTCATAGAATGGGCTAGTCCAACGCTAGACCCTTAGGGATTTCCCCTCGTTAGCACATCATTTGCTTGCTCACTATATTTTCATGCATTTTTTCTTAGTTTTTATCATTTAGCATGCTCCTCTAGTCCCTTCCCTCTCACTTTAGATTTTTGCATCCCATACTAGCTATAGGGTTCATTTTGCTTGAGTGTCCCCTTCTGATGAGGGAAACGAGCGAGTGTGGCTATTCGATAGCCTTAGCACGCTAGTTTTGCCTTCTAATCAAAGGGAAAATCAAAGTCGAAAGTTAGGAGTCAACCCCCGTACCCGTCTTGCTTGCATTCCCTAGGCTCACGCATTCTATATTCACTCTATCATTCTATACCCTCATTACACTTTTATTTTCTCCTCCTACTTTCACACATGCACCTTCATATCCCTTCCCTTGCACACAAACACTTGGATTTTTCACACAATTTCACACGAGCACCTTTTCATACATCTGCACACAAACACTTGGATTTTTTTACAATTTCACACAAGCACCTTTATACAATTTTGCACACTTGCACTTACATTTCTTGCATCTTTCATACACTTTCACACTTGCACACTTGAGTCTCATTTGCATTAATCGACCTCTATGAGGTGTTCCTTTGTTGGCCGCCACAATTCATGTGGTTTGGGACCAAAAGCCTCACAAGAGACATCGTAGAATTTAGGATTGCATTTTTCTTTCCGTTTTGCATTCACATAGTCATATCCAACGTGCGAACATACATTGGGTAGAAAACTAGGAAAAATTGGTTTAAGTCGCGCAACTAGCCTTGGCTAGGTCAAAGGGGTGCCTTGGATTCTATCCTTGCCTTCCCCTTTGTCAAACGTGACCCCCGAACCTTTTTCTTTGGCTTACGTGGACTAGGAGTCGTTTTAAAAAGGGTTTTACTACTTTGTCTTTAAAAAACACTTTTTGGGTGACTTGGTACACCCCAAATCTATACCAAGTGGCGACTCCGTTTTCATATTTAAAAAACCCTTTTTAAATTTCATTTGGCCAAATCGTCGCTTTCCAAAGTCCCATGGCCTTTTACTTTTCATGTTGCACACGTTCACACCACACTTCGCACACATTTCACATCATTCAAAAAGTGGGGCGCGACAGAAATCAAAGCACTTCTTCACACGAGATTCAAAAAGAAAGTCTAAAAAGAGGTTTTACGGCTAAAAACTAGGGTATCAAGAGAAGAATAAGGGTTAAGGCTCAACTTGGCTCTCTAGTGGTAAATAAGCTAGCTAAGGGTTGGGTGGTTTTTTTTTTTTTTTTTTTTTTTTTTTTTACAAAGTCCAAAAATGGCTCAATCCTAGGTGCCCTATCATTTCAATGCATTAAACTCATTTAAATGTAGTCTTGACATGCATAACCGAGCAAGTTCTAGAATGACAAATCATGTGCAATAACCACTCAAACAAACGAAAAATTAGGCCCAAAAATCGCACAAGTGGTCAAATTTATGTCAAGTTCAGCATATTCATCAATCAATTCATCATCGAGGAAAATAGAGCACCCAATGGTATGAACTTACTACTCGTACTCATACCTCAATTGCATTCATCACAGTTTAAAGAAAGGAACTACTAAGGCAAGGAAAAATTTAATCAGACAACTAAAAAAAACACAGCTAAAGCATAGTTAACCCTCCCCCACACCTAAACCTTACATTGCCCTCAATGTAAGCAAAGAAAGATCAAAACAAAGGTATTGGGACAACGACACTTCCCTTAAAATGGAGGAGGGCAGAAATGAACTACGGCTGTGGAGGGAAAGGCGGGCTTGTTCTTGCCCTTATTTTTTTGGTTTAGTCATTTGAAATCAGAGGGCAGGGTGGAGGCAAGGGAATGGTAGTCCAAAGAGGTCAACAAACAGCCAACAAAGCAAATGACAACTAAATACAGCTCCCAATCACAGACAAGTGCAGAAACAGACAATAAACTTATCCCAAAAGCTAATTAATTAGACAAACACAGCAACATTCCCCCAAACTAATTGAACAGGCAACTAGAGTAAAAACTTTTCCCAAATATCACTGATTGCGCACAAAATTTGACGATTAGTCAGCAATCAACCACAGATATATACCACAGCACCCAAACAAGCACAAAATTTCTGTCCTCAGCTAGCAAGTCAACAATCTGGCCTCAGCTAAGAAATTAAAATCTGGCATCAGCTAATGAAAGCTAGTAATCTGGCCTCAGCTACTTAGTGACAGAAAATTAAAGAACGAAATCACCGGAGTGTGGAAGAGGCAGTGGGTGAAGTAGAGAGTAGGGGCGGCAGAGAGGTGGAAGAAGGCACCGCGTGCTGGCAAGCACGCGGAGGTCGCGCGCTGTGGGCGCTGCTGAGGCTGAGTTGCTGCTCTGACACTCTTGTTGCGCGAGGAGGCTCGGCTGGTGGACTGGAGCACTCGAGCTGCAAGTTGCGCAGGGGGTGATGCGCGAAGAGGTGGCTGCGCGAAGCTGCTGCGAGGCTGCTGCGAGCTGGGCAGGGTCAGGCGCTGGTGATGCGCGCGGCGGTTGCTGC
Source organism: Coffea eugenioides (assembly GCF_003713205.1). Lineage (NCBI taxonomy): Eukaryota > Viridiplantae > Streptophyta > Magnoliopsida > Gentianales > Rubiaceae > Coffea > Coffea eugenioides. The sequence goes on along the minus strand of NC_040045.1, from coordinate 33,278,784 downwards.
TGGCTGCGGCTGGTGAAGCCCTTGAGTAGGAGCAGAGGAGCTCGCGCGCGGTCCCCTACGGGGCTGGATCTGCGCACGATGGAGTTGCGCAGAGAGAGAGGCGTCGCGCGCTGGCGCGCGGCGTGCGGCCAGGTGGGAGGTCGCTGCGCGCTGTCTGCTGGCGTACAGGGGGGCGCGCGAAGGATTTGAGCTGGAGGGAATGTGGCGGCGGACGTGTGGCAATGGCGGCGTGCGGCCAGGTGGGGCGCGTCGGCAAACCAAGCAGAGGAAAGGAAAGAAGAAGAAAGAAAAAGAAAAGAAAGAAGAAGAAGAAAAGAGTAGGGTTTTGTGCCCTTTAAAAAAAAAAAATCTTTTCTCTCTTTTTTTTTTTTTTTTTTTTGAGAATAAGGAACCTCTGGCTTATGCGTGGGCACGCCTAACTACCCCTAGTCTTTTGACCATCCGTCGAAAATTCTCGATCCGTTAGCGTGACCACTTGGCGTGGGCACGTCTAACTGCTATGGAGTCCACAGAACCTGAACGAAAATTCCTTCCCTCAGGCGTGACCACCTGGCGTGGGCACGCTTAACTACTAATTTCCTGCCACCAAACATCAAACTATTAATTGACACTAACACTTAACTAAAACTTAAAAAATGCATGAAAACTGAAACAAACAGTCTTGGGTTACCTCCCAAGTAGCGCCTTTCTTTAATGTCTTTGGCTAGACATAGCACCACTCTTTAGTCTGGATGTAATTGAATTTTTCTTGTAATTGGTGGCCTTCCTCCGGGATCCACGTGGCCATTGAGTGCAACCTTTTCCCTAAATTTTCTCTCCATTTTCAACTCATGAATTGCTTTCATCCTATAGGACTTGTTCGCAGCAACCTTGAATTTACCCCTACAAGCAAACTTAGAAAATTCTTGTACAGAGGGATTAGTGGCATAGATAGCAAACACAGACTGAGAGTTAACAGGATGTTTCATTGTACCAAAGATATTAAAGTGGACTATTTCTCCATCAAATTCCATCGTGAGAGTACCCTTACTAACATCAATTTTAGTCTGGGCAGTACTCAAAAATGGTCTTCCTAATATAATGGGTGATGGATTTGGGGCACTTCTATCATCCATGTAAAGCACATAAAAATCAGCAGGAAAAATTAATCCATCTACTTGCACTAAAACATCCTCAATTATCCCATCCGGATAAGCACATGTACGATCAGTCAATTGAATTATTATCCCCGTTTCTTTTAATGGTCCTAAATTTAGAGAATCATAGATTGACTTAGGCATCACATTAATAGAAGCTCCTAAATCTATCATGGCATTTTTGATACTAGAATGTCCAATTTTACAGGGAATAGTAAACATACCTGGATCCCCGCATTTGGGTGGAAGTTTCCTTTGAAGTACAGCTGATACATTCTCTCCTACAATCACTCTCTCATCACCCCTTAGCTTTCTTTTGTTAACGCACAAGTCTTTTAAGAACTTTGCGTATTTGGGTACCTGCTTGATCACGTCCAATAGGGGGATGTTTACTTGAACTTTGCGGAACACATCCAGGATTTCTTTTTCCCTTTCTACCTTTATTGTCTTCTCCAGCCTGCAAGGAAAAGGAGGTAAGTTAGATTTAATAGTGGACGGAGAAATGAAGGTTACCTTAGGATCCTTGCGAATACGCCATTCCCCCTCAATTTCCTTTTCTATCTCCTCCTCGCTTTTGCTTTTTGAATTTTTCACTTTAGGCCCTTCCAGCTCCTTGCCACTCCTCAGCGTCATAGCACTTACATTCTTGGGATTCACCTCGGGCTGCGATGGCAGTTTCCCATAAACGTGGGACTCCAAACGGTTAATAGCGGTTGCCAGTTGGCTTATCCGAGCTTCTTGGTCCTTCTTGTCCGCTTTGATCTCCTGATGAAGCTGAGTAGTAGTTGTGGCCAGGCTTTTGACTAGGTCTTCCAAGGAGCTTCCTGAATTGGAGGATGAGGGTTGAGATTTTGGTTGCCAAGGCTGGTGGAATCCTGGTGGACGATTCGGGAATGAACCTTGTTGCCTGTTCCCATAACTTAGATTGGGATGGTCTCTCCAACCGGGGTTGTATGTGTTGGAATACGGGTCATACTGCCTGCGGGGCGCGGGCACGCCTCCGGCCATATTTACCTGTTCCGCCCCGTCCTCTTGCAGAATGGGGCACGAATCCGTGCAATGGTCCATGCTAGTACAGATTCCACACACCTTCGCTCGCGGTGTGTCTCTCATGGCCAATTGCCTGACAGCAGACGTCAACTTTGACAGTTGCTGCTGGATGGATGACGTCTCTGCCTCATTGACTCTGCGGGTAGGATTGCTCTCACGGAAGCCGAACTGCTGAGAGTTTTCTGCCATGGCTTCAATAAGGTCCCATGCTTCCCTCGGTGTCTTGTTCGCCAGGGCTCCTCCACTCGCAGCGTCAATAATACTCCTGTCAGTTGACTGGAGTCCCTCATAGAAGTACTGGATCAACAGTTGTTCACTAATCTGATGCTGTGGGCATCTAGCGCACAACTTGTTGAACCTTTCCCAAAAATCGTACAATGACTCCCCGGAGTACTGCTTGATGCTGCAAATCTCCTTCCTCAAACTTGCAGCCCGGGACGCGGGGAAAAATTTCTCCAGGAACTTCTTTTTCAATTATGCCCACGTGGTGATACTACCTGCAGGCAGGTAGTATAACCAATCCTTCGCTGCATCCTTGAGAGAGAAGGGGAAGGCTCTCAGTCTTATTTGCTCCTCAGTGACCCCAGGAGGCTTCATGCTAGAGCAAACTATTTCGAATTCCTTGACATGTTTGTGGGGTTCTTCGCCAGAGAGACCATGGAACGAAGGCAGGAGCTGAATCAACCCCGATTTCAGCTCGAAAGAGGTATTTTCAGCCAGAGTTGGGAACGTGATGCACAAGGGCTGATGAGTCAGGTCTGGGGTAGCCAGCTCCCTTAATGTCTGGGTGTTGGCCATGCTAAATTCGTTTTCTACTGACTCGTTTGCAAAAGATAAGTGCCCTTCTTTTCGTCTCTTGATTTCTTGTCTTCGCCTACGCGCTGCCTTCTCAACCTCAGGATCGTATATCAATTCACCTGTGCGAGAAGAACGGGGCATAAACTAGCAAAAATACCAAGAAAAATAAAATAAAACAAAATAAATAAAAAAAAACTGAATTCAAAAAGAAACAAATAATTCAGACGCCAGTCCCCGGCAACGGCGCCAAAAATTGACAGGTGCCGAACCTGTTCAATAATAATAAATACCTACTCCGAGAAAATACAGATTTTGTATATCGCGGTAGTAGGGTCGTCTCCTCAGGGACTGGAGAGATATTTGTTTCTTTTCAAATCAAGATTAATGGGGGGGTTTTGGTATCAAATGCCAACTGAACAAATTAAATGCAGAAAATAATTTATTAAAAGAAATAACTAAGAGAAACTCTAGCCAAGGGTGCACTTCAGAAATGGTTCATGCAACTGATCATTGATTCAAATATAATTCCAACATTCACTGATAAATTGGTTATAGTTGTCTCGCATGCGCTAAACAACCAACCCTTCCGTAATTTATCGATAGCTAAGGTACGACCGTTAGCTATTTCTCTAACCCAAAAACAACCCTAGGTACGACCGTAGGATTTAATTTCCAGATTGCATTAATAATTAGAAAGGCCCAATCCTAACCAATAAACACGCTACGAGGGTTTATTTAAGCTAGATCATATATTCCCCTGACATAAACCCAATTATACCAGTTGCTACTGGGATAAAGGTAACGAACAATTACGGATTCAATTACCCCTATATAGCAAAATAGCCTATGTGAATAATTAATTATTGCGCACTAACCAATCATACACAAGGCTATAGCGGTTAAGAGCAAGGAATATGTAAATATCAATAAATGAAGAAAACAATTAACAATGGTTTAAATCTCACAGTATTAGTTGAACCAATTCATCAGTTGTTCCCTTGACTAGAGTTGGGAGGTTTAGTTCCCCATAATCAGTGTACAGGCCATAAGGCAGAGCTGGAGGAAACCGTCAATTCTTTAATCAAAGCAAACGGAAGATTTGACCCTCGTTCACTTCGGTCAACCGAAGAGAGAAAAACAACAATGGATTACGATCGCTTTCAATTGATTTCCAAGGCTTCAATTTCCTTCGGTCAAAGCCAGAATGAAAAGCAATGGCGAAAGTCCACGATTGCGGCTCTTTTAAGCTTTCTTTCTTTTCCCACACAATTCACATACGAGAGATTGGAAAGTTGTTTGATTTCTCAATTTGGTCAAGAACAATGAAAAGCTCATCAGAATCCCCAAAGTCAACAAAAGTGGCTATTGTCTGCTACCTTTTTCTCTACAAAGCTGCGGCTCTCTAGTCTCATTCTAGAGCAAAGAAAAAACTCCCCTTCTAACCTAAGCCGCGCGAGAGATAAATACAATCCCCCACAATAGCCGAAAAATTGTTACTTGTTTTCCAATTTGCAGTCAGACTCCCCAGAAATATATAAAAATAAAATCTATTACAATTAGGTTTCTTCAGCTTCTCAAACGGGCCCCACGTCCGATGAATCTTCTAAAAGTTGAATTTAAGCACTTTTCAGCAACCATTCCTGCAATTAGCTCCAAAACAAAATATCAGTAGAATCCACCCAATTAACGAAAAATATTTAGTCAATTAATTGTGCAATAATGCCCAAAATACCCACTAAACTGCAACCTATCAACAATGGGTTTTCAACAGAAGAGTCTTTAAGCACCAATCATCCATGTCAGCTATTCTCTTGAAGAAATGATGGAATTAGTAACTGCTAACACATATCGACTTCAACAGGAGACACAAATGATGATTAAAAGGATGGAGGATGGAATGCGTGAATTGGCATCTATAATAAGCCAATTGATCTCTCCAATTTGTGAAGAATTGTCCTCACAGACCATCATCGATCTTAAGGAAGATGAGAGTACAATTATCTTGACAAGTGACATGGAACTGCAAGAGTTTCAAGAAGAAGGACCTAAAGATGCAGTTGAAGTGTAAAAAACAAGATCCCAACATCAAATCGTTCAAGTGAATGAATCCAGTGAACAATCTCCAAATATGGTAACATCTTCTCTATTCCCTAACCAACATTCGCCTAACTCTTATTCTATAATTTCTGTTAGTGAAATTGATTTTGTTATATCGGAAGATTTTGAGTTTCATGACAGGAATAAATTAGGAGTTGCTATGGTCAAATATTTTGAACCAGTAAGTGCTCATGATGAAGGAGTTTGTGAAGAATTAAGATCATTACTTGTTTGTTTGGCACCATCTAGTAGTCCATGGAAGACCGTAGTTCGTGTGTTCAAAAATTACTCTATTTATGAGGCTTACCAAAATTACATAGAGGATGAAGCATTGAAACGAGTTACAAAATTTTATCCTCCATAAACAAGCATAATAATGTCTAGCTAAAGGCATTAAAAAAAATGCTTATTGGGAGGCAACCCAATTCAATTTTTAGTTTCTTTTTATTATTAGTTTCATTATATTTATCTTGGATTTTTCATATTTGACATGTTTAATTTTTGTTTTTTATGTTTCAATGGTCAGAAAACTTCCTGCCAATAGGACGTGCCCCCGCCTTGAGGGCATGTGGTAATGTGCTAATAATCTGCTCCACCATAAGAAGCGTTTACACCAACATGTCGTACCCAAGCCTACTTGCGTGGAGAGCTCATGTTTCGACTTTGAAGGCCGATAAGGCAACATGACGTGCACGTGCCTAGAGCACACGTTGTAACTCGTAATTAGTCAAATTCATCATCAGAAGAGTTTCGACCAACAAGACGTGCCCACGTCTTATTCCAACAAGGGGGAAGTTAAAAAAAAAAAAGACAAAAAGAAATTTTTTCTCTTCTTCATTCATTCATTCATTCTTTCTTTCCTTTTCTTTTTCCTTTCCTTCTCTCTTCCTTTTTTCCTCTCTTCTTTCTTTCTATCTTTCTTTCCTTTCCATTTTCTTTGCCATAGCCGTTTGTCTTTCTTCACTATCGACTGTTGTGCCCCAAGGAAGGTTACCATTGCTACTGGATCAATTTCATCCCCCTCCAATTTGCTTCACTGTCAGCAATCATAGCCCATAAAATTTGTCGGCCTAATTGGTGTACCACTAAATGGGATTTCTTACCTATATGGGTAAGTCCATCAAATGGATGGTCGGTTGGCCAATGTTGAGTTTCATGTCTTTTGCCTCTCATCTATAACTGTGCCACAGCCCCCCCTCTAATGATTAGGGAAGTTTCGTTGCTCCCTTCCTCGACTTTTATTTTTTTATTTCTTACATAGGGACAATGTAAGATTTATGTGTGGAGGGGAGTAGTATTTAATATATTGAAAAAGTGCAAGTGTAGGTATTTTTGTTGGAATTTTTGTTCGACTTTATTGAATTTTATCCAAATTTTGCCATTTCTTGAATATTTTTGTGGTTATTCCTGATTAATAATGGTTAGATATTTCAAATTTTTCTATTGATAAGGTTTTATGTATTAATGTATCAAGTACGACATAGTTAAGTCTAAACGTATCTCTCTGGCAAATATTTGAGATTTTGTGACTTTTACAATTTTTGATTAATTTTTCTAGATATTGTAAATATTTGTCTGCCATTTTTCATGTAAATTGATTCAACTATTGATCTTAATTCTTCATGTTTGGGAGATAAAGCATGTTTGTGATCTTTAATTTTATTTTGTTGCTAATCTGTGAATTATATTTGGTTATACTCCACTGGTTATCGTTGCCTAGTAACCGGGGATTTTCACCAAAAGTGTCGACTTTTACGTCAAAAAATGGCGATAGCTATGAGCATGTAGTCATTAAGCGATGAGAGCTGAGTAACCAGATTCCTTCATTTAGTAGATATTGAAGTTCGCGTCAAAAGATTTGAATGGCCAAGGACTAAGCTCTCTCTCCTAAAAAGAAAGAAAGAGAAAAAAAATGAAAAATGTGCGAGTATGCAGTTGATTATGTTATCCTGCCAATCCATGGGTTTAATGTTGAGATTTTATTAATAGTCGAACCGTTTGCTAACAAATGTTGGTTGAATATTTTATATCCTTAGATTAGTTAGCCAAGAATTGGATGAGTCTTTGAGTTTAAAAGTTAACCGGAAAGATATTTCTTGGGATTTAGCTACTAATGCTTGACATGTGTTTTAATTGTATCTAGGCAATGAGTAATTTGATTAATAGCCATTGTTTGAATTTGTTTGCTTGATTTGTTGTTTCTCATACTTGAGGACAAGCATGATCTAGGTGTAGGGGGAATTGATAGAATGCAAAATTGCAGATGTGATCCTCTATCCATTATATGTGTCCATTTTTCCTATCTAATACAAAACTATGTAGTTTCACTTACTAATACTGCTGATGTGGCACATAACATTGAATGCATATTTAGGGGATATTTGGTAAATGGGTTTCAAATTTAATTTTAGCATGGACGGCCTACTTTATGAATCAATATGATTGCATGTAACTGCAACTCTGACAAATTCAAGAATCTTATCCTCAAATGCTTGTCTAATCTCATCTGAATCATGCGGCGCGAAATTTCAAAGTAGAAGACTATGGGTACAACTAGGATATTATTGAATTTAAAACCCATTTACCAAACACCGCTTAAATATGCATTTAATATTATGTGCCACATCAATAGTATTAGTAAGTGAAATTACATAGTTTTACATTGGATAGGAAAAATGGACAGATATAATGGACAGAGGATCCCGTTTGGCAAAATTGTTATTCAATTTATAATTATTTCCCCTTGATTTTAGCCAAATATTATTTTAATTACTAGATTTTACTTATATTTGATTTATTGTGCTAATTGTATGGAATTATGTGAGACATGAATAAAGCATTCTAAGAGTTACTTTGATGGTGACGCGTTCGGGGCCGGTTTCCAAGTTCAAGTCGAATTCAAGACAGTTATTGAAGGAAGATTTTGAAGACTTTAATTTTCATTATTAGTTTTAGTATTGAATTAGGAAACTTGGAATATTATCTTTAGTAGTTTACTTTTTCTATTTTTGGGAATATATCTTATTATTAGTATTTGATATTAAGTACGAAACAAGAGAAATTAGGAAAGCCGGATTCCAGTTTGATTAGGAGTTGGCTAGCAATAATTTCGGGAGGCCTCTTTGAAGTATCAGACACATCAGTCACTTGTTTCATTATTCCTCTTATCTTTTGTTAGTTTTAGGGAAAAGACCATATGCAACTGTTATCAATGGAGTCTTGTGGATTTCCCTCGATGATGCGTGGCTAAATCCTTTTTCTAGCCGAGAAGTAACACGGATTTGGTTCATCTACATCTGTGAGATCTAATTATTTTTATCAATTTCTATTATTCGTTAGTATCTATATGTTTTGGCTTAATTTCTTATGATTATTTTGTTATTTGAATATCAGGACCCGATGTTTAATTCAACTTGATAATCTATTGTCAATTAGGATAGTTGAATCCGTAATTGTTTAATTGTCCCAAATAAGTGATGACTAACGTGATTGGGGCCACATTAGGGAGATGTACGATATAATTTAAATAAAATTTGGTAGTGTGTTTATTGATTAGAACATGGCTTTTCTAGTTTTTAATACAAGTAAGAAATTAAATTCTACGGGCATACTTAGGGTTGTTTCTTAGTTTGAGAAGTAGTTAACATGCGTACATTAACTATCAAGACATTAAGAAAAAGTTGGTTGTTTATCGCGTGTATGACAACTATAACCTGTTTATTAGTGAATAATTGAGATAATTCTTACATCGACGATCAGTTGTATGGATAACTTCCGAAGTTAATTCCTTGGCTAGAGCTTGTTAATCCTTGGTTTAATTTAATTTACTCTTGTTAAATTAGTTTTATTTTCATTAAGTGCTTTATTCTAATTTTAAATCTTCCAAAACCCCCCTTAATTGACTCTGTTTGAAAAGAAACAAGTTTCCTCCCAATCTCTGTAGAGACAACCCTACTTGCTATTGTACTTGTTTACATCTTTTAGAGTAGGAATTTATTATTGCATAGACGCGGCACCTGTCACAAAGATATGATCTCATTGGCATTTGAGCCAAATTATTTCAATGGATATCACAATAACACAATGATTTTATACGAATATTTCTCACATAATTGCTATACAAGAAATTATACTCACTTCAAGTGAAGGCTCCAATTTTTTCAATTTTTTTCAATCCTAGTAGCCAATAATCTCACCAGAAATCACCAACATGGATGACCATTAGTTTACTATTAGGAACTACTATTTTCTTGCCCAATAATTCTTTGTTTCATGTAAATGGCCAGTAGTCTATTTACCTACAGGAACCAATCTCACAAATCTCCATGGATTTTCTTTTTTCCAAGAATATCACATAAATAACTCAAGTGCATTCACATTATGTTTACACTTTTGAGTGTGTATCCATTTGACAAACTCAAAGACGGCTCAAAGAAAGGATTAAAAAAAATAAAAAACATGATACTCAATTTCATTTAATGCCATAAATAATTGCAACTTTAAAATTCATATTCACAAGTTGAAAAAACAACATGGTATCACATGAAAATTACATACACTTTTTTTTTGTGCACAATAAAAATTCATATCATTTGATTGTGTACCTTCTAGAAATGACTCTAATTCTTTGCATTCATTTTTAGCAAAGAAAATACCTCCACTATTTGTAGTACTTTAACCGTATGCAACTAAACACATAGTGCAAATCTCTTGTAGCGTACATTTATTTACTTCAATATAGATGGTACAAAAGTCCAATTATTATAACTATAAGTTATATAGTTGGAGGACTTTAACTGTTTGCAACTAAACACATAGCGCAAATATCGTAAATTAAATCCCATTGAGCACTTAAATCCATATGCATCTATATGATAGTGCATTTCATAAGAATGCAAAATTTACAACTTGTGAAGAATGGGCACTTATATGACGTTTATTATAGACTCGAAATTCTCAATCATAAATTTCAGTGGTGGCTCCAAGCACTTTCCATTCCTTTCTCATTCTGAATTTGATATGCCATATTAAATGAGCAATAACAGCATGAAATTCATTTCACTCGTTATGGTTTACGAGCTATATGAGATGTAACAACTCTAGGACACACATCATGGCCATAAACACCAATCAATCGAAATATGGAGTAGTATCCATATACTAGTATAAACAAGAAAGTCACAAGCACAGATAATGGGTATATGATACACGTACAAGCATGTATATCTTTTATTAAAGATAACACATTATCACACAAGCCTCAAGTAGTGTGCAAAACCTTCAATGGCATGCACATAATCTATGAATTGCAAGAGATTTATTACTTTGTATACAACATATCAAATTTATCCAAATTAGTGGTTGCAAGTTAGCTAGCTAGTCAATCTGGTCAAGCCATATTTCAAAAATTGGCACGAGTCAATCACAAGTTGATTACATTAATTAATATATGAATTCTTCTCTATGTTTTTTTTTCAGTTGTGTATTATATATACTTACCATTCTAGCCAATAGACATATTGTCATTGCAAGTAACTAGATTTACCTTAGTACAATCATTATTGTTACCAGTTTGCTCATTGGAAGAAATAAGAACTCTTTTTTTTTTTTTTGTTAAGAAGGCACCTTTGAAATTTCTTCCAGAATGTATGGTGGCAACTTGTCTAGTGCAGCAATGAATTGCAATTGTTCAACAATTTGAACTCCCTTGATCTGCTTTTTTTATGCCATATTTTTTCCTACACATCCTTCCAAATATTTTGACAACTGGATAAGAAATTTCATAAAAGTTATGAACTTCATTAGAAAGATTATATAATAAATAATTCAAGCAATGGAAATCAACAACTTCCCTTTTCTAACTTTTCCTCGTGAACTTTCTTTTCCGCTTATTTATCTTACTTGCTGAGATCTTCTTAGAACTTTTTTTCTTCATCCATTGGTAGGCTACTCTAGTCATTGAATTGATAATAAGAACTTGCAAGTTGAACTCCATTTTGATCTAAATCACTTTAAAATTATTATTCTGCTAGAACAAAAATATAAATGTTAAATAGAAAAATCAACAATAATAAAATAATCTTAAGTATAACAATATAAAGATGCATAAGTGTTAAGGGTTGAGGCACGAATATCTTGTTCTCTTTAAGATAATTCAAGTGTCTACGGAAAAATCAACTCCGATACGGGAGGATCTCCTGTTTGTCACCTCTAAGATACAACAATGTAGTCACATTTACTATCACTCTCACCATTCTATACAACTAAGAGAGTATAACTTCACTAACACCGATTTTTCTTGCCAAGTTATGAGATAGAAATGTAGAGAAAATTGGGTGTCTTTCTCTTGTTACTTAACACTCTCAAAGTACAAGTAGTAGTAATATTAGTACCATTTTCTAGCTGAAAATTCACACACATATATATATAGGTGATAAAGACTAGACAAAAGCATAAGTAATAGTTGTAGTAGGCTACTAATAATTCTATCACTAGCAACACTCTTATATATAGATGATAAAAGTTAGTTAAACGCCATATGTTACAATAGTAATAATATACTGGATAAATAGTAAATAAAAGTTATTGTAATTGAAAACCTTTAATTTCTAATAAAAAGGTTAATTAATCAAATGTAATCAATTGCCACTAACTCCAAAAGCCGTTACCAATTTTTCTCTCTTGTAACATATGTGTTTAACTAAAATTTGAGTATTTTATTAAAATACTACAACAATTGGCATACTAGAGATTTAGTGAAAGTATCACTTTTATTAACTAGTATACTTCCATTGTCCTTATAGAGAAAATCTTCCGAAAAATACTATATATTAATGTTAATGTTATAGCCACATGCTCTACAATCAGAATCCAGTTTTAGAATCAGACAGTGTGTAAACTTAACTAAATCAACATAGAGAGAAATTCACCTTGCACACTAATATAGACTTAAACAGCCATGACTACTTCATCTTTAACTGCTCTGGTGTACAGACAAAAAGCAGTAGAAACAGCATGGTGGGGAAGCTGCTCAATCACAAGGGAATATTAAGTGCAGTGATCGGTATCGTATGTTTGAGTGCGACAGGTCAGTCATTAGAAAGAGTAGATCTTTAGATGTCTTACTTTATTCTTAAGAAACTTAATTTGTAGATGATGCGACCGCCAAAAACCAGATCCGAGCTGAGCTGTTTCGAGCTGAGCGGGTCAGGCGCAACCGACCTGAGAAGGGGAGCCGAGCTAGCGTACCTGCAAAGAAAGGTCAAGGGCGGGACTGGTGTCCCCGGAATATCTCCGACGATCAAGTCAGTAAGCTTATTTACGGAGCAATGGTCTAGAATACTTGTGTATGCATACCTTGTACTGTCCCTAAGCGGGGTATATATAGGGCAGAATGGGTTTGTAGTTTCCTTGTGGGAGTCAGAGTCCCTGTAGGGTTCGGAGTCTTCTTAGGGTTTTGTGCGGCGGCTCCTACAAGTTCGGGAACAACGGCCCATAAGGCCCATTGCAGGGAGCAGCTGATACGGCCGAGCTGGCATCCTCATGCCGGGCTGTTGCCCACGAACCGCGAAGGCCTCATGACCGACCTGATGCGCGTAGTTTGCCGAGCTGACACGTGTCACGCGCGGATTCGCCCCACTACACTAGCCCCCCTTGAGTCTAGAGTCACTGAGGAGATGCGTGAGTCTGGACCAAAGTTCGAAGCGTCAGGTCGGCTTCGTGTGGGACCCACGATCCCACGATCACATACCTGATTCGAATAACTGCCACGTCTATTGTCATAACTGTCACCTCAAGAGTCACGTCCTCCATGATGGCGGTCGTCAGCTCAAGCGTTTTCCAAGGTAACCGTCCTTTCGCAATAAATTCAAATTTCTTCCTCGGGACTCTTCGCCTTCTCGCCCAGGGGGCTTATAAATAGGTCCTACCAAACGTCACTTTCAAGCCTTCATTCTCATTTTCTCTTCTTCCCAGTCTTCTTCAGCTCGCTCCGCGTCCTGTGAGGTCGTCCGAGAGTAGGATTCCCTTCTAAGCACCTCAGTTCTTCCCCTTCATCTATCAGTAAGTCCTCTTTTCCTTTTATGTCGTCTTCTTCCACACACTCAGACCTCACCAGCTCAGCACCTAGGCGTAGAGTCACCCGACCTGCACTTATAGAAATACTTTCCTCCAGTCCTTCCTCCAGCTCGTCTAGATCGGAGTATCTTCCTCCCCTAATTCCCCCTCTCGTTTTAGGCATGGAACAGCCTGGCCCATCTACCCAGCCTGAGGCTGGAGCTGCTAGCCCAGAGATTCCTCTGGAGGTAGCTCCAGCTCGCGCTAGGGAAGGACCTGCTAGGGGGGGCCAGACATCGACTTTGGAGAAGTCGAAATTATCCCCCCCCTCCTTGACCAGGGGGATGTAAACGAACTGGTGGGGAGGTATGACATTCTCCCCCAGTTCGAGGTTAGGGCAGCCCGACCAGGGGAGTACGCTTGCCGACCTCCCTCCGGGTTTGTGGCTATCTACAAGGATCAGCTCATTGCTGGTCTCCGCCTTCCCATTCCCCAATTTCTTTACGATATCCTAACCTTCTGGGGTATCCGAATTACCCAGCTCGTTCCAAATGCCATCCGGTCAATCCTCGGCTTCTTCATTCTGTGCCGAGCTCTCGAAATTCCTTACACCTTGGACCTATTCAGGTCATTTTTTCGAATGAAGGTGAGCGGCCCGGTTCACGGATGGTTCTACTTCGCTCGCAGGAGCGGAGGGGAGCTCCCCACCCGCGAGCTGTTCACGCAAATGCCTTCCTCCATCAAAGGCCGGAAGGCACAATTCTTTTTTGTGAAGAACACTGGGTTTCCCCCCCTGACCTGGAGGGAGGAGACCCAGGTTTCTGATCCTCTTCCTTCGCCTCTGCCTGAAGCCGAGCTGGACCGCTTGGTCAGCTCAGAAATCCGGCTAAAGGTTAAAGAGTTTAACAATGCACAGCTCTGGTCGGCGGGGCTGATCCGAGCAGAGGTGAATGACCCTGCCCCCGATCTCCGACCTCTGCTTCCAGAGGAGCTGACAGCTCGTAACTTCTCGGCTTCATTCCTTCTCTTTTTCCTTTGAGTTTGGTCGCGCCACCCAAGCTGACCTGACTTTTCCTTCTGCAGTGAAAAGATTTTCCCAGCTACTGAACATTGGAGGATCCGGCAGCACGAGCTCGCCCACTCCTGCGCCCTCCACTGCGCCGAGCAGCACGGCGCCTCTTCCTCCACCAGCGTCTACTCCCCAGGTTGCAGCTCAATCATCACTGGGGGAAGGGCCAAAGAAGAAGAGGAAGAAATCAACAGCCAAGAAGGCCAGGATTGAGGCGACTTCCCCCCAATCCCAGGAGGAGCCCTCCACTGCTGTTGCCTCTCACTACGGGGTGAACTCCGCCGAGCAGCAGGCCTCGTCACAGTCCCCTCCAACTATGTGGCGCATGAGGAATGTGATTCCCATGAAGCCCCCTGCCGAACTGGGCTCACACCCTCACCCCTTTCACTTCTGCCCGAAGTGGGGGTTGTCGGTGAATGACCGAGCTCAGTTCCCTGAAGCTGCCAGGGAGCTCGTCAAGGGCGCGGTACTCCCCCGCGACCATCACTTCATCCAGCTTGCCACCAACGCCGAACTGCTGGAGCATTTTTACCTTAGTACCGCCCAGGTGACTTCTTACTTAGCATTTTGTTGACATACCTTTGGCTTTAATGATTTCTTACCCTGTATTTGATTGGTAGCTCAACGTCGCTGGAGCCGAGCTGGCACAGCGGTACGAAAACATGGGGGTCAACCTGTCTCAGGCCGATGCTGCCAAGGATAGGCTAACGAGCCAGCTCGAAGCAGCCGAGGCCGAGCTGGAGTCCTTGAAGAAACAATTTGCTGATGCCAACTCCGCCTGCGAGCTGGAAAAGAAGAAGGCGGCCGAACTGGCCGCGACTCTAGAGGCCGAGCAGAAAAAATCTACCGAGCTGGTGGAAACGGCAAGGGAAGAGGGACGCCAGCTAGGCGTCAAGGAGTTTAAGAAGTCTGAAGGCTTCATGAACGACCTGGCCCTCCTGAATGGCCTTGTCCTGCAGCTCGGCTACACGAAAGCCTTGGTGGATGTGGAGTCCCTGAACTTGCCGGGCTTTGACCTGAGCAAGTGGCCTGATTTCAACCCCCAAGCCACCAACCAAATTGACAGGCTTGTCACGGGCTACTCCAATGGGCGCGACCTGGCTGCCTTGATTGCCGACCCTACTCTTCCCGCCCTCTCCCCAGAGCCAGAGCAAGAACAGCAAGGGGAGAGCTAAGCAGATAGTGCATAGCCTAGACCTGTAGGATTTAGGCTAGAGCAGGGACCGAGCTGGCCAGCTCGCTTTTGTATGGCCCCCCTCCTGTACATGCTTTTTGATATTGAATATATGTGGCCAACACTTGTAACAAATTTTCCTTTATTCCAAAATTTTGACTACATTTATAATTCCAAATGCCGAGCTAACAAAAACAAAAATAAAAAACAGACCTGTCCGGCTGACCGTTTTCAGCTCGGTCAGGATACTAGATAAAAAGCCTTAAATTTGAGTTGTGCCACATGCGTGGGACTTCGCCTCCATCCAGACGAGCTAGCTTACAATAACCTGCTCGGTCGGCTTCCTTCACCACGTAGGGGCCTTCCCAATTTGGGTCTAACTTGCCTGTGCCCACAGCTCGGCTTACGAAATTTTTGCGCAGCACCAGGTCTCCCGTCTTGAAGGAAAGCTGCCTCACCCTGGCATTGTAGTAACGTGCGACCTGGCTTTTATACTTAGCCATTCTTATGGCTGCTTCTTCCCTTCTATGCTCGAGCAGATCCAAATCAAGTCGCATTCCTTCCTCATTGCTCTGGGCCACAAAGTGTTGCACCCTGGCTGAAGGCATCCCCACCTCTGCAGGGATTACTGCTTCCACTCCGTACGTCAGAGCAAACGGAGTTTCTTGTGTAGCCGTCCGAGACATGGTCCGGTAAGCCCAAAGTATAGTGGGCAGCTCGTCTAGCCAACCCGTCCGAGCAGATTCTATCCTTGTCTTCAAGCCGTGCAAGATGGTCCTGTTTACATTCTCGACCTGCCTATTGGTCTGGGGGTGCCCTACTGAGGTGAAGTGCTGCTGGATGCCGAGCTCAGAGCACCACTCCTGAAGCGAATGATCTGCGAACTGCCGGCCATTATCCGAAACGAGAACCCTGGGTATGCCAAATCGGCAGACTACGTTCCTCCAGAGGAATTTATGTATCGACCTGCTATTGATCGTACTGAGCGGCTTAGCTTCTACCCACTTGGTGAAATAATCAATCGCCACTACCAAATACTCATAACCACCGGGAGCTCGGGGAAAAGGCCCTAGCAAGTCGATTCCCCACTGGAAGAACGGCTAGGGGCTATGAAGAGGGATCATCTCCTGAGTCGGGGCGTGATGAACTGGGCGTGCAACTGGCATGATCTACACCTGGCCACCAGCTCTGCAGAGTCCCTAAGATAGTCGGCCAATAGTATCCAGCCAGCATCCCCTTTTTAGCCAATACTCTGGGGCCGACATGGTTGCCGCAGATGCCTTCGTGTAGCTCGCGGAGGACATAGTTCCCTTCCTCCGACGTTACACACTTCAACCAGGGCTGTAAGTAAGATTTCCTGTAAAGAACTCCGTGTGTGAGCACGTATTTCTGCGACTTTAGGAGGATCTTGCGAGCCTCTGTTCTGCTCAGCGGGAGCTTACCCTGAGCCAGATATCGAACAATAGGATCCATCCAAGAGCTCACCACCTGGATGACCGCAGCACTGACCTGGTCATACGCCCGACTTCTGACGATCTCCACTACTATCTCTCGACCTAAGATGCCAGCCGAGGTGGAGGCTAGTTTGGACAAGGCATCAGCTCTCTTGTTCTGATTTCGCGGGATCTGCTCCAACGCGAACTGCTCGAACAGGCCCTTCAGCTCATGCGTCTTGGCCACGTATTTTTTCAACGCCCCCTCTTTGACCTCGTAACTTCCCCATACCTGGTTCACTATCAGCTGCGAGTCGCTAAAGACTTTTAACGACCTGGCCCCTAGCTTCCGGGCTATCTCCATTCCTGCAATTAGAGTCTCGTACTCAGATTCATTATTAGAGACTCTGAAATCAAACCTTAGTGCATAGGGCAGCTCCTCCCCCGTAGGGCTGATCAGGAGAAGCCCTGCTCCACATCCTTCTTTGCTTGACGCACCGTCCACATACAACGTCCACGTCCGCTCCGCGGCTTCCCGAGCCTCCCCGTCCTGGGCTGCTGCTCCGGCCAGCTCGGCCATGGCAGTCTTTTCAGGATGTGCGACCTCAGCTGTGTCTCCGACCGGTTGAGTCTCAGCTGCGTCCATGGCCTGCTCGGCCTCCGCAACCTCTCGGACCTGTCCGGCCTCTTCAGCCTCTCTGGTCGATCCGCCCTTTGCTACCTGACTGGCCTGAGCGACCTCAGCAGTGTCTCCGGTCCGCAGGACCTCGGCTGCCTCTCGGATCTGCATGGCCTTGGTAGTCTCCGGGATCTGTGTGGCTCTGGTTGCTCGTTCAGCATGCGCATCCTTACCCTCTTCATCCGATCTGGCCGGATCTGCCTCTACTTTAGTCGATCCAAAAGAGACGCCCTCTGTTATGAAGTCGGCCAAGGCTTGGGTTTTAATGGCCGTCCTTGGCTGGTATCCGAGGTCGTACTCTGACAACTCAACAGCCCATTTCACCATGCGTCTTGAGACATCGGGCTTGGAGAGGATCTGCTTCAGAGGCTGATTAGTCACCACCACTATGGGGTGAGTTTGGATGTACGACCTGAGCTTCCGAGCTGCATGCACCAATGCCAATACGTACCGCTCCATCGCTGAGTACCTCGCTTCGGGGCCTTGCAGGGCCCGGCTGACATAGTATACAGGCTTCTGAGCTTTATTCTCCTCTCGCACCAACACTGCACTGATGGCCCCCTCTCTTACGGCCAAGTAAACGAACAGGGTCTCCCCCTGCTCGGGAGAGGTCAAGGCTGGTAACCGGACGAGGTGAGCTTTCAGCTCATCAAACGCTTTCTGGCACTCCGAACCCCACTCAAATTGCCGACCTCCCCTTAGAGCCTTAAAGAAGGGGGATCCCCGGACGGCCGATTGGGATAAGAACTTGTTCAGAGCTGCCATCCTCCCAGTCAGACGCTGTACCTCCTTGATGTTCCGAGGCGGGGCCATGTCCATGATTGCCTTGATTTTGTCTGGGTTGGCCCTCACTCCTTCCCTAGAAATCATGTAGCCCAGGAATTTCCCTGACCTGACCCCAAAGGTGCACTTCTTGGGGTTTAGCCGCATTCTCGAGCTCCGAAGGACGTCAAAGATTTCTCTCAGGTCATCAATAAACTGCTCCTGAGCTCGGCTTTTGACCAGCATGTCGTCCACATAAACCTCCATGCTGCGACCTATCTGGTTCTTGAACAGCTTGTTTACCAATCTCTGGTAAGTCGCACCTGCATTTTTTAGGCCGAATGGCATGGTGACGTAGCAATAGGTGCCATCCTCGGTGATGAACGACGTCTTCTCCTGATCATCCTCTGCCAAGGCTATCTGGTGGTATCCCTTGAAGGCGTCCAGGAAACAAAAGATGTCATACCCAGACGTTGAGTCCACGAGCTGGTCAATCCGGGGGAGGGGGTAGCAGTCTTTTGGGCAAGCCTTATTCAAGTCAGTGAAGTCTACGCACATCCTCCAAGCTCTGTCCTCCTTCTTGACCAGTACTGGGTTAGCCAGCCAAGTCGGATAGTAGACCTCCTTTACTATCTGTGCCTCCAGCAGCTTGCCGACCTCGCCCTTGACGACCTCCTATCTTTCTGGAGCAAAGTTCCTCTTTTTCTGCTTTACTGGTCGGACGTTGGGGTCCACGTGCAGTCTGTGAACGGCCAGCTCGGTCGGAACCCCTGGCATGTCATCCGCACTCCATGCAAAAATTTCTGCATACTCTTCTAAGAGAGATTGCAGAGAGTGCCGAGTCGACTCGCTCAGACAGGTGCCGACCTTAACCGTGCGCTCAGGTCGGTCAGGGCGGACAGGTAGCTCGGTCAGCCCTTCATCCGTCTCCAGCCTTTCCCCCTTCTCCAGGGGCTCCCAAGGCTCTAAACAAGTAGTTTGGGCTACCAACTTCTCCTTGCCCTTAAGGGTGGCAATATAACAGGCCCTGGCTACCTCCGGGTCTCCGAGCACCTCTGCCACCCTAGCCGAAGTGGGGAACATCATACTGAGGTGCAGAGTGGAACAAACAGCTCGGAGGGCGTTCAGGGTAGGCCGTCCCAGGATCATGTTGTATGATGAGGGCTCTTTTACCACCGCAAAGTTTATCGGAACAGTCCGGCACCTCGGGGAAACTCCCACTGTGACCATGAGGGTTATCATTCCCTCCGGCCTCACGGGGGGGCCTGCAAACCCGATCAACGGAGTTCGCACCGGGATGAGCTGCCTATCCTCCAGCTGCAGCTCCTTGAAAGTCTTGTAATACAGCACGTCTATGGCACTTCCATTGTCTATATACACCTTTTTCACCTTGTAGTTACAGGTGACGACCTCTATCACAATGGTTTCATGATTATTGGAGGCTAGGGGAACTGCGTCTTCAGGTCCATAAATGATTTCCTCATACATCTTCAGGCGTTTGTTCGAGCTCTCCCCCATAGGAGGAGGGCAATTGTGCCGCCGAGCTGTGTGACTGTCCCCTCCAGCAGGTCCCCCAGCAATAGTATTAATCACCCCCGCCAAATTTTGAGCTTCCTGCTAGGGAGTTCGACCGCGGGGCCCCTGAGATCGATCCCGGGTGTATCCCTGGTGCTCCGACCTAGACCTCCCCCGCTGCTGGTCAAGTCGTCCATCTCTTATGAACTGACCGAGGTGCCCCCGCTTTATTAGCTTCTCGATGTCTTTTTTCAGGTGACGGCAGTCCTCCGTGTCATGTCCTACATCTCGGTGATATGCACAATACAGGCCCTGGTCTCGTCTGCTCTTGTCCCCGCCCAGGGGTCGAGGAGGTCTGGACAGCCCCTCCTGCTCCATCACCGCGAGGACCCGAGCTCGGGGCGCAGTGAGGGTAGTCCAGGGCTTGTCTCCGCCCATGGGGCGGTTCCTGAGAGGACGATCATAGGCGCTCTTCCTTCCCAGCCCAGGCCGTGCCTCCACCTGGTCGGCGCCCCTTCTGCGCTTGTCATCTCTGAGTCTTTTCAGGCGGTTAGCCTCCTCTGCGTTGGCCTTCTCGTGCGCACGATCCAGCATCTCCCGGACTGACTTGGGTGGTCTCTCCACCAGCTCGGTGTAAAGCTTCTGTTTGCGCAGCCCGTTGATAAATGCAGCCATGACCACCTTGTCATCACGATCTCGAACCTGAAGGGACTCGCCGTTGAAGCGCACCATGTATTCGCGCAGGGACTCCTCTGGCTTCTGTTGAATAGTCATCAGATGAGCAGTGCTTTTGGAGAAGGCGCGCGACGAGACGAACTGGGCCGCGAACAACCGCGCGAGCTGGGCAAATGACCGGATGGACCTGGGGGGAAGCCCCTGGAACCACTAACGAGCCTTGCCCTCCAGAAACATTGGAAAGGTCTTACACCTGACCGCATCTGCGGCAGTTTGGAGACGCATTTGGGTCAAGAAGGAAAACAAGTGATCCTCCGGATCCGTGGTCGCATCGTAAGACTTCATACTAGGTATCTTGAACTTCGCAGGCAACGGATAGTCCTCAATATCAGGCACGAAAGGGGAAGCGATGTACCTATCCGCCTCTGTGTCCAAGAGCAAGTCCAGCTCGTCCTGCACCGGGAGCTGTTCTTTCCGAGGCGAAGGTTCATCCCTAGAATACCTCCGGACAGGCTCCGGATGTTCAGTTCGGGAGTGCTTGTGGGAGGGCTCCCCCAAGTCGATGTGCTCGCGTGAGGGCTCCCGGCGCACGCGCTTGAGATGGGGGTTAGGACTCCCAGTCCTGGACTCGGTTGGTCCCTCCTCCGAATTCTCTGGCCCCTGGCCCAAATGTCCTCCCGTCTGCCCCCTGAGGTAATTCACAATGGCCTCAAAAGTGGGCAGGTTCCCTGCCACCGCGTGAACCAACTGCTCAGGCGGGATCCGTGAGAGTCCCGCACCCTCGCCTCCAGGGGTCGGACCCCGGGCAGACCGTTGGGGACCGCTTCCTCCATCCCCTTTGGATCCATCGGCATTCCTCTGAGACCTCGTTCTTGGCATGACTCGTAAGAGAAGTTACGTGTTTCCCACAGACGGCGCCAATTGATGCGACCGCCAAAAACCATATCCGAGCTGAGCTTTTTCGAGCTGAGCGAGTCAGGCGCAACTAACCTGAGAAGGGGAGCCGAGCTAGCGTACCTGCAAAGAAAGGTCAAGGGCGGGACTGGTGTCCCCGGAATATCTCCGACGATCAAGTCAGTAAGCTTATTTACGGAGCAATGGTCTAGAATACTTGTGTATGCATACCTTGTACTGTCCCTAGGCGGGGTATATATAGGGCAGAATGGGTTTGTAGTTTCCTTGTGGGAGTCAGAGTCCCTGTAGGGTTCTGAGTCTTCTTAGGGTTTTGTGCGGCGGCTCCTACAAGTTCGGGAACAACGGCCCATAAGGCCCATTGCAGGGAGCAGCTGATACGGCCGAGCTGGCATCCTCATGCCGGGCTGTTGCCCACGAACCGCGAAGGCCTCATGACCGACCTGATGCGCGTAGTATGCCGAGCTGACACGTGTCACGCGCGGATTCACCCCACTACAGTAGACAATTACGCTGAGAATTAAGAACATTCTAAGTAGATAGGCCGTGCATAATCCTTTAAAACAAACAACTTTCGCCCAGTGAACTTTTGTATGGTCCTCTTGCAACAGTGTAAAAAACACCTTACTTCCCAGGAAGCCAGTACATTAAATCTTCTTTGTTACAAAGAGGGGAGATGACTAAGGAACTAGCCGCTTGTTGGTCATTTCCATTGATCTTCATCAACAATTTCACCTCAGTGCTATTATAATTGCTACTAAACATAAGCGACGAGCGGCAAGGACAAACAAGTCATCAGCCAAACAAACATAAGCAATATTAAGTTTATCACATTTTGGGTGGTAATCGAAACCATCATGAAACAATATTCCTTTCCAAAATCATCCCCCAAAGACCTACATAACTAAGAGGAAAGATAAAATCAATAAGGCCACCATGTCTAAAACCTCTTTCACGAGGAAAGGGAAAAAAATTAAAGAATCATTAAAACTGACTGAAAAATGAGCAGTGGTTACACGACTTTGCACCCACAAACAAGAAAGCAGGAAACCCTTAATAATATGACATATATTCTTGAATTATTTGACTCCTTAATCAATTCAAATAATGTAATTTAATAGTTATTGGTTTGTTTAGTTCAAATGTCTAAATCACTATATTTTAGTTAGAAAAATATTTTGTTAAACTAACTTATCGAAAAACCTCTCTAAGTAAATATTTTATTTTAACACTTCCTTTAGACATAAAAATCCTAGTTGAACTAACTTAACAATAAACTTTTTAAAGTAAAATTTACTATATTTACTACTTTTAACGTTTCCCTTAGTTGCAAATGACAAATAGCACATATATATTTTAACATGTGTCATTTCTCATGGATTTTGAATTGTTTTAGTTTTTAATTAATTTCAATTAATGTCATCTAATGATTATAGTTTGTTTAACTTACATGTTTAAATCCTTATATTTTATGTAGGAAATATTTTTGTTAAATTACATTATCAAAACACCTATCTTTATTTTAACATTTCTTTTAGGCATAAAAGGTTTGGTTTAACTAACTTATCAATAATTCTCTCCAAGTTAAATTCTTTACTTTAATGTCTTCCTTAACTTCAGATGACAAATAGCATGTATTGTCATTTGTAAAATTTTTTTGTGTATACGATATTATAAATTTAAATGAATGGTTTGGCAAACTGATAAATATCAATGCATGAGTGTCGTAAAAATGTAAAAACGATACATTTTTCACTCAATCCTATTGTACAGATTGAGAATTTTACTTATTGTCTTAGTTTTATATATATGTTATAGGTGGAGGGTTTTTTTTTTATCAAAAACCTTCACAAATTTCCAAAACCCCAATCCTTTTTTCCTAGAATTTTACATTTATTTTAATTCACACATATTGGCTCCACAATTTGGTACAATCAAACCGTTTCAAATTCTTTTGTTTGTTATCAGTATGCAAATTAAATTTTCACGATTTTCAATTCCTCCTTGTGTCTAGTTGAGCCTTACTTACAATTTCAAATTTATGTGAAACTTATCCAAATAACATTTGCAAAATTTTAGATTGATAATACAAAATTTAATTACAATTCCTAGGGTTGTATAATAATGACCTAATAACACAAATTATTTACAATTTTAGTATAGACCTCTTTAGAGGCTCCCAACTCTCCATCATTTTTCCTTATATTTTTTTAATTATTTTTAATTAAATAAATAACTTTCAATTTTTGCATTACATACTTACCATGTATGCGGTTATAAGTTAGTTACATTTTCGAAATATTAACAACATTCAAAATACTAGCACAATTTGAAATTACATACTTATCATATAGGCATTTATGAATGAGTAACATTTCTAAAAATATTGACCAAACTTAACATACTAACACAATACCACACTTATAAATGATTATTGCTAATAAGGAAATAATATTTGAAATCCTTCAAATTGGTAATAACAAAATGAAAGCAACTTATCAAATATAAAAGATAAAACATACTGTCAAATTCAAAAAAGAACTAGCATTTACTCTAGTGATTCTTTTAGGTAATTCCAACATAAATATGTATTATTAACTTTGGTAATTCTAACTTAAATATGTAACTACTGTTTGATAAATGACTAATTTACGTAACAATTGTATGATATTTTATATTAGTTTTAGTCACTTTGGTTATATTATTGGACGAAAATAAATCATTTTGGCTATAATTGGTGAAAAATGCTTTTAAGTGGTTAAATGAGGTTTTTATCACTTTTTACTTGGATTTTGTGCATTTTGACAGTTTTGACACATTTTCGTATTTCAGCTATAACTTGAGCTACAGTGATAGGATTGAGATGATTCTTAAACCAATTTGAAGATAAGAGATAGATCTACAACTTTGGTGAAGATATCGAAATCTAGTTCTAAGGTTTTCTAGGTCAAAAAGCCAAATTACAGTAGCTAATTTCTATTGGTCGAAGCTGAAACAGGGCATTGAGCAGTCAAGGGTATTTCAGTCATTTCTCAGCCTACAAAAATCCAAATGAGGTGATTCTTGATGCATTGGAAACCCAACTCAAAGGGGTACAAGTTTCATGTTTTAGTCAAGAGCTAAATCAGCTTTTATCATCAATAAAAGTTCAGTTGAAATCGACACAAAATCAGAGCAGAGCTGGAAATTGAACAAAAGTGCACCAAAATGTCACTGTAGCAATCCGGCAGGAACTTGGCCGGATTTATGGCCAGATTTCTGGCCGAATTGTGGTCAGAGAAGGTTATTCTTTACGCAGAAAACTCAATTTCATCTCCACTAAGTCACATGTAATGCTAGACATGTGAGAAACATTACCAGCTATAAGAGAGAGGTGTAGGCCTGATTTTCTTGACTTCCTTTGTCTTGAAATAGCCAAAATTTGCAAGATTGAAGAGAGAGACTAGAGAGACATACGGGAGAATTTGGAGAGTGCAGAAATGTAGCTCTTATATTTTCTGAGCAGTAGGTTAGTTTAGTATAGAGTAAGTATAGTTCATCCATTCTTGTATATTGGCTAGATTAGGATGAAGATGAAGATGGAGGAGTTGAAGCTCAAGTGACATGGGTTATCTCTTCTCCAACTCTTTATCTTTTGTATCAAATTCTTAAGTATAGTTAATATGCAAGTTCTGGATTATGTGATCATTATGTATCTTTAAGGTTTATGCCTTGAGTTTGGTTGAACTTCCTATGATTGTTAGTGTTTATTATTTGGCTATTTGATTGCTATGTTTTGTTTATTATTTGGCTATTTGATTGCTATGTTTTGAGCAAGTTATTTAGCACTTTAGCTCTTTAAATCATGATTAATCTGGTACCATTGATTGTGATTATCTAAGGTGTTGTTTCTGCAATGAAAATCTTGTTTCTGCAATAAAAATTGAGATTTAACACTAGTTCAAGAAGTGCTAAACATAGGGAGTACGCTCACAAGAGTAGAGGTGCACCTATGTGGTTTTAAGTGATTCATTTCATGTAATTTCATTGAAGAAATGAACTTGTAGCTAATTTCATAACCATGAGAACAGGTATGGATTAGTTATGAGTATAATTGATTCACTACGAAAGTAGGATTCATATGCAAAAGGAAATTACACCATAACTAGCCTAGATAGTAGTATTCAATGATCCAAATATAGCACTTGCATGAGTAGTTAGGGATACCATAACCTAAGGAGCCTTCATTTGTTATTTTGCATAAGTTCAGTAGGTTTCATTTCTTATAATTCATTGATAGTCTAAATAATAGAGAAGCTTTAGTAGTATCGGTAATTGTTCAGTCTTTCTCGTGGGATCGACCCGATATATACCATAAACTACTTGTTGACCTGTATACTTGCAGTGAAACGGGTGTATTTCGGATTTTTTAACTTGTACGTATAACAAAAACCCGTCACTGTTTAGACATTAAATTAAAATGTCCAATTTATAAACATACAATATTTATATTGTCTAAAGTTAAAAAATCAAAAGAACAAATTTATGTATGAAAAGACAACACTTTAATTTTTTGTTAGTTTAATTTTTTGTTAGGGCACTAGCCAAAAACATACTATTAATTTGGCAAGAACAAAATAAAAAATAACTTAGGAAATATCAAAAAGAAATAATATCAATTTCAAAAAAGAAATAAATAAATGACGGTAGTTTTTACATTTCATGTTCTTTATTTGGGACAGTTAAGGGTGGGCAAAAATACTCGCTAATTTAAAAATCTGTCATATCTGATTTGATTCGATCCAAAAATTAGGATTTTCAATTCATATAATTTGATCGGATTCAAAGAGAATTGAGTACCAGTTTAGATATGGAGCGAGTTAGGGTCACATAATTAAAAAAACAGATACCCGATGTGCTCGCATATATATATATATATATTATTTTATAGATATACTATAAAATAATATTTTTAGAGCTAATTGAGTAATTTCATTCAACAAATTGCATTACAAATATGAAAAACTATAGTTTGTTAATAAGTTTCATTTGTAGAGGTCATGATCTTATATTTTTTTAGAAAAGAGTTTAATTAATATGAATTTTATATTTACAAAAATATGCTACTTATTTCAAATTTTTATTGATTTTGAATTCTTTTAATTTTTTTCCTTTTTTCTTGTATTCTCTTCACATATTTGTTCTTGGTAGGAGATTTTTTTGAGAAAAAATCTTTATTAAATCTTATATGAATATGTAACATAAACTATTAAATTATTATAAATTATTTTTTAAAAAATTAAATAATAAGCAGGTCAGAACGGGTACCCATTAATCTGATCCTATCTGAGCGGGTTACCCATTGATATGCGGAGTAGGTAAGAGTAAAAAAATAGTTAATCTACAAGGTGTTGGTCGGATCAGTCAAATGATGCACAAAGTGGGTACTCGATCCATGCCCACCCCTAGGAATAGTGTCTATCAATAATGCTAAAAAAAAAGTTAATATAGACATTTAAAACCTTCCTTTGGATTTTACTGTGATCTGTTTTGAAAACAAGGACGTACTAGAATAAAGTCAAAAATACAACTACACAAGGCCCCGTTAGAATATATTTCAGGTGTCATATTTTTAGAAATGTATGATTAATAAGGAAAAGTACAAAGGATGACAAGTAAGATTAAATAAGGAAAGTATATAAACATAAGGGAAAGTAATAATTAATAATGTGTGTGTGTGTGTGTATTGTAGATTAGGTGAATATTGGGTATATTAACGAGTGTCCAATGGACACCTGTTAGAGAAACCCAATTTCTATTCTTTTCATGTACTATTTTAGATATTTCATTCATAATTGAAATTCAATGCTAATGATAAGGTTTTGTTTACAGTAATAATTCAAATCGGTATTAAGTAGCTACCTTCATTAGTATTTATATTTTTTCCCTTATTTTTCTCCTCATTATTATATACAAGTACATAGTGTTGCTTTGTTTATTTTTGTTGACTTGAGTCTTTCTTAAGGTTCATTTGGGGTTACAGTGACTTGTCAAAAAGTACTTATACTAGTTGAGATTTTGAAAGGATGTGTCGTGTGATTGATGAAGAAAAAGGTGTTGATGTGTGGGTATTTTGAGTGTTTTGGTGTGTCTTTTTTTATGGATAGTGGTTAAATTTTTTTGGAAATGTTTTATAGAGGGTTACTATATGTATGTTTTGATCATTCAAAGACAACTTTCAATCAATTAACCATCATATTGAATGAAACTTTCATTTGTATAAAATGTAAATTATAATAATGGAACACGAGCAGTACAACGATGCAAAATCAGTCATTATTTGTTGCAATTCAATTAAATTTGATTTATCTTTTAACTTGTATAAACGACCATTCGTTCCTATAAATTTTTATTAATTCTTATGCTCTCTCCTTTGAAAATGGATGTAGTCCAAAGCAGCATGCATGTACTTATGGCGGTGTAAGTGCTTTCCAAAATTACTGATGTTAGCATTTAATACTTTGAACGGAAATTCAGTTCATCAAGTATTAGTTTGCTTTTGAATTTCTGTTTAGCCGTGAAACACTTCACTCATATGTTGACTTAGCGCTATTAATTAGAGTACATGTAAAATGGACAATGTTTACTGAAATAAATCTTCTCCAAACAGTATAAGTTATAAATTGGACAATGTTTAGAGTATTTATTAATGAGTGATGGGTTTAATATATGTTTTCAATCTTCTCCAAACTATATTGCTTTTAAAATACCCCAAACAACATTTTAATACTGTCCAACGCAAATAAGTTATAAATCTTCTCCATTTGCCAGGCGCGGGGTCATTGATTGGTACTCCAAAACCCTTTTCCACCACAAACGGTGACGTATTGGAGAGAATATGGCGTGTCCATTTTTATTGTTGACTCACACACAGCCTACGGTAGGAGCGGTCAACGCATTCCTACCATAAAGGCATCCGAAGAAAGTGTAATGCAACTTCTAACGTGGGACGCATGTTCCATCAAATGGAACTTTTGAGCCAGTAAAAGATAAGAATCTGGTTGTTAGATCTAAGGGCATTAATGAAAATGGGCGAAAGTTTTTATCGCATCTTTTAGTAAGTGATATTAATTTTGGGACAAATAAAAAAGAAAAGTACGGGATCAACACTTATGTAATATATATATTGCTACGAGTGATAGGTCTAAAATATCCATCACAGTTACAAGATTTAAGACCTTATTAATTGAAGTTAAAATGGTACTCAAAACATGAAGTGCATAGCCTACAAAACCTTCAGGCTAACAAAATCCCAATTTTTGACAAAGAAGTTAGTAGAGAAATTCGGGCCAGGAGTAGTTCCAAATTTCATACTCCCTCCATTCCATTGAAAGTGTCATACGTTCCTTTTTTGTTTGTCCCAAAATATATGTCATATACCCAAAATTAAAAACAAAATTTCTCCTGTTTCAATTTTTACCCTTCAAGATTTCCTCATTCTTTACTTTTATTAGTGGGTCCCTTGATTTCATTTGCTGTTAACAAAAGTTGCAAAACATTCGTGAGATACACACAAGGTTTGAAGTGATGTGTGAATATCACTCTCGTTGGCAAATTGAACTTCTTGTAGGTAGCTTTGGGCTCACATGTCATTTCTGTCTCCTTGACCACTAATAACCACACATTCTTGTTTCTAATAGTGATTTTGAAGTGGCAAAATCGGAAACAGAGCTGAAACTTAGTACTGTACATAAAAAATTCAACTCCCAAAGCACCACAAAGTTTTTGGGACAGAGGGAGTATTAAATAAGCTGGGCATAAAATGATAAAATAGCATCTAGAAAAAATGCAAAGCTTCATGCTTAACTTCATCATAATCAGTCAACCTATCCTTTCCAAAGTAGAGATGGAAAGAATACGATTCCTGTCTTGATGGATAAAAGCGGTATTCATGTCAATCATTGATCAACCATTTCAATCACTGAAGGGGGCCATCAAACCACTTCCACCTAAGTCTCTCTCTTTAAAGTAGAGGCATTTCTCTCTCTAAAGAGAGCTCTCTCTCCCCCTGGTGGGAGCTACCGACAAAAAGACACAATACTGCTTTGAAGTTTGAATTTTTAAATTCTGTCCAAAAGCCAAATTCTTGGCGCACTTTCTTCAATCTTGGCCTTCTGAGTTCCTTTAATGCAGGGGGTTAGAGTGATGTTGTCGGATTATCAGCAACAGAGAGCAATCCATTGCAATACTCACTTCGAACGATCCCATAAGTAGGACCACAGTTTGTCTTTACCGGGTGAAAAAAAAAAAAAACAAAGAGAGAAGGAAGTAAAAGAGAAAGAGAAAAGAAAAATATGGAAATATGCATGTAGAGCAGGATTGAGATAAGGAAAACAGAGAGTGAGTAAAAGATAGAATCTTCTATAGGCAGTAGTTGAAGGGTCACTACAACGCAGAAGCAAGCAGGCGTCAGGGAGATAGCGGCTCTGCATTACGCTTTCAGAACTTCGTGCTACTCAAGTGAGCGACGACAGGTAAGTTCTCAGCCATAATATTCCTTCCCAAGTTGAGAGTCAGTATCTTTTTTCGTTTTCAGCTAGAGTCTTTCTGTGGTAGAATAGGGTAGAGCTCGCCTTTTGTTCTGCAGGAAGGTAGATCTGCAAACCCTCAGAGCTGTGTGTGGTATACAATCCAGAACTGCTGTTAGTATGGCGGATGAGCTGGCAGAAATCTTGCAAAACTTTGATCTTTCTAGTGCAGAGCTTCAATTGGCGAGTCTGGAGAAGAAGGAACTAAGTGGGGGAATTAAGGAGTGCAAAAATAGTGTGATTGGCAAGGTAATGGGTGAAAAAGTGGCCAACTACACCGGGATCAAGAACTTTGTGGTAGCTGCTTGGAGTTATCCTAGAGATCTGCAAGTGGTGGAGCTAGGAGTCAACTTGTTCCAGTTCATTTTACCTTCAGAGAGTGAAAGACAGAGGATTCTGCTAGGGGGACCATGGATAATTGATAACCAAATGTTGGTATTGAGTGAATGGTACGAAGGTATTGAGGAGGATGACAGGGCCTTCAGGATAGCTCCTTTATGGATTCAGGTTTGGAATTTGTCGGTACATTGGATGTCTAAGGAAGCAGGCAAAAAGATATGTGCCAGTTTTCATAAGGTTAGAGAGGTTATTGTTCCTCAGACGGGAGGTAAAGAAGGAAGACACCTGAAAATCTTAGTGATGGCAGATATTACTAAACCTTTGCTTAGAGGATGTATTGTGAAAGTGGGGGAAACAACTAAATGGGCATGTTTTAAATATGAGAGGTGTCCGGACTTTTGCTATAACTGTGGAATTATAGGACATAGTGAAAGGTCGTGTCTGAGACAAGGAAATAGTGGGGAAAGGAAAAAGGATAACCAGTTTGGTCCTTGGCTGCGAGCTGGCACTATAAGGAAACACCCTCAGAACAATCAGGCTAGCATAGTGTTCAATCCTCAAAAACACCATTGGAGGCTTCAGGATGGGGAATGGAAGGAGCAAAGGAAACCTGAGGATCAGGAGATAGGGATAGGTGCACACAATGAGACAAGCTCTATGAGTAAAACCAAAAAGGATAATGGGGAGGAAGGCAGAATTATGAATGATGGAGCGACTCAGATGGCACAGGAAGGTGACTATAAGGAATGCGGGGAACTAACACTAGTCAAGCCTCTAGAGTCAGTTAGGAAAACTGAACAGGACATAAGGAGATGGAACAAAGGGGAGGAGGCAGCGGGTGGGGAGGCTGGCTTGCATTGCACGATGGTAACTGATGGAATAGGACAGGAAGAAGGCAAAGGGGTTAGGGAATCAAGTGGGGACTGTATAATGCTGGAGGAGGAAAAAGCAACAGCAATAGTCCAAACACCATGGTCTGAAAGCAATAAGGAAAATACACCAGTATGGGAGGAGGAAGGCATGGCAACTTTGAAAGGACCTAAGGTGAAAGAGGCTCTGGTGAAACAGGCTAGAAGAATACTGAGAGTGTTAAGGTCGCCTAAGAAACAAAGACAATCACTGCAGGAGTTGAGTCCGAATACCTTGAGGGAAAGGAAGTATGGGAAAAGGAAAGGAACTCAGGGGGGACGTGACATGGACATTGATGAGGAAGTAAGTCTGGAAGGAAAGAGAAAGAAGGTGGGAGGGGAAAGCAACGAATCCCAGCCAGGAGATAAGGGAGAGGGGTCCAACCCTTTAAGGACCCAAAGGTTTAAATGAGGGTACTGGTGTGGAATTGTCAAGGTGTGGGGAGTCCCTTGACAATTCCCCAGTTGAGAGAGGTGAAGAACCTCTCCTCTCCAGACATAGTGTTCTTATGTGAGACCAAAAATAGAAGTAAATATATGGAAAAAGTAAAAAATATTCTGCAGTTTGAGGAAGCTGTTTTTGTAGAGGCTATGCACAAGGCTGGAGGTATGGCTCTGCTATGGAAGGAGGATATAAGAATAAAACAAGTGATTAAGACTGCATTCACTATTGAAGCTCAGATTGAGGACAAGGAAGGAAAGTGTGAATGGTGGTTTATAGGTGTCTATGCTGATTGTGAGGATCAAGTAAGGAAGCAGCAATGGAAGGTGCTTCAGGCGAGGAAAAGATTGTGGGGGGACAAGTGGCTAATAGCAGGTGATTTCAATGACATAGTGTCAAATGAGGAGAAATGGGGTGGCAATTGGAGGGAGGAGAGCAGTTTCAAAGCTTTTAAGGATTTCATTAACGACAACCAACTGATGGATGTGGGTTTTGAGGGACATCCATGGACTTGGTGTAACAATTGGGAGGGAGCTGGGGAAGTGAAACAAAGGCTGGATAGAGGGTTGTGTAGCTATTCCTGGCTCCAAACTTTTGAGAGGGTCATATGTAAACACCAGGACACCTTTTCTTCTGACCATAGTATGCTAATCATTGATACCAAACCAGGTCAGAATGGGAGGAAGAAAAGGTTCTATTTTGATAAAAGGTGGCTCCAAAATCCAGAGATCAATGATATCATCAAACAGGCTTGGGATCAAGAAGATGAAGGCACACGGATGTATAAAGTAATCCAGAAAGTGAAGAGGTGTAGGGTGAATTTGTTGCAATGGAAAAACAAGGTACAAGGTAATGCGAGGAAGGATATTGAAGTGCTCAAGAGCCAACTGCAGGAGCTGAAAACTAGGGACGTGGAAAACAAGAAGGATATCAGAAATGGTCTAAAAAAGAAATTGAAAGAGGCATATAGAGAAGAGGAAGTCTACTGGAGTCAGAAAGCTAGGCTGCAATGGTTGAAAGTAGGTGATAAGAACACCAGCTTCTTTCATGCCAGCGTGGAGGGGAGAAGGAGAAGGAATAGAATGACGGAGATACAAAGAGAGGATGGCACTTGGACTAAAAGTGAGGAAGAGCTAGGTGTGGAAATTGCTGACTACTATAGGCAGCTCTTCACAACTTCAGAACCACGGGATATGGAAGAGGTCTTGGATGGTATACCACACACGATTTCTGAGAGAGTGAATGCAAATTTAACTAAACCTGTGGGAGAGGAGGAAATTAGAGCTGCCCTCTTCTCCATGAACCCAGACAAAGCACCAGGTATAGATGGTATGCCGCCTATTTTCTTTCAGAAATTTTGGAACATAATCAAAAAAGATCTGGTTGGTGCTATTCAAACCTTCTTCCATACGGGCCATCTCATTAAGTCTGTCAATCACACCATTATTTCTCTCATTCCTAAAGTCATGATTCCTACATCTCTTAAGCACTATAGACCCATTAGCTTATGCACTACTGTGTATAAAATCATAGCGAAGATCCTAGCTAACAGATTAAAACCAGTCCTTCACTACTGCATTAGTAAAAATCAATCAGCTTTTATCCCTGGCAGGCAAATTTTAGATAACATAATGATTTTCCATGAGTTCCTACATTATCTCAAAAACAAAAGACTTGGGAAAGAGGGTTTTATGGCTGTGAAATTAGATATGTCAAAAGCTTATGACAGGGTAGAATGGGGATTTCTGGAAGCGGTAATGCAGAAGATGGGTTTCAATGAAACATGGAGGAGCTGGATAATGAGTTGCATTTCTTCGGTTTCCTACTCCTTTATGATCAACGGAGAGGTGAAGGAATACGTGATACCACAAAGGGGAATTAGACAGGGTGATCCGCTGTCACCCTATCTATTCCTGCTTTGCTCTGAAGGCTTCACTAATCTCCTCCAGAAGGCAGCAACGGATAGAAGAATGGAAGGCATGCGAATCAGTAGACAAGGGCCTCGGTTAACCCACTTGTTTTTTGCAGATGATTCCCTGATCTTTTGTAAAGCTGACTATCAAAATGCTTCAGAGCTGAGGAGGATACTCCAAGTGTACGAAAGAGGCACTGGACAGCTGATCAACCTAGAAAAATCCTCAGTCATTTTCAGTACGAATCTGGAACAGGAAGCCAAGGTGGAAGTTTGCCAAGCACTCGGAAATATCCAGAAGGTCAACCAAGGCAAGTACCTGGGACTCCCTATGGTGGTCACAGGTTCGAAACAACAACTGTTTGGCTATATTAGAGATAATATCCAACAGAGGTTGAAAAAATGGAAAAACAAGCTGTTAAGTGCGGCAGGCAAAGAGGTGATGCTCAAATCTGTTGTAATGGCAATGCCAACGTATACGATGTCATGCTTCAAGATACCAAAGCAGATATGCAAAGAGGTTAATGCGGTGATGGCAAACTACTGGTGGGGTGAAGCAAATGGAAGGAACAAGATGCACTGGAGAGCTTGGGATAAAATGTCACTGGACAGAAAGGAAGGAGGTTTGGGTTTTCATGAGCTAGGGGCATTCAATACAGCTCTACTGGGTAAGCAAGTTTGGAGGCTAATCACACAACCAAATCTGTTGGTTAGTAAAGTGCTTAAGGACAAATACCATCCCAAACAATCGCTGCTTAAGTGCAAAGTAGCTGGGAATGCATCTTGGATTTGGAAGGGTCTGATGGGAGCAAGGCAACTGGTAGAGCTAGGAACCAGGAGAAGAATAGGCAATGGGAAGAGTACCAATATATGGGAGGATAGCTGGTTGCCGGATAACCATCAAGGAAAGGTTATTTCACAGAAACCACAGGGATGTAATCTGCTTAAAGTAGAGGAGCTGATCATCCAGAAGAGATGGAACAAAAATCTGATTTTCAGAAACTTTAGTGCCAAGGAGGCAGAGTGCATTCTAAGCATCCCCATAAGCCTAACCAACAGAGAGGACAGCAATTACTGGGTTCACAGCTCTAATGGAAACTATACAGTGAGATCAGCCTACAAAGTACAAGCTGAAGGCCTGATGGAACGGGAGCAGGTAAACAAGGAGGTAACTGGTACAAGCTGGAGCTCGAATAGGAAAAAATGCTGGAAGCACCTGTGGAAGCTGAATATCAAACATAAGGTGAAGATTTTCTTGTGGAAATGCCTGAACCAGGTGTTACCAGTTAGACAACTCATCTTTGATAGAACCAAACAAGGTGATCCAATATGCAGAAATTGTGGTGAGCAAGGTGAGACGATTGAGCATGCTCTGCTTGATTGCAACCAGGTCAAAGTAGTGTGGAAAATGTCACCTATTCAGTGGGAAGGCCTACTAGATCAGCATGGTAACTTTAGTAGGTGGTGGGATACATTGCTGGAAGCTACCAAGAGGATTGAGGGAAACAAACACATCTCCCTAACAGCGAAAATTTTATGGCAAATCTGGAAAGGTAGAAATGCAAAGGAGTTCAATGCTAAGCAGTACCCCCCTCTGAGAATAATACAAAAAGCTCAGGAGGAATGGTTGGAATATGAAGAGGCAGCGACAAAGACTGTAAGGTCGAGTACAGAAGGAACAAGGGAACAGATGGAACTCCCCCAGCACCAGGAAGAAATGGAAGACATTCTGAGATTAAGGTTTGCAGTAGAAAGAAGTAAAGTTACGCCTCAAGTGGGAATAGGAGTCACAGTCTCTAGGGACAATCAAAACATGATGCGAGGCTGGACCTTACAAGAAAGAAGTTCTGGTCACCAAGTCATAGACGAACTAACAGCCATCAAACTTCTGCTGTGTAAAGCTGCTGGTCAACAAATGGAAAGGATTGAAGTGCAAATCCAGAACAAACGAACGTACAATCTCATTCAGCAAAGAAAAGTTCAGGATATGCGCATGGTCACTCTGATGGAGGATATCGACAGCCTTCAGTCCTTGTTCCACATGTGCTCCTTTAGTTTAGTAAATTGGAATAGTAACCATATTAGTCACTGGTTTAGCATGCAAGCGCTTGAATTGATAGAGGATCAGGAATTTTGGATTCCTCAGTGTTAGGATACACTGATTGTAATGTTCTTTCAAGTCTTTACTTGAATTTGTATAGATTTACTATCTATAAAATCATCTAACGTTTCGAGAAAAAAAAAAAATCACTGAAGGGGGCCTGCTGCAAGCTCTGGACATAAGCTGCCCTCCAATTTTGACGACTTTTTACTTCATTGAATTTCTGTCGGCCAGATTGACAGAAATTAGCAATTTCTTATTAGAAAAACAAAAAATAGCACAACAATAATGTATGCACCCAAACTAGTAACTGAATACTTCTGTCTCCAATATCTCTTCTAAGCTTAGTCCACCAGAAA
Organism: Coffea eugenioides; assembly: GCF_003713205.1. Taxonomy (NCBI): domain Eukaryota; kingdom Viridiplantae; phylum Streptophyta; class Magnoliopsida; order Gentianales; family Rubiaceae; genus Coffea; species Coffea eugenioides. Next base: position 33,242,801 of record NC_040045.1, on the reverse strand, counting down.
GTAATTTATTATTCTCAGTCATTTTGCTAATGTTAATTTTTCAATTGAAAAAAAAATTTGTGCAGATAATTTTTCACATGTCTTTATTAATCTCCTATTTTCACGACGATACAATTTAGTCTCTTACGTTCAAATAAACTTTCTTTTATCCCGAAATCTATCTCGCATCACTTTTTCCCATCATGCGCCTGCGATGAAAAATTCAAGGGATAAAAAAGGCATCACATCTCAATAATAAAATTTTAGTCAATAAAATATAATATAAGAATCCCTAATAGAAAAACTTTAATAAAGCAAAATCAGACACATTAGCTTGATAGATGAAAATAATGAATCAAATACCGGGAAGTAGCCACCAAGAAAATACAAGTGCAGTTAGCAAATAATCACCTCGTTCCGCACCAATTTCACTAGCCAAAACATCTGCCCAAGCTCTACACTCCACATTTTTCTACGGCTGCTTGACCACATTTTCTTCAATTGTACTGAAACTGCACCCATAATTCATTCAACCCACAAAATTTCCCAAAAGAAAATGAGCGTCTCCAATTCAAAAATAGAACCTTCTAATTTTACTCATTATAATTACACATTTTGATTTTTTTTGTCAGTAAAATAAATGAAGGAGGCCACTCAAAATATTAAACCACATATAATGACAACTTAATAAAAAATAAGATTTGAATTCTTTATCTCTCACTCTATCAAAATTGAAAGTCCTTGGTAGTGTGGTTTAAAAAATGGATTAATCTTTCCTACACCAATAGTGTATACACTATCAGTATTGGATAAATGACAATTATATAAAATTTGAATTTAAAATTTAAATTTTGTATACATGTCATGAATCAAATGATGATAATATATCTACTGTCAGTCCGTAGAAGATTACTCTTAACAAATTCCCATGTTTGAAAGCAAAGTTTTAAATCGATGTGTACGCCGCTAAAGTAAAAAGCCTATATGATGGAAACTGCACGGACAAATTCCCATACAGTGAAAAGCAAAAGAAGCGATGGAAACAAGTCCTTGGTAGTGTGGTTTATAAAATTTGATGTTTGAAGGCAAAGTTTTAAATCAATGTGTACGCCACTAAAGTAAAAAGCCTATATGATGGAAACTGCACGGACAAATTCCCATGCAGTGAAAAGCAAAAGAAGCGATGGAAATTGTGCCAACTTGCGGAAAGCAAAAGTGTCTTGTGTTGTGGGGTCCCTAGAAATGCAATACACGCCTGGTTGATAGGCCTCAAGATTCAAGAGTCAAGGCAGATGGGGAAGTGGGGCCCAGGCAAAGTTGCTACCAGCATATGCCGCCAACCGACTACCCCTACGGTTTAATTTAATTCTCTCTAGTTTAAAAAATTACACTATGACTCTCTATGGTTTCGACTAAATTGAAATTAAATGGAAAGTATCTCATATATAGTAGGGGCAATATTGACATTTCACACACAACCATTAGATTTGATGCTTTCTGTCCAATTTTCAATTTAGTCGAAACCATAGAGAGCTATAGTGTAGGTTTCCAAACCAAAGAGAGTTAAATTGAACATTTATCAAATCATAGAGAGTTTTTTGGTATTTTACCCAAAAAAAAGATATAAGAGAAATTTCATTTTCATGATTATCGGAATTTAATTCATGTAATGCACAAATAATCTCAACAGGAAGTATCAATTTATTTCTCAAAACATAAAGCCTACTTCACATGTCTTAGGAGATTGCAAAAAAAAAAAAAAAGAAGCAGTAAACTTAAATTAGATAAGAAACAAAAAAAGATAATTAGTATCCCTACTTTACTCTGCAGTTTACAACTAACTATATTTGGTCGAGTTTGAGTAAACTAACATAACCATATATATATATATATATATATATAATAGGAAAATGGTTAAGAAGCGGGGAGGGGACAAGGAAATTTATAGAAATAATTTAAGAGCTTAAGAAGAACTAAAAGGAGTGTTTTTAGTAATAAGGAAAAAGAAATTTTTTGCTTCACTTTTAGAAAATAATTAAACAAGATTAGGAAATAAGGGGGAAGGTTGGGTGGTAAGACAAATGGATTGTAAGTAGGAGATTCTGAATTCAAACTTTTGCACTTCCAAAAGAAAAAAAAAAGATTTGGAAATGAAATTCTCAATTCAAGGGTGAAAGGTAATTTTCTTGGAAAACTAAATAAATAATGCTTCGTTAACAATGCCTAATGAATCTTGATTCTATACCATTATGAATAGATTTTGAGTATTTTGTATTTGAGATTAGACAAATCAATCATTCTATTTTTTTTGCTTGTGCATATTCCTAAAACTAAAGTCGAAAGCCCTAAATCGGTGGCATGTGCTTTGTTTTTTCAAGCAGGAGAGGGGCAGGACTTAAAAAAGCAAGAGGAAAAAAGAGAGAATGGAACCCCTCCCAAAATCTTTAAATCTTGAAATCTCAACCTTAACTATTAGATCAAAATTTATAATTCATTTTGTGCTTACAGTCATAAATTACATAATTAATTTTAGAGTAAAATGCGCTAGAAGTCATCAAATTATTATAAAATTTCACTTAGCCTATTGAACTATTTTTGTTCTCATTAACCCCCTAGACTCTTTATGATTAATTAAGAGGCCAACTCCGTCAACTTCAACTGTTAACATTATTACATAAATATGGTCACTTACCTTGATCAGATAAGGTATATACCACTTGAATAGAGTGGTGAAAGTTTAATATACAGAGTTGTTGAACTTAATTTTTGAGTTAGTTATTGAACTTAATATATTATTGCTTACTGGAGGGTGATTTTACAGGTTGGAACAACTTGGTCGTGATCAGCAAAGGTGTACAATAATTTAGTGGCTGATTTTGCAGCTTCCAGCTCCACAAGAGGATGTGTGGCAGTGCCCATATCGATTACAGGCATAGGTTTCTCTTACCTGTCGAATTTTTGCTGCCATCCCTTAACTTCAACAGGTTATGAACATCTGAGTGCTCAAATGTTCAAGCTCTATTAGTGGACATCTGAATATGTGACACGGGCTGTGTGGTTGTAATATTATATGTTGGGTATGGTTATTGTTCTTATTACATTATTTGATATATAATAACATTACATTGTTATATTCTTGAAAAACTTAATATAAATGGTTAAATACTTTTTTTTAGTTTTTTAAGGAAAAAAATATTCATCAACAAGTACAAATGATGCATATATTTCATGAAAAAATCAAAAGACAAACTCAAAATTATTAATGTAATAATAATTTTATTTCAAAAGCAAACTAAACCATTTATAATTGCTTATAGCGAGTTTTCATATTTTAATAACGGTTTACAACCTTTTTGAACTTCACGAAGTATATTTTTCTCAATATACACAATTGAAATTTTTCTCAATATGTAACTAATAGATACACAAAACTCCAGGGGACACACTTGAAATTACATCAAATTTTTATAAATATTATAGAAATATAAGAGGGGCAGTGGGAGCTTATAAATCAATAGATACACAAAACTCTAAGAGACACAGTTAAAATTATACCAAATTATTATAAGTATCATAGAAATTTAAGGGACGAGTGGGACCCATGCCCCCAGTGTCCCAGTGTGAATCCGCCACTGTTTTACACCTGAGTTGACTTGTCTCCGGTCTCCGGACCTGCGTTCCAGTACATTGATAAGCGATTATAAATTATCCTGCCTTCCATTTTCATTACAACACTTACCTTCACTGAAATCATGCGCGGTCATTCCATTCTGATTACCTGCGAGCTCTATCTTTTTTTCAAATCATTTGTTTACTTTAGTGTTGTAGTCGTTTATATCTGTATTATAATTGTAGAAGACTCAAAATCCCATACAAACTGAAACTATTTTGCATTAAATTAGTTTGTGTAATGTACAACAATTTTACCACTTACATCAAGTTTTATGCATAGTAGTTAACTTTGAAAACAAAAACGAAAAGCAAACATTTATATCTTTGCCGACGTGGAAAGTATAAAAGTGTGAAAAATTTTAAATCTTACATCATTTTATTTAGAGTCAAATATCGAAAACCTCATTTTATTTGCTCCCTTTGGATGATGGACCGCTGCAAAGCTCTAATAAGTGTTTCTTTTGCCAGAAATCAGTAGGGAAGAAGAAGCTTTGTTATGAAATTTAATTTTTGCGATGATGTCATTTTGGAATTATATTTTGAAACCAAATTTTGTCTATAATTTATTTATGACATGGTTCAAAGGTCGATTTGATTATTTCATCATTGTTTTTTTATTAAAAAACTTTAATTATGCTCGATTATTAAATTTAATAAAAAAAAAGCTAACAGTTTCGCTATGATCCAAAACCATGCAGGTTAAATTGTACTTTTTCAAATTATAAGGAGGAAATGTGTATATTGGATTAGCCAAAGGGGTTTCTTTGCTATTTAGTCCGTTTATTAGAATCTGACTCGTGCTTTGCAGGCTGCAGGAATTGGGCTAAGTTGCAAAATCTCGAATCTTTGTACCTCGATGATAACAGCTTCAACAACAGTATAATTCCATGTATAACTGCAATTACTGAACTTAAAAGGCTGTCTCTCCGTGATTTGGATTTAGAGGGATCGTTTCCTATAGAAGGTATATTCACTTGCTATCTATAATTCTTATATGAGACTTTCTTTAACCTTTTTACACAATTTTCTTTGACTTTGTGTCTGTTCTATTTTTGCTTTTCTACTTCATTTGTTTTGGGTTCTGTTCAGCACATAAAAATTAATGAATATCTGAACTTAGAATGATTCAGCATTTAGTTGTGAGAGATGTTGCATATGCCAAAATTATAGAGCATAGATATACAGAAAAGATAAAATTGTAGAATCCATTAGCATGAGAGTTGTTGGACCGCAGTCTGCCCGTTCTAATTGGATCATCTTCTTGCTGCAGATTTCAAGCGTCTAGAAAAATTGGAGTTTCTTGACTTAGGCGATAATCAATTTTCTGGTTCCATGTCCTTTAAAGGTACGCATATCCAGTTTGAGATAAAGGTGCATATAGTTTAACTGGGATACGTGTTTTTTTTTTTTAACAAAAAAAAAATTACGGTCCTAGAATAAGCTAGATGCGAAATAATTTTCTTTGGATCCTGTCACATGATTTGGAGTATAACCATTATTTTCTCTTTCTATTTCAAGATTATAAGGATAGGACAGAACTATCTGTGTACTTTTCCCTATTTCTATAATTTGATGTTATATTATGTCCAAATTCCAATAAGAAAATAAATTCCTAAAATTAACAAACTTTGCCTAAATTCCTAGAATTATCCATACGTTTTAGGTGGTTTAATTAACTTTCAATTGCAAAATGGAACACAAATAAAATGTGGGAGTTCTATTTGTGACTCTAGAAGGATCAGTAATTTAATTTTTCTTTTCATTTTAATTTAGAAATCCATTCACTAACCACCAAAGAAAAATCAAGTACATTTTTTTTCCTTTTCTGATCTTATGTTAAATATCAATACTTAATATTATAAGGGCTATTTGGTTATGAAATTACAGATCTAGTAATGAATTCAAAATGTTATTTTTCAGGATAAAGTGAATCACCAATCACCAAACCTTTCTAAAATCTAATTTAGCTTACTGTAGTGTTTCCTATGTCAACTGAACTGCTAAACTCCTAAAAACAATTAATTGGTCGTTCTATTTATTTTTTTTTCAATTAAAAAGAGACAAAATTTACGGCATGTGAATTGCACGTTAATTTGGAACATTTTCATCACTGCATATATGAAAATAATAAATTGGACTAAATGAGAATTTAGAAAAATTTATTGATTGTTGACATGCTTTACTAGAAAACATTTTGGAAATTAAATTAAAAAATAAAAAACTATATCAGCAAAACATTATGAGAAATAATAGAAGTACTTTAGTAAGAAAATAACTTGATTCATAAAATAATAAAGAAATAAAATTTACAAAAAAAAATGTCGCTGCAAATTTTTAAGAAAATATTATATTGGCCAACAAGTAAAGAAGAATATAAAGCTGAATTTCTTCGAAAAGAAAGAAATTTAGCATTTCCTAATTCTTTTATGAGACTTTCTTTGACCTTACGTAAATTTCTTTGACTTTCTGTTTGTCTATTTTTTCTTTTCCGCTTCATTGTTTTAGTTCTTGTTTCTCACGTAGAAGTAAATGAATATCTATACTTATAATGACTTAGTATTATTTATTTGTACTCTATTCCAATTAAAAGCTCTTAAATGTGAACTTTAATTGTAAAGCGTCTTATTCTTTTCAATTTTACCTTCACAAATATGGGATTAGAGATTAGAGGGGTGACTTAATTTACAAATTCAAAGTTGTTTACATTCTAATAACTATCTGTGGACTAACATGCGAGCAGTAGTCTGAAAGATGTTAATTAGTTAATTTTATTTTTAATGTGGTGATATCCTTTAGTGTCATTTTCTCTTTCCATTTCAAAATTAGATATAAGTAGGAGGACTCGAATATGATACCTCTCACTTATACTCCACCACCCAACCCATCCGTCCCCCTCCCCCAAGATTATAAGGACAGGATTGAAATATCTATACAACTAATTTGATGTTAAAATATGTCCAAATTCCAAAATAAATTCACAAAATTAACAAAATATGCCTTAGGTTATCTGTATCTTAGAAATACTCCATTCGTTTTAGTAGGTTTAATTAACTTTCGATTGAAAAGTGGAACATAAATAAAAGGATTAACTAACAGGATTAGTTATGTAAATTTCTCTTTTGCGTTTAATTCAGAAATCCATTGACTAACAATCAGAGAAATTCAAGTGCCTTTTATTTGTATCTGGTGTTTGGTAAAAGAACTTAAGTACAATATATACTTTAGTATTTTGTGCTGCCTCTTTTTTTGTAGTTTTTCTTACTTCAAATTTCAAAAATGCAAATCATTCTTGTTAAAACACTTCTGTTAAAAGAACTAGAAATGCAAGGATTAGTTTGTGTTTTAATTTTTCTCTAAGAGATTTTTGTTATTATTCTTTGGTTTCAAAAAAAATTTTCCAAAAAAGTGCATGTACGGTGACAAATTTTTCTAGAGTCTCATTTAGCTGGTGTTTGGTGATTCCATTAAGTACTTAAAAATGATGTATTAAGTGCTTTTACTATAAAAAATAATACTCTCTCTCTCTCTCTCTCTCTCTCTCTCTCTCTCTCAGATACACACATATTCTCTCTCCCTCTCCTACACGTATTTTCTTGTGTAACATGAACTGTTAAACATAATCTCTCCATCAAACACACAAAATATATACTTTACTTCTCTTGAAGATAGACATTTTCACACTAAATTTTGCAAATTGTTTCTCATATGCACATACAAAAAACATACTTTTCCTATTAGCAAGCAGATTATTAGTATAAAAAATGATATTTAAAAAGTTAATATAATACAAAAGTAAAACGTAATATTACTATTCAACTATATAATTAAAAACAAAATAAAATATTTTAATTTAGTGCTCGAATTTAGCTGGTTATCAAACATATTTCTTTATGAATTCAGTAAATTAGGCTTCAATTAAGTTTAGTTTTCATATTTCAGGTTTCAGTTTTATCAAACGTCCCCTTTGTCTACCACACAACTTTTTACTAACAAATGACAAAGCTGCCCCTGCAGAGTGTGCAGCTCACATGCAATGAACTTCGTCTATTTTAATCGAGCAAATGGATAGAATAGCCCAATTTGATCCTTTTTAGCTGTTCAATGCATCATTGACGTGAAAAAAATAGTATAATGGATTAAATAAGACTTTGAAAATTTTGTCGACCTGTGGCATAATTTACCTTGTTTGAAATATACAAATTCTTATAGAATAGGGAATGGAGATGCAACAATAGTTATGTAATTTTGATATGTCCAAAACTATAATACTAACATAAAGTTTTGAACTGCAGAATTGAAGCTGGAGAACTTGAAGGTACTCAATCTTGAATATACAAAATTTAACAAACTCTCCGACATTGAGGCTTTAACTTCTCTCAAAGCCTTATCTTTGCGCCGTATCGGTATTAATGATTCCTCCGTCCTTCAAGGTAATAAGATAGGCTATGAAAGGCTCGGTTGCTTGCATGAAGTTGCTATTTACTTTTCAAATGTTGAGCTAGAACGGATGAAATTTGGAAACCAACATTTCAATTTTTTTGCGTGTGACATATGATTTCATGGTTTCTGAATTGGCTATATATTGACAAGTCATACCTAGCATCAACTATTACTGTATGAAAAGCTTACAATGAACTTGTTTTTTGGACAGGAATTTGCAGTTTGAAGAATCTCGATGAACTTCACCTGAGTGACAATAATTTTTACGGGCCTGTTCCTATGTGCTTCAGAAACTTGACGTCTCTTCGAGTTCTTGATCTCTCTTATAATCATTTGAGTGGGAACATACCTGCAGCTCTCATTACTCCTCTCGTACACCTTGAGTATCTATCTCTCTCTGGCAACCTTTTTGGAGGTTTTTTTTCTTTCAATTCTTTGGCCAACCATTCGAAGCTTCAGGTGTTCGAACTTGTACCTCAAAGCAATGATTTACATGTCGACACTGAGGATCTTGCTCTCCCCCCACCATTTCAGCTAAAGGGTCTCTATTTATCTGGCTGCAACTTGAATAATCGGACTCGAAAAATCCCAAGTTTCCTGCTCTATCAGAAAGAAATGCAAAATCTTGATCTTTCTTCCAATAAGTTAGTGGGCCAGATTCCTACTTGGCTTCTGCAAAATAATACAAACTTTGAAGTTCTTGTTCTAAACGATAACTCTTTTACGGGTCCGTTTCTTGTGGATGATTCTCTGAGAATAAATCTACTCCGATTAGACATCTCAGACAATGACGTCAGTGGTAAGGTTCCTCGAAATATCGGTTTATCTTTCCCATCTCTGTGGTACTTGAATTTGTCAGGAAATTCATTTGAAGCCAATATTCCCCAGTCATTGGGAAACTTGACATGGGCAATATCAATTGATTTGTCCCACAACAAGTTTTCAGGGGAGGTGCCAGGTCAAATTGGAACTGGATGTTTAGCGCTTACAATATTGGTATTGTCTTATAATAATTTGCATGGCAATTTTCCTTCTGGGTCCACGAACTTAACAAGCCTAGAATTCCTTCAGTTGGATAATAACCGTTTTAATGGGAGCATTTCACATGGATTATCTCGTTCTCCAAGTTTATCTTGGCTGGATATTTCAAACAATTCTTTTCAAGGCAAAATTCCAAGTTGGATTGGAAATTTTTCATATTTGGACGCTCTTGACATGTCAGCCAACTTGCTAGAAGGTAGCTTACCAGATGCTATATGCAAACTTTCACATCTTGAATTTTTAGACCTCTCCAAAAATCAGTTGATCGGACCTTTACCAGCCTGCTCCGAGCTTACGTCATTGAAGTTCATCCACCTGCATCACAACATGATCTCAGGGCCCATCTCAAACATGCTGTCTGGGAGCTTCAATTTGATGACACTCGATTTGGGTTACAACAAGCTGTCTGGCGGTATACCACGCTATATTGGTAAACTTAAAGAGCTCAGGGTTCTTCTACTGGGGGGAAATGAATTGCTTGGTCATATTCCTTTGCACTTATGTCAGCTGCAGAATGTGACAATTATGGATCTTTCTCAGAATAAGTTTTCTGGGCCACTGCCTACATGCTTCAACAAAATTTCTTTTGGCAGCGGGCAGTTCTCCAAAGATGCATTTTTTACCTATGAACCGTATGGTGAGGGTGAATCCTACCTAGAGTACCCTGGATCTCATTTTCTGGACATGTGGATAAGCTGGAGTGACTATTCTATAACTTCTTCCGAGCAAGAAAAAGTGATATTCATAACAAAAAGTAGAAGCGAACACTATGCAGGGAATATATTGAATTTCATGTCTGGACTTGATCTGTCATGTAACCAATTGATTGGAGCGGTTCCTCCTGAATTTGGTGATCTCAGACATATCCGGGCATTAAATTTATCCCACAACTACTTGCAAGGATCTATTCCCTCAAGACTTTCCATGTTGAACCTAGTAGAGAGCTTGGATCTTTCTTACAACAATTTCAGTGGTGAAATACCTTCAGAGCTGGCATCCTTGAACTTCTTGTCCATCTTCAATGTGTCATACAATAACTTGTCTGGCAGGGTACCTGATACAGGGGAGTTTGCAAACTTTGACGACAGCAATTATAGAGGAAATCCAGGTCTCTGTGGACCATTGCTCAAGAAAAGTTGTAACCCCTTTGCTCCACACCCTGAAAATGTTGGTGATCAAGACATCGAAGTTGATGGTGCAATTGACGTGGCAGCATTCGCTTGGAGCTTTTTTGCTTCATATATGGTGATCGTGATTTCATTAGTGGTAATTCTTTGTGTTAGCCCTTATTATAGAAGAGCATGGTCTTTTTATATTGATTATTGGATCCTATCGAGATTCCACGAGTACTGCAGATCTCGTTCTTCAGAGAAAAAGCAAACATGGAAAGTGTTCAATTGGAACATGAGAAGGAGATGAATTGGTTCTAGTTACTTTATTGGGATTCTCGAATTTGGAAAAAGGTCCAATGTATCTACAAGTATTGAAAGAGGAACTATATGAGAAGCAAATTTCAATCATATTCTTGCTCTTATAAAGATTGAAAATATTAGTGCCATAGAACACAATTAGTTGCTTTTGCTGCCAAAATGGGTTCATCTCCATAACCAGAAACAATAATAAACTGAATTATTGGTCAGACAAAATAAATTTAACATGTTGATTATGTGTTTGTTAGTTTCAGCATTCCTTTTTGTTTGTGGAAATTAATTTTTATTTTCCAATAGAGTTAATCTTTGGGAAGGGAGTGGAGCAATGACAATGAAAAACTTAGAACGAGTTAAGACCATCAACAATATGTTTTGCGCTGCAGGTTTTTTTTCCCTCATATTTGCGGTTTAATTTTCTTTATTTTCACAATTACTATTTCATTTCTGAATAGCCATAATTTTTTTTACTAATTAATGTATGAAGATGAAGATTAGAGCGGATTTGGATAATTTTTAATTGGTCAAAAGCAAATGAATGATCAAGTTGCCATTTTGCAATACAATTGGCTCAACTTTTTGTTTTTCTTTTTCTAGCAGCGTAGGGAGAGGAGAGGATGATTGATACTCAAAATCTTTATATTTTGAGGTTTTAAACTTAGCCACTAGATGATTAACGAAAATGTGTGACAGGTGTCGAACCTGTGCAATAATAAATACCTACTCGAGAAAAATACAGATTTTGTATATAGCGGTGAGTAGGGTCGAATCCACAGGGACTGGGGATAATTCGTTTCTTCTAGAGTCCAAAGTATGGGGGGTTTTGGATTAAGTGCTAACTAAATAACCTAACTGCAGAAAATAATTGATTAAGAGGAATAATTAAGGGAAAACTCTAGCCAAGGGTATACTTCAGAAATGGTTCAGACACTGATCATTGATTCACAGATAATTCCACATTTATTAATAGATTAGTTATAGTTGTCATGCACGCGATAAACAACCAACATTTCCTTAATTTCTCGATAGTTAAGGTACGACCGTTAACTATTTCTCTAACCCAAAAACAACCCTAGGTACGACCGTAGGATTTAATTTCTAGATTGCATTAATAATTAGAAAGGCCCAATCCTAACTAACAAACACGCTACGAGGGTTTGTTTAAGTTAGATCGTATGCTCCCCTGACATAAATCCAATTACGCCAGTTGCTACTAAGATAGAGATAACGAACAATTACGGATTCAATTACCTCTATTTAGCAAAATAGCCTATATGAATAATTAATTATTGCGCACTAATCAATCATACATAAGGACTAAAACAATTAAAAACAGGAAACACATAAATACCAATAAATAAGGAAGCGATTAAAATAATTTCGATCTCACAGTAATTGTTGAACCAAGTCTTCAGTTGTCCCCTTGACTAGAATTAAGAGGTTAGTCCTCCATTAATGGAGAACAACCATGCGAAAGAGCTAAGAAAAGAAAACTAAAACTATGCTAAAAGCCTAAACTAAAACTATTGATCGATAAGAGTTCTCTGTACCTTTCTCCCTTTTTAAAGCCAAAAGAAAGTCTAATGCTATCTCTAGTGGTCCCCACTCAATTGAGAGTCCAAGGGCCAAAGAATTGGAGCTTTGCCAAAGTCCTTGTTTTTAGTTTCCTCTTTACCCGTAAGACTCCTAGTACAAGTCCACCCTTTTCAGCATAAAGATAGGAAATCCCTTTTTGTAGCATCCTGTGGAGCCCGGCTTGTATTTCCTTTTAGAACTTCCCATGTGGGGAGTGTTTTTCTCAATAAAGTCTCCTTTTTAGCATTTGTTTGCTCCACTTCCTGTAATTAGGGCCAAATACCAAATATAAGTACATTTCAACAATTAAAACAATATTTGGCAAGGACAAAGAGGGAAATTAATCATAAAATTAACAACAAATTATGCCCTATCAATTCCCCCCACACCTGAATCATGCTTGCCCTCAAGCATGAGAATATCAATTGAACACCAAATTTTGACAATGGCTATTGCTCCAACTACCATATTGCCAAGATACCCAAAAAAACATATATCAAGCATCACAGGTTAAGATCAGAGAAAAATCACCCCGGTTAGCTTCCCAACCACCAACTCCAATTTTAAAGCAAACTAATCTAAGAAAGAGGAATGGTTGCTCACATTTATTAGTAAATGATCCAACTATTAACCAAAATCTCGACATTAAGATCACAAACCGGCAAGCTTACTTATTCACATACTAACACAATCTTTACTTTATATTTTTTTTGTTTTGTTTTTGTTTTTGTTTTTGTTGTTTTTTTGTTTTTTGTTTTTTAGTAGTAAAAGACTTAGTCTATAGCCCTTAGAGCCTTTTGACGCGAACTCCAACATTTGACAGATGGAGGAGCCCGGTTACTCAGCTCCAATCGCTACAGGACCACGCACTCATAGCAACTACTACATTTTGACGCGAGAATCGACACTTTAGGTGAAGATCCCCGGTTACTCAGTAGTAACCACTAGCGGAGTACAGTCAACTCTTATTTATGATAACATACCACAATAACTAGAAAATATCACAAAAATAATAGCAGCCAGCCTCAAATTTCCTAACATGGAGAACTAAAATTAATAATTGGACCAATTCACATGAAAAATGCCAACAATCATTCCCTATGCCTAGAAAAGTTAACCAAAAATTGAAAAAATTAAGCAATCATTGATATTCACCAAAGAGATGTTCCTGAACTCAACCACATCAACTTGATACCCTTTTATTAATAAAATTTGGCAATAGCAGAATTAGAGGCAACAATCCAACATCAAAACTTGGTATTCAAATAAGAACTGACCACTCGGAAAAAGAAAAGAAAATAAGCGACAAAGGGAGATAAATATCAAATTAAAACAAAGGAAAAACCTCTAGAACCTAAAAACTAAAAACACTAGCACCCAAACTGACCCCCCACACCTAAATGGCACATTGCCCTCAATGTGATACACCAACAACAAAAGTAAAGAGAAGGGCAACGGTACTTCCCTGAAATCGTCAAAACAGGGGCGGGTCGGGCGGAGTGCTGCCAAATTCTGCGCCATGTTATGCAAGTCGATGTCAATGTGGGTCACTCGAGTCTCCAGTCTCTCAACTGTCATCGGAAGTTGGAGCCAGTCGTCGGCCCCTGGGGGAGGATCGTGGCTTCACCATGGTAACTAGCAGGCAACCCAAACAATAAAATGCACAATGCAGGCTCCTAAAATCTATACGAATACCCCAATACTTATAGCAAATGCAATTGATAAGCACTTGTGGTCCCAATTCAGTCAGATATAGAAACAAAGTAGTCCAAATGTGCAACAACTGCTCCAAAGACTTGAGTAATTAAAATTGATGGGCAGGTTACCCCAAGCAAGTCAATTAGATGCAACAAAATGAGCAATAGGCAATGGAAGTGTCACAGTAGCTTCCCAAATCAACAATCAACCGCAGAAAGTAGCTACCCACACTATCAGAACACAGCTCCCAACAATGCAACAAAAGAATCAATAATCACAGGAAGCCCCACTATTGTAAGAACCAGCAAAAGCAATGATATCCGCAAATGCAGACAAATACCAAACCTTTCCCCACAAATTCTCAGTAAATGCCTCCAAGAACCTCTTAAATCAGCCACAAGAACCTCTTAAAAATCGCAACCGATGGTGCACAGAAGCAGCCACTAAATGCCCAACCCAAAATCGTAACAAACGCCCAACAAAAGCAGCAAACCCCCAAAATCAACTCCCAATAATTTCCAAATAAAAATAGCTATCAGAGGGTCTAGAAAATATCAATCTCAAGGGTTGAAAGAAGTCCCAAACTAATGAATTGGGATAGTAACTATGGCCATGAAATCAGCAATCAATGCACTAAGTATTAAAATTGCTGGATTGAACAAATAAATGCACAACTTTGCCAACTACAATTCAGCAGAGGACCGAATAATTTAGCAACTTAAATCAACAGTCATAGGGCATCAAGAATTCAGCAAATTAATTTAGCAGGGACCCGAAAACCAAAGTTCAACATAGAACCCAAAGTCTGTGCCCAATTCAATCTAGAAATCTATTCCAGAAATAGTACTCCAAATATAAGTAATTTACCTTAGAAAGTTAGCCAATAAATTGGGCAAAACAAATACCTCCGCTTCATACCAGAGACACCAAGCAAATGGCATGGGTGGTGGAGCAGAGGAGCAGCGGAGGAGTGCACGGAGTCGCTTCAGTGGAGGAGCTGCGAGCAGGAGCTGTTGGCCTTGAGCTGGTGATGAAGTGGAGAGAGAGCAGAGGGAGGTGGTAGCGGTTGGCAGAGCTTGGGAGAACTGGTGGTGGTCGCGGGTGGTGGAACTGGTCGTGGCGCGCGACGGCTGCCGGTCAGCGGCGGTCGCGGGCTGGGAGAGAAATGAGCGGCAACTAACGGAGCTTGGAGCGTAGAGGTGGAGTGGCGCGCAAGTTGAGGTGCGGCTGTGGCTGGAAAGAGGGGCTCGCGGGGGAGGAGAGCTATTCACGCTCGACTGCTGAAGTGGGCAGCGGTGAAGAAGAGGAAGAAAAGGGAAAGAAGAGAAGGAAAGAAAGAAAGAAATAAAGAAAAGAAGGAAAAAAGAAAAGAGAAAAGGGAAATGTTTTTTTTTTCAAAATTACTCCAACGTAAATCGTCCAATTGGAAATTACTTTAAAAAAAAGAATTTATTATTATTATTATTTTTTTGTAATAAAAAAATTTTTAAAAAAATTTTTTTTTTTTTTCAAAGAAACCCAGTCTTAGGCGTGGCACGTCTAACTGCTATAAAGTCCGCAGATCCTGAACGAAAATTTCTTTCCCTCAAGCGTGACCACCTGGCGTGGGCGCGTTTAACAGCTATAGAGTCCGCAGATCCTGAACGAAAATTTCTTTCCCTCAGGCGTGACCACCTGGCGTGGGCACGTCTAACTACTAATTTCCTGCCACCAAACATCAAACTATTAATTGACACTAACACTTAACTAAAACTTCAAAAATGCATGAAAACTGAAACAAATAGTCTTGGGTTGCCTCCCAAGTAGCGCCTTTCTTTAATGTCTTTGGCTAGACATGCTATGCTTGTTCACGGAGGATAAAATCTTGTGGCTCGCTTCAATGCTTCATCTTCAATATGATCCTGGTAACCCTCATAGATGGAGTAATCTTTGAGCACACGAGCTACGATTTTCCATGGACTAGTTGATGGCGCCAAATAATCAAGCATTGATCGCAATTCTTCATCCACTCCTCCATCAAGAGCATTCAACGGTTCAAGATATTTGACCATAGCTACTCTTAACTCATTCCTGCCATGAGACTCAAGAACTTCCGGTATAACAAAATCAATCTCATTAACAGAAATCATAGAGTAAGAGTTAAGAAAATGCGGGTTAGGGAATGGAGGTGGTGTCACCACATTTGATGATTCTTCACTGGATTCTTTCACTTGAATGGGTTGCGGTTGGGGTTCCATTTCTTCCTTTTCGGCTTCTTTTTCAACTGCATCTGTACATCTCTCTTCTTGAAAATCTTGCAGCTCCTCATCACTAGTCAGGCAAATTGCACTCTCATTTTCTTCAAAATCAACAATGGTTTTCGAGGGCAATTCTTCAAATTGAGAAGCCAATCGATTTATTCTGGATGTCAATAGACACATTTGATCTTCCAGATTACTCATTGCCTCCTTCATTGTCTCATTTCTCCTTTGTGTCTCCGGTTGGAATTGATATGTATTAATAGCTATTGATTCAACTATTTCTTCAAGAGACATGTCTGACATAGATGATGATTTTTGAGACTCATAGTGCTGAAAATTCATTGGCCCTGTTGTATAATTATAACTGGAGTTATCCCACCATCCTTGATCATACCCGTTTGGATTAGGGTTATACCACGTTTGAGACCAGGGTGAAAAATCTCCATAATTATTGAGTGAGACACTCAGATTATCTTGATATTCGGGGCACATACCGGTTGAATGATCCCTGGCATAACAAATTTTACAGGTTGCAGCAGCCATTCTTTCTCTAATAGAGTTTAGTGCCTCTGAATATGCAAACTTAGCAAAAAAAGAAACCTCGTTGCCTTCCCTGGAAACAAAATCCAGTCCATCACCGAAATACGGAGTGTTAGAAGCCATAAACTATATAAAAAAATAAAAATAAAAAATAAATAAAAAATAAAAACAAGATGAACTAAAAAAGAAACAAATTAATCTGGCACCAGTCCCCGACAACGGCGCCAAAAATTGACAGGTGCCGAACCTTGACAGGTTGTCGAAGCCTGTGCAATAATAAAACCTGCTCAAACTAAAGTTAATTTCTGTAGATAGTGGTAAGCAGGGTCGAATCCACAGGGACTGGGAATAATTGTTCCTTTCCAAATTCACAGTGACATGGGGGTGCTTTTATCTCAGGGGTGACAATTTAAACAATTCAACTAAAAGTAAAATAATAAAAATAAAAATAAAATAACCAACTAGAAATTAAATAACAAATTACTAAAATCTAATGAGTGATAATTAAGGATCTAGCCAAGAAATAACTTCAGCAATGGTTCACCTAATTGATCACTGATAAGCAAAGGCAATTCCAATTATTTATCAATAAATAGGTTAAAACTGCCAAACAAGCGATGACAGTCAACCCCTCCTTACTGTGTCGATGATTAAGGTACGCCCGTTAATCACTGCTCTAATTGAGGAATAATCCTAGGTACGCCCATAGAATTTAATTCTCCAATTGCCTTACGTATTAGAGGAGCCCTATTCTAACCAAATAACGCACTACCAAGGTTATTTTAGATTAGCCCGCGTATTCCCCTGACACGAATCTAATCATGCCGGTCGTCACTATTTTGAGGTAATTAAACAATTACGGATTTAATACCTCAATTGACAATAAATTATTAAATATATTAATTATCCGGATCCAAGACAATCAATTAATTAAACAACCATAAGCACTGCAACCAGAGAATATGCAAATACCAATAAATAAAAGGAAAAGATAAAATTAAATCGATCTCACAGTTTTAGGCGACCCAAAGCATCCGTTGTCCCTTGACTAGACAAAGGAAATTAGTTCATTTTTGGTGAACAAATCCCACGCAAAATTGAAACAAGAGTCGCAACCATTGTCAAAAGAAAAGTCAAAGCTCAAAGCTAACAATTGCTTGCTCCTGGCATGCGAGAATTTCAGCTAAATCAAAAGCCAACAAGAGGAATCAAAAGCTATATCTTCAAAGTAGTGGCCCACTAACATATGAAGAAGAAAAGTCAAAGGAAAGCTATCCAATGTCTAGTTCCTATGGCTACTGTGCGGCGTCCTCCTCCTCCTGTGCGACGTCCGCCGCACGAGAGAAAAAAAAGACGACAGCCCCAACCCTTCCAGGTTTGCTTTCTTTTATCCCTTTTTTTAGTTGCTGTCTTCGGTCAAAATTACCAAAAAGTCTTGCATCTCCTTATTCCAAGAATGCCCTTGATTGCCTGCTATTTGAAATCTTTCCTGATAATTGTCAAATTGGCCCTTATTATGGTATTTTCGTTCTACTCCCTGAAATAAATGCAAATTACGAAAAGTGAGTAGAATCTAATAATTAATCCATATCAAGTTAGGTAATAGGGGAAATTAATAATAAAATAAATGATAAAATCGCAACCTATCAATTCCCCCACACCTAAACCATGCTTGTCCTCAAGCATAAGAACAAAAAAACACCAATATTTGACAATGGTCATTACTCCATCTACCATATTGCCAAGATACCAAGAAAAATAATAATCAAGCATCAATGGTCAAGTCCAAGAAACATCACTCCGGTTAGCTTCTAAACCACAAACTCCTCTAATTTCATGTTAACTAATCTAAGAAAAAGGAATAACGCATAACATTTATCAGCAAATGGTCCAACTATTAACCAAAATCTCAACATTAAATCCATAAATCGGCAAGCTGACTTTTATTACACACTAACACAACCTTCACTTTTTTTTCACATTTTTTTTCTATTTTTCTCTCTTTTTTTTTTTTGATTCTTTTTTTTTCAATAGTAACAAAAGACTTAGTCGCTAGCCATTTGAGCCTTTTGATGCGAACTCCAACATTGGCCAGATGAAAGAGCCCGGTTACTCAGCTTCTATCGCCACATGACCACGTACTCATAGCAATTACTACCTTTTGACGCGAGAATCAACACTTTTGGTAAAGATCCCCGGTTACTCGGTAGTAAATACTAGCGGAGTACAGTCAACTCTTATTCACAGCCAAATAATACCAAAAATTTAAAATAACACAAAAATCAAAAGGAACTTTGCAGCTGCTAGTCTCATTTTTAAATATGGAGAACTAAGGTTAATAACCGATCAATTCACATGAAAATGCCAATAATCATTCCCTATGCCTAGGAAAGTTAACCAAAAATTATAAGAGTTAAACAATCATCGATATTCACCAAAAAGATGTTTTTGGATTCAACCACGTGAACTGGATATCCTTTTATTATTAAAACTTGGCAAAAGTAGAAATAGAGGCAATAATCCAACATCAAACTTGGCAGTCATAGGAGAGCTAGACAGATAAATGACAAAAAGTAAACGAAAACTAGACAAATAACAGACTAAAAATAAAAGAGAAATATCTGAAAACTAAGAACTAGAAAAACTAACACCATAACTGCTCCCCCCCCCACACCTAAATCCTACATTGTCCTCAATGGAGGTAATAAAGTAATTAGAGTGAAGAGAACAATGAAACTTCCCTCTTGAGTGGTGAAGGGATAGGCGGGAACGGTGGAGGAAAACCGATGTGGCGGAAATATGCACCCAAGTGCTGAGACATCTAACTCAATTCAACCAGCAAATGCAAAATTCTGTCCACCCAAAATCTCAACAAATGGCTCCAGTTGGCCAGTTACCGTTTGAACTCAAAATCAGCAATAGCAATGCAGAAATTAGACAGTAACAAATCAATAAAAATACTTAGCTCTCAATCAAACAGTCACCCAAATAGCAACCTAAGTCAGCAGCCATCTTGGCACCGACTAATCACTTAAATTGGACCTATGTCAACGAGTAGATTCAAGTGCCCTCGTGCCACCCAAAACGTCAACCAAGTGAAACAAACGGGCAGAGTATTTTTCAAATTGTTAACTTAAATCCAGTCAACAACCAAGGCAGCAAAACAACCCAAAACAGTGCAATTAGCAACCCCAGCAATTCAATCAGATGCACCCAATTGGAATAAGCAATGTAAATAGCATAGAAACCTCCCAATTTAACAAACAAGTGCGGTATTTCAGCTCACCCGAAGTCCCAACAGTTAGTTCAAAGCAACAGAAGATCCAACAAGTATAGAAACCAGCAGAAGCAACTGGCAAAAGAAACTCAGCAAACAACAAAGCAAAAATCTCCCAGTAGTAACCCAATTAATAACAAACAAAAGAATTTTAGCAAGTAATTCATGCGGCCAGCCCCTCTAATTCACAAGCAATTTCAGAAATAACTCAACCAAAATCCCAAAAGAAACCTCAGCGAGTTATCCAGCAATTCAAGCAAAATAATGCCCAACAATTCACAACTAGTCAACCAATGTCCACAAGCAACATGAGGTCCAAAGTGTCCTCCAAAGTTAACAAACAGTCACAGCAATCAGCTCACCCAAAGTCCCAACAAATGGCTCCAGTTGGCCAATGAATTGCACAATTTAACCCAACCCAAAAGAAATAGCAGTTCCAATCAACAATAGTCCGACCAGTACCACTGGCAGAAATCACCAATTGAGAAAATAAATTCCAACCGTCAACAATGCTAACTATGGAACAACCCCGACAGTACCAATTAGTTATTAAGAGATTGAGGGGCAAGTTCCAAATTACCTCCACCGTAGATGACAACCAAACTGAAGGTGACAGTGGCAGGTGGCTTCAGGCGCGCAAGTGAGGCGCGTGGCTGTGGTCAAGGATGGAGCAGGGGTGAGCGGCTACGTGGGCAGCAGAGGCGGGCATCGGCCGTGGCTGCTGGCGGCGGACGGGCTACTGGCGACGGACGGGCTGGAGAAGAAAGGGAGAGCCCGCGCCAGGTGGTGGTGGAAGGCAGCGGCGGTCACGCGGGCAAGTGGGCAGCGTGCGTCGCGCTTGGGCGGCGGGACAGAGGCTACTGCCGCGCGCCTGTGGGATTGTGGCTGCGCGAGGAAGGAGCTGCGTGTGGAAGGAAGATGGGCAGCGGCGGCGGCGATGGAGCTTCAGCAGCGGCGGGCGGCGAGGTGCGAAGTGGATGGCTGGCTGGTCCTTCGTGCGAGACGCGAGGTGGCGGCGTGAGTGAGGTGGGCGGCGCGAGTGGGCGGCGAGCAAAAGGGATTCAGACAACAGAGAGAGAGCAGGGGAGAGGAAGAAAGAAAGAAGAAAGAAGAAAGAAAGAAAAAAAAGTTTTTTTTTTTTTGGAAAACTGAGCTACGGTGAAAAGGGAAAAAGAAAAAAAAAATTTTTTTTTTTTAAAATTGAGAAACCTAGCTACGGTTGAGAAATTTTTCTCTTTTTTTTCCTTTTTTTTTTTTTTTTTTGAATCCTTACCTTTCCCGCGAACGTGACGCGGGCGCGTCATGAGGGCAAGAGAGCTCCCAGAAGTTTCTGATCGTGAGCTTCCTGCACATCACACGCGGGCGCGTCATGACTGAAGGGCACCTACAAATCAGCAAAAACGAAAATTAACACCCAAAATCAGTCAAATTCAAGGAAGACAGATTTAAACTAACAAATAAAATCAAACAAACAACTAAAAGAAATTGGGTTGCCTCCCAATGAGCGCCTTTCTTTAATGTCTTTGGCTAGACATTATCATGTTTTGTTCATGGAGGATAAAATCGTGTGGCTCGTTTTAATGTTTCATCCTCTATATAATCCTGATAACCCTCGTAAATAGAATAATCCTTGAGCATACGAGCTACGGGCTTCCATGGACTAGTGAATGGCGCCAAACGAGTCGATGATAATTTGCATTCTCCATTCACTTCTCCCTCATTTGCATTTATTGGTTCAAGATATCTCGCAATTGCCACTCTTAATTTATTCCTGTCATGAAATTCAAAATTGTCTGGTATAATAAAGTCAATTTCATTAACAGGAATTGAAGAATAAGAGTCAGGAGAATATTGATGAAGGAATGGAGAAGATGTCATCGTATTTGGAGATTGTTCACTGGATTCATTCACTTGAATGAGTTAATCCTGGAGTCTCATTTTTTGCACTTCAACTTCCTTTTCAACTGCATCTTTAAATCCGTTTCCTTGAAACTCTTGCAGTTCCATGTCATTTGGCCGGATAATTGCACTCTCATCTCCTTCAAGATTGATATTGGTTTGTGAGGGCAATTCTTCAAGGTGAGAAGCTAATCGCTCTATCCTGGATGTCAATTGACGCATTTGATCCGCCAGGTCGCGACGGCTCGCTTGTGTCTTCTGATGAAATCGATTTAGGCTCGCTTGTGTCTCCTGATGAAATTGATTTGTATTAGCAATTAGTAATCCCATCATTTCTTCAAGAGACATACCTGACACGGAAGATGATTGCTGAGACTCTTGCTATTGAAAATTCATTGGCCCGGTCGCATAATCAAAATTGAAATTATCCCACCATCCTTGATCATACCCGTTTGAATAAGGGTCATACCACGTTTGAAATCGAGATGAAAAATCTCCAAAAGTATCAATTGGAGCGCTTAAATTATCTTGAAATGCGGGGCATGTGTCAGTTGAATAACCTGAATCAAAATAAGTTCCACAATTTGCAACAGCCCATTGATTATTAGGAAAAACATGAGTCTCATAACCCCATTCAGGAACAAAGTCCAGTCTATCATCAAAATATGGAATGTTAGCAGCCATAAAAAATTAAAAAAAAAAAAGAGAAAAATAAATTAAAAAAATGAAAACAAGATAAACTCAAAAAGAAACAAATTAATTTGGCACCAGTCCCCGGCAACGGCGCCAAAAATTGACAGGTTGTCGAAGGCTGTGCAATAATAAAACCTGCTCAAACTAAAGTTAATTTCTGTAGATAGTGGTAAGCAGGGTCGAATCCACAGGGACTGGGAATAATTGTTCCTTTCCAAATTCACAGTGACATAGGGGGTGTTTTTATCTCAGGGGTGACAATTTAAACAATTCAACTAAAAGTAAAATAATAAAAATAAAAATAAAATAACCAACTAGAAATTAAATAACAAATTACTAAAATCTAATGAGTGATAATTAAGGATCTAACCAAGAAATAACTTCAGCAATGGTTCACCTAATTGATCACTGATAAGCAAAGGCAATTCCAATTATTTATCAATAAATAGGTTAAAACTACCAAACAAGCGATGACAGTCAACCCCTCCTTACTGTGTCGATGATTAAGGTACGCCCGTTAATCACTGCTCTAATTGAGGAATAATCCTAGGTACGCCCATAGAATTTAATTCTCCAATTGCCTTACGTATTAGATGAGCCATATTCTAACCAAATAACGCACTACCAAGGTTATTTTAGATTAGCCCGCGTATTCCCCTGACACGAATCTAATCATGCCGGTCGTCACTATTTTGAGGTAATTAAACAATTACGGATTTAATACCTCAATTGACAATAGATTATTAAATCAATTAATTATCCGGATCCAAGACAATCAATTAATTAAACAACCATAAGCACTGCAACCAGAGAATATGCAAATACCAATAAATAAAAGGAAAAGATAAAATTAAATCGATCTCACAGTTTTAGGCGACCCAAAGCATCCGTTGTCCCTTGACTAGACAAAGGAAATTAGTTCATTTTTGGTGAACAAATCCCACGCAAAATTGAAACAAGAGTCGCGACCATTGTCAAAAGAAAAGTCAAAGCTCAAAGCTAACAATTGCTTGCTCCTGGCATGCGAGAATTTCAGCTAAATCAAAAGCCAACAAGAGGAATCAAAAGCTATATCTTCAAAGTAGTGGCCCACTAACATATGAAGAAGAAAAGTCAAAGGAAAGCTATCCAATGTCTAGTTCCTATGGCTACTGTGCGGCGTCCTCCTCCTCCTGTACGGCGTCTGCCGCACGAGAGAAAAAAAAGACGACAGCCCCAACCCTTCCAGGTTTGCTTTCTTTTATCCCTTTTTTTAGTTGTTGTCTTCGGTCAAAATTACCAAAAAGTCTTGCATCTCCTTATTCCAAGAATGCCCTTGATTGCCTGCTATTTGAACTCTTTCCTGATAATTGTCAAATTGGCCCTTATTATGGTATTTTCGTTCTACTCCCTGAAATAAATGCAAATTACGAAAAGTGAGTAGAATCTAATAATTAATCCATATCAAGTCAGGTAATAGGGAAAATTAATAATAAAATAAATGATAAAATCGCAACCTATCAAACCTGTGCAATAATAAATACCTACTCGAGAAAAATACAGATTTTGTATATAGCGGTGAGTAGGGTCGAATCCACAGGGATTGGGGATAATTCGTTTATTCTAAAGTCCAAAGTATGGGGGGTTTTGGATTAAGTGCTAACTAAATAATCTAACTGCAGAAAATAATTGATTAAGAGGAATAATTAAGGGAAAACTCTAGCCAAGGGTATACTTCAGAAATGGTTCAGGCACTGATCATTGATTCACAGATAATTCCACATTTATTAATAGATTAGTTATAGTTGTCATGCACGCGATAAACAACCAACCTTTCCTTAATTTCTCGATAGTTAAGGTATGACCGTTAACTATTTCTCTAACCCAAAAACAACCCTAGGTACGACCGTAGGATTTAATTTCTAGATTGCATTAATAATTAGAAAGGCCCAATCCTAACTAACAAACACGCTACGAGGGTTTGTTTAAGTTAGATCGTATGCTCCCCTGACATAAATCCAATTACGCCAGTTGCTACTAAGATAGAGATAACGAACAATTACGGATTCAATTACCTCTATTTAGCAAAATAGCCTATATGAATAATTAATTATTGCGCACTAATCAATCATACATAAGGACTAAAACAATTAAAAACAGGAAACACATAAATACCAATAAATAAGGAAGCGATTAAAATAATTTCGATCTCACAGTAATTGTTGAACCAAGTCTTCAGTTGTCCCCTTGACTAGAATTAAGAGGTTAGTCCTCCATTAATGGAGAACAACCATGCGAAAGAGCTAAGAAAAGAAAACTAAAACTATGCTAAAAGCCTAAACTAAAACTATTGATCGATAAGAGTTCTCTGTACCTTTCTCCCTTTTTAAAGCCAAAAGAAAGTCTAATGCTATCTCTAGTGGTCCCCACTCAATTGAGAGTCCAAGGGCCAAAGAATTGGAGCTTTGCCAAAGTCCTTGTTTTTAGTTTCCTCTTTACCCGTAAGACTCCTAGTACAAGTCCACCCTTTTCAGCATAAAGATAGGAAATCCCTTTTTGTAGCATCCTGTGGCGCCCGGCTTGTATTTCCTTTTAGAACTTCCCATGTGTGGAGTGTTTTTCTCAATAAAGTCTCCTTTTTAGCACTTGTTTGCTCCACTTCCTGTAATTAGGGCCAAATACCAAATATAAGTACATTTCAACAATTAAAACAATATTTGGCAAGGACAAAGAGGGAAATTAATCATAAAATTAACAACAATTTATGCCCTATCAATGTGGCACAGCAAGTAAAATTTTTTTTTATTTCTTGATTTATTAGTTTTAATTAACTTGTAAAATTTGAGTATTTTTCACTAATTATTTTTTTTTTTACAAAAAAAATCGTATCAATATGAAAATTAAAGCAGTTCAAACCATTTCTACCTATTCCCTTGACAATGATACAATTTAGACCCACATATTGTCTTGGTCCCAAAACCCATCTCAGGTCACGTTTTGGCTTCGAGTACCGATGCTACCATTGGGCCTCTAGAAATTGTACAAGCAAAACTCAAAATGAAAATCAGAAAGAAGCAACATCACACTGGGTCAGGTGATAGAATCAAATACTGCTTAGGAGCTATCCAAAGAAGCAAGTTAACTCAGCAACAACCACCTCATTCAGCACCGAAGTCGCCTGGCCAGGACATCCGCCCCGGCTAAACATTCAATCTTTATTTGCTGCCTGTTGACCATACTTTTTTGTTTTTCCTAGAATTATACTGAAGTTCAATCCATAATATACCCTGACGAAAATGAACCACCCGAATCTTGAAATAATTTTTTTAAATTTGACTCACAAATATGCTTCCCATAAATTGCCCTGAAGAAAATGATTATTTCTAGTCTTGAAACTTCTTTTTTAGTGGCCGGGTTCGGTTCTGGTCACCTTCACGTGTCAAAATATGCCTTCAGAACCATGGCAGCGGGATTTGAACTCACGATTTTTTGTGAAAAAGTAATACGTTCTTGTTAACTGAGCTGACTTACTATTCTTGAAACTAACACGTTGAGTTTGAGCTTTAAAGTTAGACTCGTTGATGTATTAAGAGATGGTTTTGAATTAACGGGAGTAGAAATTTTGTTTGAAACGGTTGTGCACTTTCCACTTTTTCATGAGAATTTTTCTTTCCAACTAAAATGATCCTCATAATGGTAGTGGCTTAGCTCAACTCGAGTTTGAGTAGCTTGATAAAAGGTTCTAATAGAGCTCAGGCCAAAGTTATTTGTGAATGTAGTTTTGTAACCTTGTTAATCATTATCCCCAAGTGCTACTAAATTCATTTTCAAAAACGATCATAGTTATATACACAAGGTCAATTACAGAACATGAGATGTACTATAGGTGCTCAATTGATTTTCAATTTAACTTCGAGCCAAAAATATAAGTCTAGCTTCACTTGATCAAGTCTAAGCTCAGACTCGCGGATTTGCAACCTTAGATTTGAGTTGACTTGTACAGTAGTCTTCACTACATCATTTGGTACGCAACTGGGATCGGGTTTGTCCAGTTCGTTTGTCTTTGCACTCCAATTTGGACAGTTTAGCACTAAATTAAGGAGTCATTTAAGAAAAAAAGAAAGGATTCATTTTTAGTAGACCAGATTGACACAACAAGAAATTTCTCATCAACGACACGGAAACAGCAACAATAATAAATACACTCGAAATTATTGATGCAATATAAGGACTTTGATATATATAATCATGTAAAAACCTCAATAGCTGCTTCTCAATGCACCAAAAATTGTACAAAAAAAAATAAAAGAAACTAGCCGTGCAACAAAAATAATGGTTTTAAAATGGGCAGATAGGAAAAGAGATTAGTACTTTGTATATATATACAGGTTGGATCTTCTCCCTGTTTTGGAGCACGGAGAACGTAACTAATTTATACAAGTTACTTTTTAGATATTACGATTATAAATATCTCCAGTGTAAAAATAGAACCTTGTAATTTTACTCATTAGAATTACCAAATTTGATATTTGAAAATGTATTTTTTTTCTCACCATGTATTGCCATGAATAAATACTTTAAGTTTGAGCCATTAAAGTTACTGATTCGAGCCTTTGAACCAGACTCATTGCTCCAATAAGAGATGCATGTGGATTTAAAGAAAAAGCAAAGTTTTAACTACTCCACTATAGTGGACCGAAGTTTTAATTCAATGTCAATCAGACTCATTGGAGACTAACACCCGGGTTGACTTGGCTTGTGCAGTCCTCTACAGTCTCCGCTCCATTTCACTGTAAAGTTAGATCGTTCTTGACTCTGAAGGGCCTGCAAGCTCCGGATTTTTTGAGTCATAATTTATTCCAAAGTAAAGTGGAAGGCACGGCACTATGCTACCATCTTTCTTTTAATTCTTAGTCTCCATAATCTGAAATCCAATTTTTACGACTTGGCACTTTTTCTGTTGGTTAGATTGACCGAAGTAGAAATTTCTTGTCAAGAACAAGAAAAACAGCAGCAACAATAAATGCCCTCCAACAAATAAGTGAATGTAAGGACTTTGATAATATAATGAGTCAAAAAAAAATCTATGGGGTTGCTTCCAACAATGTAAAAAACCTCTATCGCTAATTCTGGACACAGCAAAAATTGCACCTATGAAAAGAAAATACTGCCCATGCAATGAAATAATGGTTAGAAAATACAGAAGTAGGAGAAGACGAGCATTTTCCATGTACATGTGGAATAATCCACATTTTGGCGCATGGAAAATGCAATGACTGAACCATAATTTACAACAAAAGACGTATATAATTTTGTAAAAAGATGTTGTACATGTGGGTTCATACATAGTTATTGTGTCAGTAACCTTTTTTTTAGCCTCTACATTTTGAATTTGTATTTTGTTGGCATATTTTGGACGGCAAATAGGAGGAGTGGTTGCAGAGTGGATATCATAATTCAAGTTGTAAGACTTGTGGAGGAGTGGTTGCAGAGTGTAGCCCTACTAGTAATAACCCCAACTTGAAGAAAAGTAATATAGGATGAATTAGTCAAATAAGACTTATTCAACTAGCTAGTAAATAATGTAATATTTCTAATCAGATATAGTATTAAATTGTTACATCCATGATTGTGTCACATTTTATCACAGGGGATGGAAAATTCTTTGTCTCCGGCCATTATCTCTTCTAAGTTTAGTCCAAGAGGATAATGGATTATTCTCAGTCATTTACTTATCTTAATCTTTTAATTGTAAAAAAATTATAAGGTAAATTCTCATGAGTCTTTATTTATCTCTTACTCTCATAACGATACAATTTAGTCTCTTACATTTAAAATGAACTTACTTTTATCTCAAAATGTATGTCACATCAACTTTTGGTGTCATGTGCTCGTGATACTAATTTCAAGGGACAGAAAAGGTATCGCATCTCATCCTTGCTGATTTGACTCATTAAACTTACCGAATTTGGTATTTGAAAATTAATTTTTTTTCTTAGCAGTATTAGCATGATGAAAATCAGTAGATCTCTAGCCTCCAAACGTACTTATATTTGAGATCGTAAAGCTACCGATTTTTGTACCCCAAAAAAAAAAGGCTACCGATTTGAGCCTATAAATCAGAATCACTAATCGATGAACAGATGCTTGAGGATTTGAAGAAAAGTTTTGTTTGAACAAAATGGGTAATTTCCATTTTAGAATGAGGATTTCTCTTCCCAAGCTCAAGCAACTTGAAAACACTCCAACCAATCATGTTCCAAGAAATTCGATCCTGGGCTCGTCCAAGATAATAATATATACACATTCATTTTGTTTACCATATTCACAATGGGAAATGACAATTAAATTCATTTTTCTAAAACTTTATAGGAGTAGATATTATCTCTCTTTATTCGAGCACGATTGCGGTCCTACTTTTTTTTTTTCTTTATTTGTAGTTAGGATTGAAAGATTAACCAAATTACTTGATATTCGAATTGAGTTCGATTTGGTAAAAATTTGTTCGAGTTTGGTTTGCCAACTAATCAAACTAAATTTGAACAGTATTTTATATTCGATAGCTTTCAAACTCGATAAAAAATTTGCTCAAACTCAATTCGATGAATAAACAAACCAAACTTGAATAAAATTTCAAACTTCTCAAAATAATCGAACAAGTTTGAACAATATAGTGTTCAACTTGATTAATCTCGTTTACACCTCTATTTGTGATATACTAAGTGGGGTTTGAACTCCACTGACCTAGTATTGGACCAAGTCCCAATGATTGGTTAGACTTCTACTCTTTTTTTTTTTTTTTTTACTATAACGATAACATTCTTATATGCTAATCTATTATATTCTACAGGGAGGAGAAGGCTAAAGAAACTATATAAGGGATTAAGAGGTATACAGATATGACTAAACTAAATGAGTATTTTATCACTTCATTTAATTTTTTTTCACTATAGATAGAATTAGGCTCCTACTCAAGTTCTAAGAAAAGATATAAGGTAGGGGCACGTAACATTTAAGTCAATGTCTACTCCATTAAAGCGGGCCAAAGCTCCATTGACTTGTCTTGTTTGCAACCTTACAGACTTACACCTGCATTGACTTGTGGAGTCCTCTCCGGTCTCCGTCTCCGCTCCATCACTTTGATACCCAACTGGAATAGGGGAATTACAAACTCATGCTGCCTTCCATTTTCATTACAATTAACACTTTCCTCCATTAGTTCTCCATACTGAAATCATGCACGGTCATTTCATTCTCATCGTCTTGTGGGCTCTTGTTGTATCGATGATACATGATGGAACACAACTTTGTTCAGGTTGCTTTCCAGAAGAAAAACTTGCTCTCTTAGACTTCAAAGCTTCCTTGAATATGACAGAACATGCTCATCTTATCCTTCCTTCATGGACTGGAAAAGAAGGTGATGGAGCAAACACTGATTGCTGCAACTGGGAACGGGTCAAGTGCAGTAATATTACTGGGAGAATTGTTGAACTCCAACTTAGTAAATTGAGAAAGGATGGGGAATCCTATGATTCTTATTATCAGGATTGGTATCTAAATATTAGCACCTTCATACCCCTGAAGGACCTCCGAGCTCTAGACTTGAGTTGGAATGACTTCAATAGTGAAGTGACAAGTACAGTATATGATGCCATCTTTCTCCAAATAATTGGTTTGCTTGAATATTGTTGTCGTTTTTGTTGTATAATTTTGTTTCTTGTTCTTGGTTTCTTTATACTTGGACTTTTAGTTAGCATTCTCAACATTTCAAAGAGTTTGGCATAGTTGGGTTTTGACACACAATTTAAGAAAAATTTTTGGGGGCAAACACATTTAACTTGGCACGGTACAAATGGTAGATATAGTAAGTGAAGTTAGTGATGTATTGCTTGAAAATCATATTTTGAAAATTTACAAATAGATAAAAGTGCATATATCAAATTTTACATCTACCCAATTGAATTTAAATGGTGGCAAGTTCCTAAATTTCATATGAATTTTCGTTGTATTGACCACTAAATTAATATCACGTTTAATGGGCACTTCAACATTAATTTTGTGAATTTTGCAATAGTTATTTTAACAATTAGCAGTTGTCGTTAGCTGTTAATTCTAAAAATATGTCTTTGTTTTTAAGAAGCGCCTATTCTTGAAGAGATACTTGTCATTACTGAAGTGCCTATTACTGTACTTGATTCAAAGACATGCAAACTTATTAATAAGAGGGACTAGGCATTGGTTTACTAACTTTTTATTTTTCTTCTCTTCTTAATTAAGTCAAAATATTCTAAAATCGTTCACTTTTTATTTTTCTTCTCTTCTTAAATAAATCAGAATATTCTAAAATCATTCGAGGGAAACTTGTCATTACATTGGTATCAGAACTTCTAGTCCGGCATTAAAAAGTGTATATTTACACACCAACAATATGGAGGAAAAATGTCCTTAAAGATAGTTGTCTTCGTGTCAAAGCCCAGTTTTTACGTTTTGCCTTTTTGTAAGTTTTTTTTTTTAACAGCTAAGGGTTCATGGGGTTTGGAGATGTTAGTAACAAGAATCAAAGTTGAAACAATTAAGATATTAAGATAACGAACGTTTTGACAGGTCATAATCAAGATTAGTGAAGCATATATTCAGTCAATGCAGGACACCAGAGTTGAACCACTGTCGTGAATCTATAGCAGTCAAATTTGGTGTTATCAACTAAGTCAAGGTCTTCAATGGATGCTGGTCACCCAATTACCAATTTATAACTAAACACATACCTAACCTCATTAATTGGATGGGCCACCTTAGTTGGGGTGAAATTTAAAACTCCCCACTTGAAGAAAAGTCATATGGTGTAATTAGTCAAAAACCCACTTATTCAACTGGCAAATTTTACAATATTTTTATCAGATATAACATTTATTACATCCATGGTTGTGACTGTTATCAAAATATTCTGACAAAAAACCATACATCTTTCACTATATAAAGGGGGCAATTTTATCTGTCTGTTCTTCACTTCTGAAACTAAATAACCGTCCAATTCTCATTTCCTTTCTATAGTTTTGGCTTATGTTATAAACGTATAGGTACTATAACTATGAGATCCTTTGTTTCTCACCCATATAGACAATGAGATTGCCTATTAGACAATTACATTTTTTTGCCTGCACAGATGTTGAAATGGGCATTGAACCCCAGTAAAGATTTATGCCTTTGCTTCATCGGATGCTGAGAATTGACTGCTTCAGTTTTTCTTGCTTCAACCTATCATCAAGTTTTATGCATAGTTGTTAGCTTTAAAAAAAAAAAAAGCAAACATTTATACTAAATCTTTGTCGACATAGAAAATATAAAAGTGTGACAAATTTTACGACTTACATCCTTTTATTTGGGGCCGAATATGGAAAGCTTCTTATTGTTAAGGGCCCTTTGCTTGATGCTGCAGGCAAGAACCGTGGTGGACCGCTGCAAAGTTCCAATAAGTGTTTCTTTTGCCAGAAATTAGTAGGGAAGAAGAAGAAGCTTCCATATGAAATTTAACTTTTGCAATGAAGTCATTCTGGATTTATATTTGACCCCAAATTTTATGTATATTTTCTTTGTGGCATAGTTTAAAGGTGAATTTGATTACATCATCATTGTTTTTTTTATTATTATTAAAAACATTGATTACACACTCATTTGACTATAAAATCTAATTAAAAAAAAAACCAACAGTTTCACTTTAATATAAAGCCGTGCGTGTTGAAATGTAGGTTTTCAAATTATGAGGAGGAAATGTGTACATTTGGTTAGCCACGGGATTTCTTAGAATTTAACTCGTGCTTTGCAGGTTGCGGGAGTTGGGCTAAGTTGCAAAATCCATGTACCTCGATGATAACAACTTCAACAATAGTATAATTCCATGTATAACTGCAATTACTAAACTTAAAATGCTGTCTCTTTCTGATTTGTCTTACTTAGAGGCATCGTTTCCTTTAGAAGGTATGTTCACATACTCTCCAGAATTCTTATATGAGGCTTTCTTTAACCATTTTATGCATTTTTTAAAAAAAATTTTCTATCTGTTCTATTTTTTTTCTTTTCTGCTTCGTTTTGTTTTGGGTCTTGTTTAGCGCATAGAAATAAATGAATATATAAGCTTAGAATAACTGAGCATTGTTTATTTGTACTCTATTTCAATTAATTGTAAAGCACCTTATTTTTGTCACTTTTACCTCCACAAATAACTACCTGTGCAAATAGTTGTGTGAAAGATAAGATATCAGAAAAGATAAAAATGTCCAATATATCTATAGGCATGAAAGTTGTTGGCGCGCAATTTGCCCATTCTAAGAGTTCTTGGATCATCTTGTTGCTGCAGAATTCAATCGTCTGGAAAAATTGGAGCTTCTTGACTTAAGCTTTACTCAATTTTCTGGTTCATTGTCCTTTAAAGGTGCGTTTGTCCAATTTGAGATAAATGATCAGAGTATTAGCTGTCATTTTCTCTTTCTATATCGAGTTTATGAGGATAGGGTGGAACTATCTAACTTTTTCCTATATCAAAACTAGCATGTAAAACTAATTTGACGTTAAAGTATGTCCAAATTCCTATACAAAAATAAATTTCTGAAATCAATAAAATATGCTCAAATTTCTAGATTAGCTGTATCTTAGAAACACTCCATTCGTTTTAGTAGGTTTAATTCACTTTTAGTCGAAAAGTGAAACACGAATAAACTGTGGAAGATCTATGTGTGAATTTAAAAGGATTAGATATGTAAATTTTTCTTTTCATTTTTAACTCAGAAATCCATTCATGTGATGTATGTGAGATAGTCATTCATGTGAGAAACACTCCATTCGTTTTAGTAGGTTTAATTCACTTTTAGTCGAAACTTTTTTATTTAGTAGGTAAAGTGAATCACTAGTCACTTAACTTTTTTAGATTATCATTTAGTGTACTACACTAGTTTTTATGCCAATTGATCAATTACGTCATTCCATCTATTTTTCTCAATTAAAAGAGAAAAATTTATCGCATGTCAATCGCATGTTACATTTACAGGGACATACTCATCACTTCATATATGAAAATAGTATAATGAACTAAGTAAGCATTTAGAAAAGTTTAGTGACTTCTGACATATTTTATAGAAAACTTTTTGTAAACTAAAGAAAAAATACAAAAATTATCTTGGCAAAAAGTTATGACACCAGTGGTCCCTGCAATCCTCAATCTTTTGAGAAAATAATAGAAGTACTTTAGTTAGAAAATAAGTTGATTTATAAAAAAAAAAATAGAGAAAGAAAAACTACAAAAAAAATTATGGTAAAATTTTAAATATTTGATTGGCCAAAAAGTAAAGAAGAATCTAAAGTGGAATTTCTGACAAAAGAAATTCAGCATTTCCGTTTCGAAAAAGAAATATTTTCTTGTTATTCTTCTCTACTTATTCATCAACATAAATGTTTCCTTAAATATTTTTGCCTGACTTTTTTTTTTTAGCTTTTCTTTCTTGTTCTTTATGAATAAATCCTTCATGCCAAAACACTTCTTTTTTTTTTTAAGAATTAAAAATGCAAGGACTAATTTTCTTTCAAAAAAGGTGCATCAATGTTCAAAAATTCTTCTAGTTTGCTTTTGAATGATATAGGGTTTGAAATCCTCTCAATTCTCCCTACTTGTTTAAATTACTTAGGAATTATTTGGATATATAAATCACCAATTATTTTATATTTAAATGTATTCAGATAATTGGTAAATTATTACAAACCTGAAAACCTCTTAAAAATCTAAACAACTAAAGTGATTTGTGTGGATTTCAAATCCTTCATCAAATTCCTCTCATTTAGCCCATCATGCATTTTTTTTCTCCACAGATTGATAAAGATGCCCCAACTTAGTGTGTGGGGCTAACATGCCATAAATTTTGTCTATTTCACCGAGCAAATAGATAGAATGTCTCAATTTGATCACTTTTAGCGCTTTGGCTTGTCAATTGACATGGAAAAATAGTATAGTTAAAAAAAAATTCGTTGATCTATGGTCAATTTTACCCTATATTTAAAAGTACAATAGTTTAGTTGACTACCTGAGTTTCTAAAAGAAAGAGGGGTTCAAAGATAGTTATGTAATTTTGATATTCTCAAAACTGTAGTATTAACATAAAGTTTTGACTGAAGAATTGAAGCTGGAAAACTTGAAGGTGCTCAATCTTGGAGATACATTGTTCAGCCAACTCTCAGCGATTGAGGTTTTAACTTCTCTCAAAGCGTTATCTTTGAGAGCTATTGGTACTAATGATTCCTCCATTCTTCACGGTAAAAGTTAGGCTATGAAAGGCTCGCTTGTTTACATAATGTTGCAATTTACTTTTAAAATGTTGCGGTAGAATGGAATGAAAATTGACAAGCAGCAAATCAGTTTTTTGTGTAGAAGATACGGTTTCACGGTTTGTGACAGAACCTTGTGAACGATTGTTGCAGAAATTTAATGATCTGAATTGGCCATATATTGACAAGTCACACCTAGCATCAACTATTATTGTATGAAAAGCTCACAAGGAACTTGTTTCTGGGCAGGAATTTGCAATTTGAAGAATCTCCATGAACTTGATCTGAGTTGGAATGAATTTAAGGGGTTTATTCCTATGTGCTTCAGCAACTTGACATATCTACGATTTCTCGATCTCTCTTATAATCATTTTAGTGGGAACATACCTGCAGCTCTCATTACTCCTCTCGTACACCTTGAATATATCTCTCTCTCTCTGGCAACCTTTTTAGAGGTTCTTTTTCTTTCGGATCTTTGGCCAACCATTCGAGGCTTCAGGTGTTCAAAGTTGTATCTTTGAACAATGATTTACAAGTCGACACTGAAGATCTTGCTCTTCCACCACCATTTCAGCTAAAGGTTCTCTATTTATCTGGTTGTAGCTTGAACAATCGGACTCAAAGAATCCCAAGTTTTCTACTCCATCAGAAAGAGATATATGTTCTTGATCTTTCTTTCAATAAGTTAGTTGGGGAGATTCCCACTTGGTTGCTGGAAAATAACACACAATTACAATCTCTTAATCTGCAGGATAACTCTTTTATGGGTTCGTTTCTAGTGGATAGCTCTCCAAAAGTAAACCTAATCCTATTAGACATCTCAAACAATGAGGTTAGTGGTCAGGTTCCTCACCATATGGGTTCAACTTTTCCATCTCTGAGGATCTTGAATTTGTCAAGAAATTACTTTGAAGGCAATATCCCCCAATCACTAGGAAACTTGACAGAACTATGGTCAATAGATTTGTCTTACAACAGGCTGTCAGGGGAAGTGCCAGAAGAAATTGCAACTGGATGCTCCTCGCTTATGAACCTGGTATTGTCGTATAACAATCTGGATGGAAATTTCCCTTCTACGTTTATGAACATTTCAAACCTATACATCCTTTATTTGGATAGTAACTATTTCACTGGGCATATATCTTATGCATTATGTCCTAGTGTAAGTGTACGTTATCTGGACTTTTCATATAATGGTTTTCAGGGCAGAATTCCTAGTTTGATTGGAAATTGTTCGTCATTGATATCTCTTGATATGTCAGCCAACTTACTAGAAGGGAGCTTACCAGAAGCTATATGCAAACTTTCACAACTTGAATTTTTAGACCTCTCCAAAAATCAATTGATTGGACCTTTACCAGCTTGCTCCCAACTTACATCATTCAAGTTCCTCCACCTGCATCACAACATGATCTCAGGTTCCATCTTAACGATGCTGTCTGGAAGCTTCAATTTGAGGACACTTGATTTGAGCACTAACAAGCTATCTGGTGGTATACCACGCTTTACTGATAAACTTAAAAAGCTCAGGGTCCTTCTGCTAGGGGGGAATGAACTGCAAGGTCATATTCCATTGCACTTATGTCAGCTGCAGAAACTGACAATTATGGATCTTTCTCAGAATAAATTTTCTGGGCCACTACCTTCATGCTTTAGTAAGATCTCTTTTGGCAGAGGGCAGTTTGACACAGATGCCTTTCTTACCAATGGGGAGCTTATTACAAAGGGAGACTCAATGGGATACAATAAATCTAATTCCTTGGGTATTGAGGAGTACACGTTTGACATTTTGTTAGATTCTCCCCAGGAAGAAGAAGTGGATTTCACAACAAAAAGTAGAGCAGAACGCTATGCAGGGAATATATTAAATTTCATGTCTGGACTTGATTTGTCGTGTAACCAATTGATTGGAGCGATTCCTCCTGAATTTGGTGATCTCAGACATATCCGGGCATTAACTTTATCCCACAACTACTTGCAAGGATCTATTCCCTCAAGACTTTCCATGTTGAACCAAATAGAGAGCTTGGATCTTTCTTACAACGATTTGAGTGGTGAAATACCTTCAGAGCTAGCATCATTGACTACCTTGTCCATCTTCAATGTGTCATTCAATAACTTGTCTGGCAGGGTGCCTGATACATGGCAGTTTGCAAACTTTGACGAAAGCAATTATAGAGGAAATCCAGGTCTCTGTGGGCCATTGCTCAAGAGAAGTTGTAACCCCTTTGCTCCACACCCTGAAAATGTTGGTGATCAAGACATAGAAGTTGATGGTGCAATTGATGTGGCAGCATTCGCTTGGAGCTTTTTTGCTTCATATATGGTGATTGTGATTTCATTAGTAGTAATTCTTTGTGTTAGCCCTTATTATAGAAAAGCATGGTCTTTTTATATTGATTATTGGATCCTGTCGAGATTCTATGAGTATTTCAGGTCTCGTTCCTCAGAAAAAAAGCAAACATGGAAAGTGTTCAATTGGAACATGAGAAGGAGATGAATTGGTCCTAGTTACTCTATTGGGATTCTTGAATTTGGAAAAAGGTTCAATAAATTTGCAAGTATTGAAAGAGGAACTATATGAGGTGAAATTCTGATGTCCAATATATTTTGCACTATAGTTTTTCTTTTCTCATATTTGCGGTTTAATTTTCTTTATTTGCACAATTACTATTTCGTTTCTGAATAGACATAATTTTTTTGCCTAATTAATGTATGAAGATGAAGATTAGAGCGGCTTTGGATAATTTTTAATTGGTCAAAAGCAAATGAATGATCAAGTTGCGATTTTGCAATACAAATAGCCAAATTGTACAGTCGCTCAACTTTTTGTTTTCCTTTTTCAAGCAACGTAGGGAGAGGAGTGGGGGATTAAAACTCAAAACCTTTATATTTTGGAATTTCAACCTTAGCCACTAGATGATTAATAAAAATATGGCACAGCAAGTAAAAATTATTTTATTTCTTGATTTATTAGTTTAATTAACTTGTAAAATTTGTGTATATTTCACTAATTATTTTTTTACAAAAAAAAAATCGTATTAATATGAAAATTAGAGCAGTTCAAACTATTTCTAACTTGATAAAATGGGTTAACTCAAATCAAATCTGCATCCACCCCTAGTCAACGTCCCAACCAGACCCCAGTCAACGTTGAATCACTTTGATTGATTTTGCATATATATATATACTTTAATATGGATTAACTTTTTATATACAGACAGTGTAGTGATTTTTTTACATTAGCAGTTTTGAATGAATATTACATGTGCATGATTTGAATTTTGAATTTAAATTCATGTTACGTGACATGATCTAAATTTATTAGTATAAAAAAATATTATACATAGACAATGCATAGAAAAATTATCCCCTGTAATATAGTGGGTTGACGTCACAAGCGTTGGTGCAATTATGGGCAATTGCGAGAGAGATTAGTTAGTCAAGTAAGACTTATTTAACCATTAAACTTTACTATAATTCTATACACTTGGGGGTGCCCACACATCGTGCGGGTGTTTAATGCCTGTAGCTAGAGAGGATTTTCATTAGACAAATAACAGTACATTCTCGAAAGAAATAGTCATCAAATATGATAAAACTAATAATAGTACATTCTAATTGCAGCACATACTTATACACTTTGTTTTATTAATACTTTTACAATTTTACCATTCTCAAAAGACTCCTACAAATGTCAGTTGAAAATCGCCCAAGAGCAAACATAAGTTGTTTCAGACAAAGGAATATCCTTCAATGGTTAGTTATAGCAACGTGTTAATTGCATAACGTGTTAATATGTCTTTATGTTAATTATACAACAAAAACCACACTTCAATTAAATATATCTAAAACACCATTTCAGTAATTATACCAACACATAAGCTTATATGAGTTGTACTCTATGCAAAAATGGTTGCAAAATAATTTCATATTTCAGAAATATCCAAATGTCTCCATAAATCAAAGTTTTAAATGTACCAAAGCGAGGGTATTTTGGTAAATATACCTAAACACATGCTGCCCTCAGTTGTACCAAAAGTTTGAAAAAAAAAAAACTTTACAACATTCCACATTTTCAAAGAGTCCCTATCTATTCGGTTGAAATTCAAACCCCCTTTCATCATAACTCATTCTTATATAGTATAAGAATATAAGTCCATGGCTATGACTACTATAAAAAAACATGATTATGTGTTTTATCATAAGTGATGGGCTATTCTCTGTCTGCCATAACTCTTCTAGGTCTGGTAGTCCGTGAGAAAGAAATGGATATTTAAAAATCACCCCACCATTTTTCTTCTATTAATTTTTCAAATGAAGAAAATTCTTAAAGTAGTGTCTCACATCTCATCCTTTTTCAATCTCACACCTTGAAAAGGATAAAATTTATACCCTCATTTTCTTTTAAGTCCCAAAACCCATCTCAGGTCGCGTTTTGGTTTTGTGTACCCAGGCTAATTTAGGGGCTCAAAATGGCATCACAACTCAGTTGGTGCCCAAAAGAAATGGCAGAAAATTCTAGGAGCATGTCCACTAGAAATTATGCAAGCAAAACTCTTAATGAAAACCAGAAAGAAGTAAAATCACATTGGTTAAGTTGATAGATGAATATAATCAATCAAATACTGCTATGACCACCTCATTCAGCACCGAAGTCGCCTGGCCAGAACATCCGCCTCGGTTAAACACTCAATCTTTCTTTGCTGCCTCTTGACCATACCTTTTTTTTTCTAGAATTATAATGAAATTCAACCCATAACATAGCCTGACGAAAATGAAGCACCCGAATCTTGAAATAATTTTTTTTAATTTGACTCACTAATATGCTTCCCATAAATTGCCCTGAAGAAAATCATTATTTCCAGTCTTGAAACTAACACATTAAGTCCATGAGTTTGAGCTTTAAGTTAGACTGGTTGGACACTTTCCATTTTTTGATAAAAGTTTTTCTTCCAAACTAAGGCTCCGTTTGATAAAACTGAATCTGAACTCTGAATTCTGAATTCTGAATTCTGAATACTGAAACAATTAATTTGCTGAATATTAAGCACTGAAAAGAGATATATGAATATCTGAATCTTAATGCTGAACATATTTATACTGTTTGATAAACATTTATAACTTAATGCTTAATAAACTAAATTGTACAATTTTGCCCTTCTATCTTTCAATCCAAAAAGGAAATAGAACATATGATTTAATTAGCTTAAAATTGTTAGGTATGAAAATGCCAATATTATTTTTAAATCAAAGTAATATAAAAGAAGAAATATATTATGGAAAAGTCCAAATATCGGTGCAAATATATTTTTAAATCAGAGTTTGATAAGAAAAGTCTAAATATAAGCAAAAGGAAGCTGCAATAAACAAGTTTTAAATTCACACCAAATTATATATATATTTAATTACTTCAATGGAAAAATGTTGAAGCAAAACAACAAATAATCAATGTCACTTACCTTGGAAAAAATGAATTTGAGATCGGTGAGTACGGTAGCAATAAAAAAAATTGGGAGTAAAAAAATGACAAAATTATGAAAAAGTAGAAAGATGGAAAAAGATAAGGAGTAGACAAATGTGAGGAGCATGGAGAAATTGTAAAAAAAAAATCATTCAATAGGGAGAAAATAGAAGTAGAAAGCCATTAGACAGAGAATGTCAGGTTGTTTAATTAGATAAGGATTTTGGATAGAAAATATTAAATTATTTAATTCAATAAGGATTTTGAATGTAATTAACAAACAAGGATAGATTTGGTAGATAAGATAAAGTAGTTGAAGTAAATCTCTTGTTTCTTATCAAATTAAGCATTCAGTTACAAATCTTGTGCTGAAAAAAATACATACAAATTCAGCACCACTTAATAAGTTCAGCAGAAAAATTTTTATTTATCAAACACTCAAAACATCTGAATGTCTGAATGAATTTAGTTTCAGCACTTTTTTATGTTATCAAACAGACACTGCCTGATATTGGCAGTAGCTTTGAGCAACTTGATAAAAGGCTCGAATTGGGCCAAAGTTATTTCACTTGAAAGTTCATTGAACTCAATAAAAAAGTATACAGTCTTGTACTTTCGTTAGTCATTATGGCCACCTGCTAATAAATTCATTTTCAGAAAAGATTACATTTATATACTCGTGATCAATTAGAGAACATGAGTCGAACCATAGGTGCTCAATTGATTTTCAGTTTAAGTTCAAGCCAAAAATTTAAGTCGAGGTTGACTTGATTATGGATGCGTTTGATAAAAGTGAAATTTGAAATCTGAATCAATTAATTTATTGAATTGTTAAGTATTGAATCTAATACATTTAAGTATATATCACATTCAGTAATAAATGGCTGA
The DNA here is from genome assembly GCF_003713205.1 of Coffea eugenioides. Lineage (NCBI taxonomy): Eukaryota > Viridiplantae > Streptophyta > Magnoliopsida > Gentianales > Rubiaceae > Coffea > Coffea eugenioides. The sequence goes on along the minus strand of NC_040045.1, from coordinate 33,201,680 downwards.
CTTATTACTTAATTTTGGAAACAAATTTTGTCTAGAAAATTTAGTGCAACTTAATTAATTTAGATGTTCAATTTTGGGTTATCAAACGGTCTAAATATATTAAGATTTAAATTCATTAAATTTAAGTATTGAATTGGGTTATCAAACAGGGCATAAATCTAAACTTGACTTGCTGGGTGCAGTCCTCTCCACTCCATCACTTTGCTACGCAATTGGGATCGGGTCAATTATACAGAGAAAATTGTTGAATGTCATCTCAATGGTCTGACAGACAATATTATGGCCTAATACTAACTTCCAAAGGAAAAGACAAACATCTTTGTCCGGTTCATTTGTTCCCTTTTTTCTTGGCACTCCAATTTGGACGGTTTAGTGCTAAATTAAGGAGTCATCTTCTGCAGGCCAGATTTACTAGACAAGAAATTTCTTATCAAAAACAGGAACCGCAAAAATACTTAATTCACTCTTCCAAAGTAAAGGGGAAGGAAGGCAACATCTTTGTCCAGTTCATTTGAAATTCCCTCGTATTTTGCACTACAATTGGGACAGTCTAGCACTAAATCAAGGAGTCATTTTTTGTAAGTTGATAGATGAACATAATCAATCAAATACTGCTTAGGAGCTATCCAAAGAAGCAAGTTTACTCAGCAATAACCACCTCATTCAGCACCGAAGTCGCCTGGCCAGGACATCCGCCCCGGCTAAACATTCAATCTTTCTTTGCTGCCTCTTGACCATACTTTTTTTCCCTAGAATTATACTGAAATTCAATCCATAATGTACCCTGACGAAAATGAACCACCCAAATCTTGAAATAATTTTTTTAATTTGACTCACAAATATGCTTCCCATAAATTGCCCTGAAGAAAATGATTATTTCTAGTCTTGAAACTTCTTTTTTAGTAGGTTAGGTTCTGATCACCTTCAGAACCATGACAGTCGAATTTGAACACACGATTTTTTATAAGAAAATAATTTGTTCTTGTCAACTGAGTCGACTTATTATTCTTCAAACTAACACGTTGAATTTGAGCTTTAAAGTTAGACTCGTTGATGCATTAAGCAATGGTTTTGAATTAACGGGAGTAGAAATTTTGTTTGAAACGGTTGTGCACTTTCCACTTTTTGATGAGAATTTTTCTTCCCAACTGAAATGATCCTTATAATGGTAGTGGCTTAACTCAACTCGAGTATGAGTAACTTGATAAAAGGCTCTAACAGAGCTCGGGCCAAAGTTATTTGTGAGTATAGTTTTGTACCTTCGTTAGTCATTATCCCCAAGTGCAATTAAATTCATTTTAAAAAAAGATCATAGTTATATAGACAAGGTCAATTAGAGAACATGAGATGTACGATAGGTGCTCAATTGATTTTCAATTTAACTTCGAGCCAAAAATATAAGTCTAGCTTCACTTGATCAAGTCTAAGCTCGACTCGCGGATTTGCAACCTTACATTTGAGTTGACTTGTATAGTAGTCTTCACTACATCATTTGGTACGCAACCGGGATCGGGTTCGTCCTAATACTTGCCTTCCAAAGGGGAAGGCAACATCTTTGTCCAGTTCGTTTGTCTTTGCACCCCAATTTGGACAGTTTAGCACTAAATTAAGGAGCCATTTTCTGTAGACCAGATTTACTCAGCAATAAATTTCTTGTCAAAAACACGTAAACGGCAACAATAATGAATTAACTATTCCAACGTAAAGTAGAGGGGAAGGCAACATCTTTGTCCAGTTCATTTGTTCCGTCGTACTTTGCACTCCAATTTGGACAGTATAACACTAAATTAAGGAGTCATTTAAAAAAAAAAAAAGGATTCATTTTAGTAGACCAGATTGACTCAACAAGAAATTTCTCATCAACGACACGGAAACAGCAACAGTAATAAATACACTCGAAATTGTTGATGCATTATAAGGACTTTGATAAATATAATCATGTAAAAACCTCAATAGCCGCTTCTCAATGCACCAAAAATTGTACAAAAAAAAATAAAAGAAATTAGCCGTGCAACAAAAATAATGGTTTTAAAATGGGCAGATAGGAAAAGAGATTAGCACTTTGTATATATATACAGGTTGGATCTTCTCCCTGTTTTGGAGCATGGAGAGCGTAACTAATTTATGCAAGTTACTTTTTAGATATTACGATAATAAATATCTCCTGTGTAAAAATAGAACCTTGTAATTTTACTCATTGGAATTACCAAATTTGATATTTGAAAATGTTTTTTTTTTCTCACCATGTATTGCCTTGAATAAATACTTTAAGTTTGAGCCATTAAAGTTACTGATTCGAGCCTTTAAACCAGACTCATTGCTCTAATAAGAGATGCATGTGGATTTAAAGAAAAAGCAAAGTTTTAAGTACTCCACTATAGTGGACCAGAGTTTTAATTCAGTGTCAATCAGACTGAATTATAGAGGAGGCTTGCAACCTCCTCTCCCCAAGTGTTGTTTTCTTGTGTGAAACTAAAAATAAGGAAAAGTATATGGAGACTGTTAGGAATAGGCTGCATTTTGATCATAGTGTGATTGTAGAATCGATGAATAGGTCAGAGGGTATGGCTCTCTTTTGGAAACAGGAAGTGAACATCATTGAAATACATAAGACAGCTTTCTCTATTGAGGCTCGTATAGTGGATCATACTCACCACACTGACTGGTGGCTCATTGGCATCTATGCAAGCTGTGAGGCGGCAACTAGAAAGAACCAATGGCAAGTGGTGAATGACAGGAAGAGATTATGGGGAGAAAGATGGATAGTTGCAAGAGATTTTAATGATATAGTGTCCAATGAAGAGAAATGGGGAGGAAGAGTTAGGAAGGAGTGGTCTTTTAGAGATTTTAAGCAGTTCATTGAGGATAATGAACTGGTAGATATGGGTTTTGATGGCAATCCCTGGACCTGGTGTAACAACTGGGAAAATGAAGGAGAAATTAAGTAAAGGTTGGATAGAATGTTGTGCACTCCTACCAAGTTTCATATTTTTGACAAAACAAGGTGCAAACATGTTGACACTTACAGTTCAGATCATAGCATGCTTGTGGTTGATACGGCACCTGAGGAGCAAAATCAAAGGAAAAAATTCACTTTCGATAAAAGATGGATACAGCAAGAAGGAATCACTCAGGTGATTGAGGAAGCTTGGAAACTAGAAGTGGAAGGATCAAGAATGTATAAAGTCACTAAATAGATTTCTAATTGTAGAGTGGCTCTTCTAAAATGGAAGAATAGTTTTCAGCATAATTCTAGGAAAGAGATCAACAACATAAAGGCAGCTATGGAGAAGCTTAAAGAAGCACCTGAGTTTAATAGAAGAACTATGAATGACCTTAAGACTCAACTCAAGAGAGCTTATGCCAAAGAGGAGGTGTACTAGTCCCAAAAGTCTAGAGTGACTTGGTTGAAAGAGGGGGACAAAAATTCACAGTTCTTTCATGCTAATGCCAAAGGTAGAGTGAAAAGAAATAGGATTTCTAATGTACAGAGAGAGGATGGTTCTTGGACCTCTAATGAGAAGGAATTAGGAGAGGAAGTGGCTCGTTATTACCAGCATTTGTTTGATAGTCAAGGCACTGAAGGCATTGAGGATACTTTGAGGGGTATACCAACCACTATTTCTGATCAAATGAATGTTAATCTGACTAGAATTGTTACTGAGGCCGAGATCAAGTCTGCACTCTTTTCCATGCATCCCGACAAAGCCCCTAGGCCTGATGGGATGACACCTCTTTTTTTCCAAAAATTTTGGAGTGTAATTAGATCTGACATTGTTCCAGCCATTCAGAGCTTCTTCCATTCAGGTTTTATGCTTAAGTCCCTTAATCACACGGTTGTCTCCCTGATTCCCAAAGTGGATATGCCTTTCAATCTTAAAGACTACCGACCCATAAGTCTATGCAATGTTCTTTATAAAATTATCTCCAAAGTGCTTGCCAATAGACTTAAATATATTCTGGACTGTTGTATTAGTAAGAACCAGGCAGCTTTTGTCCCAGGGAGACAAATTTTAGATAATGTCATTGTGTCCCATGAATATCTCCACTACCTGAGAAATAAAAGAACAGGTTCAATAGGGTGTATGGCATTAAAACTGGACATGGCAAAAGCCTATGATAGGGTTGAGTGGAAATTCTTATGTGCAGTCATGCAGAAAATGGGATTCTCGGAGAGATGGATCAACTGGATATGGAAGTGTTTGTCAACTGTCTCATACTCTTTCAAGATCAATGGTGATTAGAGAGGTTATGTCAGCCCCAAGAGAGGTATAAGGCAGGGGGATCCTCTATCCCCTTATTTGTTCTTAATCTGTTCAGAGGGCCTGTCAAATCTGTTGAGAAGAGCTGAGGAGAGCAAATTGATATCAGGTATTAGTATCAGTAGACGAGGCCTATCAGTTTCACATTTGTTCTTTGCTGATGATACTTTAGTTTTCTGCAAAGCTACCGCAGGTCAAGCTGAGGAGGTCATGAACATTCTAGCCAATTATGAGAAAGCCTCTGGTCAGATGGTCAACTACGATAAATCATCTGTTTTCTTCAGCAAGAACACGCCTGAGGGGGACAAGGTTTCTGTGTGCAGCAAGCTAGGAAATGTTTAAATGGTAAGCCAAGGCAAATATCTTGGATTACCCATGGTTATTACAAGAACCAAGGAGCAACTGTTTGGCTTTATAAGGAATAATTGTCAACGAAGGATGGAAAGTTGGAAAAACAAGTTGCTAAGCAATGCAGGGAAAGAAGTACTACTGAAAGCCATCGCAATGGCTCTACCTATGTACGCCATGTCCTGCTTCAAACTTCCAGGCAAACTCTGTAAAGATGTGAGTGCAATGATGGCTAGGTACTGGTGGGGAGAAGAAGAAGGAAAAAAGAAGCTGCATTGGTGCTCCTGGTCTAAACTTACAAAGCACAAAGACAAAGGGGGAATGGGATTTAAGGACCTGCAAGATTTTAATAAAGCTCTTCTTGGAAAGCAAATTTGGAGGTTGATAACATGCCCAAATCTTTTGCTAAGTAAGGTTATGAAAGCCAGGTACTATCCGGATAGCACAATATTCAAGTGTCAGGTGAATCCAACTGCCTCATGGGTTTGGAAAAGCCTAGCAAGTGTTAGAGATGAAGTGGGAAGGGGAATCTGGAGGAAAATAGGGGACGGTAATAGCACAAACATCTGGGAAGATCGGTGGATCCCAAATACAACAGAAGGGAAACCTACGACCCCAAAACCACAAAGCTGCAATTTACACAAAGTGAAAGAGCTGATCACAATTTCAGGTGGAATAGACCTTTGATTTTCAGTACATTCAATGGGAAAGATGCTGAAGAAATCCTCAAAATTCCAATAAGTTTAGCAGGCAGGACAGATTGCAGCTACTGGATAGCAAGCAATAATGGAAAATACACTATGAAGTCAGCCTATAAGATGCTGGAAAGGGAGGAGAAAGCTCAACAACAAGAGAGTAGTGGGAAAGGGGAAACCAGCTGTCATGTGCAGAAGGAGAAGGTATGGAGGAAGATGTGGGGAATGGACATTAAGGGCAAACTAAAGCATTTTCTTTGGAAATGTCTGAACAAAGCTCTACCAGTGAACGAGCTCATTTACTACAGAACTCGAATGGGGGAACCAATATGTCAAGTGTGTGGCGAAGGGGAGGAAACAATAGAGCACTTGATGTTTTTTTGCACTATCGCAAAGGAGCTATGGAGATTGGCACCTGTGCAGTGGGATGGCATTGAGGATAGAAGAGGTAATTTTAACACATGGTGGAGTGAGTTGATGGAAGCATCAAGTAAGAGGGAAGGACAGCAGCACCAAGCACTTACCGTGAACATTCTTTGGCAACTGTGGAAAGCTAGGAATGAGAAGATCTTCAACAACAAGAGTAGGAATCCTTTTGACATTGTACAGAAAGCTCATCTAGAATGGATAGAATACACTGAAGTGCAAGGTACAGGTAAGCTGGCGAGCAGACAGGAAACATCAGCTAGCAATGAAGAGGCACCAGATGACACAACAAACAGCAACACAATGACAATTGTTGTGGAGGTGAGCCAGCAGAAGGAAACGAAAACTATGGGCATTAGTATAGTGGCAACCAAGGACAACAAGGTGCATGCTACATGGGCCATGAAGGACAGAAGTACAGGGGACACTTTATTGGATTATGCGGCTGCACTCAAATTAGCGTTGTGTAAAATCAGCCAGAAGCATTGGCCTGCTGTGCATCTGCTTGTTTCATCCGCACAGATGGTACGAATGCTGAGAAATAACAAGACCACAGATGTAAGACTTTTTGCTCAATTGGAAGACATTCACATGTTCAAAGCTTTGTTTATGAACTGCTCATTTAGCTTAGTTGCCAACCAGTGTAATAGACTAGGGAGAAGAATTAGTAAGTATGCTACTTCATTAGCGCAAGATGAGGAATATCTAAGTCCTCTGTGTCAAATGACACAATTGTAGAGCTCCTTATGGGCCATTGCTCAAGTTTGTATAAATTGTTTTGAAATCAATATATTTCCTAACGTTTCTGTAAAAAAAAAAAAAAAAAAAATTCAGACTCATTGGAGACTTTATGTTGTTGACTTGACTTGTGCAGTCCTCTACAGTCTCCGCTACATTTCACTGTAAAGCTAGATCGTTCTCTGAAGGGCCTGCAAGCTCTGGACTTTTTTGAGTCATAATTTATTCCAAATTAAGTAAAGTGGAAGGCACGGCACTATGCTACCATCTTTCTTTTAATTCTTGGTCTCCATAATTTCTTGTTACCGGAGCTTCCTGTTTCTCTTTCTCTACCCATTCTCCATTTTGAAAACTCCAGTGGTGTCTTTGGGGGTTATAGTTAGCACTTGTTTGATTTTTCTGAGGTGAAATTTTCCTACTTCCGCTTCTAGCCCGCATCTATGTACCACACTGATTATCTTTTTTCCTTTCCCCTACAAGCATACAAGCATAGGTTTATCACATGTTCTTTCACTATGACCCATTCTACCACAGCTATAACAAAAGTCGGGGCACCTTTCATACTTAAAGCATGCCCATTTTGCACTCCCTGCCACCTTAACTGTTGGCCCTCTCAGAAGAGGTTGTGCAATGTCCATGAGTACAGAAAGTTTGAGATGTCTTCCCTCCTTCCCACCCATTTGTGGGATTATCACATCTCTCACTTGGTGGAACACAGCTCCTATCTTCCTCCCTGCCTCTTTAGACATCCAATGTATTGGGAGATTCCAGACTTGCACCCAGATTGGAGCCAGGTTAAAAGTTGTCTCATCATCCTCTATACCTTCATACCATCTGTTCATCACTAGTATCTGATTGTCCAGTATCCAAGGCCCTCCATTCATGACTCTTTCTCTGTCATTTTCTCCTAGGAGTATGAACTGGAAAGTATTCGGCCCTAGCTCTGCTACTTTCAGGTCTCTAGGGTAGCTCCAGGCTATGGTGACAAAGTTCTTGACTCCTGTGTAATTTACAATCTTTTCACCCATTATCTTCCCTATCAAGCTGCATTGGCACTCCCTAATACCAATAGCCAGCTCATCCCTACCCACGTCAGTAACCTGAAGCTCCTTACTCGAAAGCTCAAAGCTTTGCAGTATATCTGCTAGCTCCTCAGCCATGGGACTTATAAAAGAGGTAAAACAGGTAACCCCCACAATATCACAGCAGAAAAGAAAACACCAAAAAAACTACGAGGAAGACAGAAAATATGCTTTTCCTCTAGAAAAATACAGTTCTGGTAGGCAACTAGAAAACGTGGAAGTGCACCTATCACTAATGCATAAAAACAGTAAAGCAAGATAAGATCAGGTACCGGCCATGAGCATGCCTTTATGTTTCAGCACACCTCAGTGAATAGCTCCTCATTGTCTCCTTTAATTCGTCCTTCGTAGTGGATTCGGACAAAGTTGTTTTGGTTTTTGGTTGTCTGGGATCTTGAAGACCACCTGCAATTCTGAAACTTTTGGAACTTTGAAACTTTTTGAAAACTTTCCACTCTCCCACCATGGAGAGAAAAGCTCTCTTTTCAAGAGAGAGAAAGCCCCTACTAGTGACTTCTTCAATTATCAAAGTCCTTACTAATTATGGACTGGTGACTTCTTTTCAATTATGGACTTTGATAATATAGGTCTTGTTGGTCTTTCAGAGTGAAGAACGCGTAAACATCTACCAATCCAACTTTAGAAGGAAATGCTTGACTAATGGCTATATTTATACTAGTACTGCTTTTTTCCATCGCAGTACTTATTCAAAGGATTGTATTGTCTCCTTGTTTTAGTGTAGTATTACATTATATTGTTATACTGAATATATAATATATATATAAAGTATTTAATCATTTATATTAAGTTTTTCAAGAATATAACAATGTAATGTTATTATACATCAAATAATAAGAACAATAACCATACCCAACATATAAAATTACAACCACGCAGCCCGTGTCACATATTCAGATGTCTACAAATAGAGCTTGAACATTTGAGCACTCAGATGTTCATAACCCGTTGAAGTTAAAGGATGGCAGCAAAAAATCGACAGGTAAGAGAAACCTATGCCTGTAATCGATATGGGCACTGCCATACATCCTCTTGTGGAACTGGAAGCTACAAAATCAGCCACTAAATTATCGTACACCTTTGCTGATCATGACCAAGTTGTTCCAACCTGTAAAATCAGCCTCCGGTAAGCGATAATATATTAAGTTCAATAACTAACTCAAAAATTAAGTTCAACAACTTTGTATATTAAACTTTCACCACTCTATTCAAGTGATATATACCTTATCTGATCAAGGTAAGTGACCATATTTATGTAATAATGTTAACAGTCACTATAACAAAAATGGCTTTTAACGGCATTTAAAAGTGTCAGTATAGATAATCTAACCTGACACTTTATCTATCCTCACACCTAGGGCGAGTGTTGTCCCTTCCAATGTGGGGATAGACTCATACTATTCAACATGTCAGGAAAACTATGCTGTTATAACATCCCATCTACCAACAAAAATCTCTTTTCTTGATATTTGAAAGTGTCAGTATAGGTATAGTACAACATTAGAATATCGAATTCTATGCTGACACTTTTAATTGTCAGGAGTTTTTTTTTTTTAAATAGAAGCAACCTGCAGGTACTGCTCCCTGCTCTACATTCCGTTAATCAGAAACCCAAAGGACTTTTAAAATTATCCCAAAAAACAGAATGCATATAAGATAATATGCTATGATGTAAAAATCTAGAAACATCAAACTTGAGCAGTACTGTGATTATGAGAACTGAAAATGCCAACTCCCATAAGCAAGAGGAGATTTGTCATCATGTTTCATACATCAAAAGCAGAATGCAAATGAGACTAAATGATATACAAGCCAACACACAGTGGAAAATCTCAGAATAAATGCAAGCGCACTTTGTTTATAGCAATAACAATTGGCATTCCAGCTGCTTTGGCATGAGCAATGGCCTCTTCTGTTTGAGGTCGAATTCCATCATCAGTAGCAACTACAATAACAACAATGTCTATTACTCTGGCTCCACGAGCTCTCATCGCTCCAAATGCCTATCCAACCATTTGTACAGTTATGTTAGATAATTCATCTTGACAAAGGCCTGTTAAGATATGTCTGCAAAATCTCCAAGAAGAACATTTGACATAAAAATTTTAAAAAAGCAAAAAAAAAAAACTTGCATGAATAAGCAGTTAAAAGTTAGAACCAGTGCTACATCATTAATTACCTCATGTCCAGGGGTGTCAAGGAAAACACAAGTCTGTGGCTTGCCATCAAAAGGTACTTGTACCTTGTATGCCCCCATGCCTTGAGTAATTCCACCTGCTTCAGATGCTGCCACCTACAGTAGGCTGTCTAAGATTTAGTTCCCAGCTATTCAAGTATCATAACATAAGACAGAATAAGGTACTTCTTCTAAAGTCATCAAATCATAATGGCATTACAAAAAATGTACCTCAACGTGAACATCAATAAAAATAATCGATTCATACCTTGCTTTTCCTGATGTAATCCAAAAGTGTGGTTTGCCAACCCAAAAGAAAATCAGTAATATATTAGCTAAAGATCGTTATGGGACAATAAATCTAGAATGACTCTTCTAAAGATCAATTAACTGGAAGCACACAAAATGTTCATAGGCAACAATCAAATAACAAAGAAAGGTAAAATTATTTCATGGGATGAGATCATAATGACTTCAAAAAAGATCCATTAACTGGCGACACACATAATGCTTCTTGAAACCAACTACAAGAAAAAATTTTGTTGCTTACTTTCCCATGGTCCACTTGTCCCATGATGGTCAGAACAGGAGGCCTGTCTTCCAACTTGTCGACATCATCTTCATCAAAAATTTCCTTTTTTTTGCCATTTCCTCCACTTTCACAGGGTCAGCATCAATAACTTCAACATCATACTCCTGACAGATCATCTTCACCATGTCTTTGCTGAGAGTTTGCACACCATCAGGTTTGATTCCCTTTGAGTATAAAGATCTAAAAATCTCACCTTCACTGATGACCAAGTTGTGCGCCAACTCCTCTGTTAGCATACCTTCTTCGCCAACTTCCAAGATCTCAACCCTAACAGGTGCAGCATCTTTAGCTGACTGGAGTCGTGCAGCTTTACGACTTGCCTTTGTCCATTTTTTGCAATCAGCTGCTGCTTGTACATCCGAAGGCAGACCAAAAAGTGGTCACGTGCCCAGCTAGATTTTCAACAAAGATTATTGAGGCATTTCATCAAACATGTCGAAGGCTATTACTAATTCTACACAAACAACTCCATTTCCTCTTTCCCTGTCCTCTTTTAGCTTATAAACCTCTAAAACGCTATAATTTATAACCATCACATGCCTATAATAGCACAAACTTGGTCCAAATTTTGAACCAAAAATAACTACAAAACAACTTTCCGCATACAATTTCAACAAATAGGGGGAAAAACACACACACACACACAAAGATGCACCACATATCTGTGCAACTACAGGAACGCAAAAACCACGAATTTGAAGTAGTAAGTGGGCTTTCGGCTTACTTGGAGGCCTTCGAAAGCGGTAGAGACGGGGGAAGAGGTGAAATCGGAGTCAAGGGTAAGAAAAAGGAAAATGGAGAGACCGAAAAACGAGATTGCCATTAGTAAAAGTAAGCCAATGAACCAGGTAGTTTGCCAAAAGGGCAAATTGAGATTGGACTTGGAAGACGATTCTCGATGAACTACTCGAGTCGGGGGAGAAATTTGTTGAGCCGAATTTGAAAAAGAAGATGATGATGACCCGGAAGTGGGTTTCCTTCGAGAGAGATTTTGTTGCTGATGCTGCTGTTAGCTGCCTGAGGGAGCCACGGTTGAAACTTTATGGAAACTGCTGCCTGGCTGCTGCCCATTTTTCCCACCAACTACATCGGAATCTGACAACAGAGAGATAGAGAGACAGAGAGAGGGAGGCTGGAAATTGTGGAGCTGGAAAATGAAAATTTTGAGCAGGTGTTTTGAGTAAGCGTTTTGGCCGGCAGAATGAAAATTTTGAGTGTTTTAGAGCAAATGAATCTTCCGCCAAAATCAAACGATCCCGTTTAGTGTCTTTCTTTTTTTTTGATATATCTTACATTTTCTCAAGTGTCATGTTAAATAGTCTAAAGGCACATTATTATTTGTATACCTGATAAAATAAAAAAAATTAGAATATATATTATTGAATTGCTAATAAGTGTCATGATAGGAGCATAGTTATTAAACCCGGCCCGGCCCGGCGGTTCGACCGGTCAACCCGGTGAACCGGCCATTGAGCCGGGCCGGTTAGCTAATTGGATCGTTTTGACAACTAAACCGTTGACTTTTCAACGGACCGGCGGTTCAACCGGTCAAACCCGGAGAACCGTCCGGTTTTATAGGAAACCGGGTTTGCATGTTAAAAATGTTTGGAAGAAAGATGCTGGAGTGAAGCTTCGAACCAACAACCTCTTGTATTGAAGGAAATGCAACAACCACTGCACCAACAGCTCACTTGTTTAACATTTAGTCTTTTTTTATATTATATATTAGACTTATTCTTATTTTAATTTTCCAAAACATAATTTATTTGGAATCTTTTAATAAATTTTATTACTCCCCAGACTCTATAAATTATGAAATGAATTTAAAAAATAACATATCACATAATTCATTCTAAAGGCAAATATCGTTCCTAATAATTCTTTGCATTTAAAATTCATAAATAAACTAGATAATTATACTTAGATAAAATTTTATTCTTGAAATTTGATGGATTATTAATTGCATTTAGGTTTTGTTAATTCTTATAAGAATTAATGATTCTATAATAAATTAGACTAATTGAGCATTTACTATGACATAATTTATTATAGTTTTAACCATATCAAAAATTATGAAACATAATATTTAAATATATTTCGTGACCCACCGGTTGAACCACTCACCAACTGGTTGAACCAGTAACCCGTTCACCCACCTCTTTCGCCGGGTTCCCCTCCGGGCCGGGTTTAATAACTATGGATAGGAGTACTATAATGACACAAACCAACAAGTGTCCTTACAGACATGTCAGGAAAGACCATTTTTGTTGTAGTGAGTTGAAGTTGACGGAGTTAGCCTCATAATTAATCATAAAGAGTCTAGTGGGCTAATGAGAACAAAAATAGTTCAATAGGCTAAGTGAAATTTTATAATAATTTGATGATTTCTAGCGCATTTTACTCTAAAATTAATTATGTGATTTATGACTGTAAGCACAAAATGAATTATAGATTTTGATCTAATAGTTAAGGTTGAGATTTCAAGATTTAAAGATTTTGGGAGGGGTTCCATTCTCTCTTTTTTCCTCTTGCTTTTTTAAGTCCTGCCCCTCTCCTGCTTGAAAAAACAAAGCACAAAGTGAACAATAATTAAATATAACAAATAGAAGAACACAAATAAAATCCAAAAGTTAGAGAGGTAAGAACACATAACGCGAAAATTTCTAAACAACTATAATTTCTGACACAAATGTAAATTAATTTACGTTTTTATATAACGAAAAGTTCTATTGTTGAATGCGTTCCTAATATTTTGAGAATTGATCATTAGGGGAAAAAAAACAAACATGGAATCGAACGTCCTAATTAAGAAGCTACAAACACCCCAATAGATTAAGTGAAAGTTTGCCACCGATTTAGGGCTTTCGACTTTAGTTTTAGGAATATGCACAAGCAAAAAAAATAGAATGATTGATTTGTCTAATCTTAAATACGAAATACTCAAAGGGTACGTTTGGTTCTACAGAATTGGAATTCTATAGAATTTGAATTCTATGAATTAGAAATCCAAATCCTTGCAATTCTTTCGTTTGGAAAATACATAGACTTGATACGGAATTTATTTGGAATTCCAAATTCTTTGTTTGGATGAGAGAAGAATTCATTAGGAATTAGAATTGTTTTCATAAAACATTTGCTTACATAAAATTTTTCTTTTTTTTCTTTTTTTTTATATAATAATTTCTTTTTTTTCTTAATTTAGCTAATTTTTACTAAAAATTTAAAGGAAAAATGCAAATTACTTCCTTTTTTGGCAAAATATCAGCCAAAACCCCGAAACTAGCTAAGACATTCTGGCAAAATTACAACCAACAATGACAATATAAATAGAAAATATTGCAACAATGATAATATAAATCGACACCTCCATATCAAGAACAGAATACTTGTGCTAAATTGCTTGCTTAAACAACCATCACAGAGATAGAGGTTATATACATTGTAGTGGAAAAGTAGCCCTCATTTCTGGCTACTTTAACATTGAAATGGTTTGTTAGCAATCGAAACTTTTGGCCTCTGGAAGCAACACCAGTCCTAGCCATTAGTAGTCTCTTGGCGTCTGAAAAAAGCAAACATTGATACAGCCAAATATTGATATAATCCATGACTACTATAATGAAAAAAGCAAGTTACTTCCTTTTTTGCAAAATACCAGCCAAAACCTCGATAAGCCCCAAGAGCAACAACCAGCTGAGACATTCAGGCAAAACCACAACCAACAATGACAATATAAATAGAAAATATTGCAAAACAAATTCACGATTCTTTAGAAGAATGCATTCTCACTAAAAGTTTAATAAATGTCTTCTCACTAAAAGAAATAGAAAAATGTATTCTCGCTAAAAGCCTAAAACAAGCCAAAGAGAAAGGTAGTCCTTTTGAATTGTAATAGTCCTTTCTAGTTTCAAAGGTAAGACAAGAATTCAACCAATTGTGGATTTCAAAAACACAAAACAAAGGAACCAAGCCATCAGCTTCAACATTGAAACACCAAGGCACCACCACTTTCCTCCTCCTTGCAGACCTACGCAGGCCATCAGTTCACAATGTTTCCATGTCAGGTAAGGGTGACTGTAAAACTGCATAAGCTCAATGCTAAATTAAGACCATTTTCCTTTGACAAATAATACTTGAATAAGGACACAACGACCATTTTGCTTTAGCTGTAGAGCAAATGTACCATTTTCACAAGAAATGAAGCACCTGCCTCTAGCTTTTCCTCTTGCTTCTTAATATCATTCTCATCTAATATTTAGCGCCTTCCAAGAAATTTGACGGGGTCACTAATTTGCTACAACAAGTGTACAATAATCTCACCTCCTTTAAAGAACAAGACACTACACCTGGTGTGAAAAGTTAACAAAATAAGGAAGTAGAATTAATAGGCTTAATCATGGGAAATTGCAGTTATATCCAAGGCTTACTTACAGATGTTACTCTACAAGCAGTTAGTTTAAGTTCTTGTTCAAGTAGACCAGGCTCTGTTTCATTTAATTGGTGAAAACCTCTCTCCACTACCCTGTCATAAATTCAATCGTGGGATTATTTGTAAAAGTCATTACCGTTTATAACATACCTCGTCACTAATTTTATCATACACCAAGTGCTACACAGCTACTGTTACAGGACTTTTATCAGATTTTGCATGGACATGCGACTGCAATAATGCTTTCTGCACTTTCTGCACAGAGTTCCAAGTGCTACACAGGTCTCAGACAAAACTTAGTTGATTTTTCCAAAAGGTAGCAGTAGTATTATTAGTTTACTTCTAATCAAAGTTGATTTTTCCAAAAGCCTCGGGATCAATAAAAAATGTCCAAGTTCCTAATAAGTATTCTCAAATCCTACACGTTCAGGCATTATCCCGAATGGGTTCCAAGTCAAACTTTGACTAATTAACTAAAACTCAAACATACAAGAAAATGGAAATCAAAGACCAACTTGTTCTTTTGTTCTCATAACATCGTAAATTATAAGCTTAAAATAATAATAATAACCGCATAGAATCAATCAATACCACAAATAATCAGAAAAAATACCTTAAAAAACAATGTTTAATAGAAAAAATACCTTAAAAAAACAATGTTTAATAGAAAAAAAATTAAATTTTGAAGTTACCTTTATAAACTCTAATTCTATCTGAAAATTCTGGAATAGTAGGGAGTAAATTGCAAAGCCATGTCGTATTGGTTATAGTATCGGTCAATCCTGGAGTAAACCGTACCAGTGTGGTATTTATTGTTTGCAGCTGGGGTTTCTTGACTTGATGAAGACTTGGAACTACAAAGCAAGCGAATGAAGTTTGGGGGGGCCGAAGACGACTTCTTCTAATGTAGCTTGAATTTTTGTACGAGGAAATTGCCCCTTTTTACCAATTCAACTGCTAATAATAGAGACTATTCCTCGTTCTCTCCTGAACAAGTATCGGCTTCAAGGAAATAACGAAGAAGTTGGGCACTTTTGTTTGTTCTTGGACACTAAGATGGAATTGATCAATGAATTTTGCCAAATTGGTAATGAAATTTCATTCTTCACTCATCGAATCAATTCTCAATTCATTCACTGGAAGGGAAGGAGGAGACTGACAGAAACTAATTAAAACCCCATAATTTCAACCTGAGTTATGCAATGGGTAGCGAGTGGAGCATGGAGGGGTGGAAGTGGCAGCAAAAGTGATGGGTGAAGGCAGCACAAGTGAAGGAGGCGGCGGCAGGAATGCTCCAACAGAGCATTAGATATGGGGATTGATAATGGAAAGAGAAGAGAGAGGTTTGAGTTTTTTCCATCAATTTTATAGTTGACCCATTTTTGAGATTTTGCTCGTACAAGACCCGCGTGTTGACCCGATTGAGGAGTTCAGTCGTGGAATTAGAATTGGAATTCTTTGGTCCAGCCAAAGAATTGGAACCATGGAATTCGATCGATTTGGAATTGCAATTCGATTCTAATTCTACAGAAAAGATAGTATCCAAACACAAGAATTGAAATTGGAGCTCCAATTCCAATTCTACACTCCAATTCTATGGGGAACCAAACGTACCCAAAATCTATTCATAATGGTATGGAATCAAGATTCATTAGGCATTGTTAACAAAGCATTATTTATTTAGTTTTCCAAGAAAATTACCTTTCACCCTTGAATTGAGAATTTCATTTCCAAATCTTTTTTTTTTCTTTTGGAAGTGCAAAAGTTTGAATTCAGATCCTCCTACTTACAATCCCTTTGTCTTACCACCCAACCCTCCCCCTTATTTCCTAATCTTGTTTAATTATTTTCTAAAAGTGAAGCAAAAAATTTCTTTTTGCTTATTACTAAAAACACTCCTTTTAGTTCTTCTTAAGTTCTTAAATTATTTCTATAAATTTCCTTGTCCCCTCCCCGCTTCTTAAACCCCACCATTTTCCTATTATATATATATATATATATATATATATGTGTGTGTGTGTGTGTGTGTGGTTATGTTAGTTTACTCAAACTCGACCAAATATAGTTAGTTGAGCTCAAACGAACTCATCGAACGTTATAAACTGTAGAGTAAAGTAGGGATACTAATTATCTTTTTTTGTTTCTTATCTAATTTAAGTTTACTGCTTTTTTTTTTCAATCTCCTAAGACATGTGAAGTAGGCTTTATGTTTTGAGAAATAAATTGATACTTCCTGTTGAGATTATTTGTGCATTACATGAATTAAATTCCGATAATCATGAAAATGAAATTTCTCTTATATCTTTTTTCTGGGTAAAATACCAAAAAACTCTCTATGATTTGATAAATGTTCAATTTAACTCCCTCTGATTTGGAAACCTACACTATAGCTCCCTATGGTTTCGACTAAATTGAAAATTGGACAGAATACATCAAATCTAATGGTTGTGTGTGAAATGTCAATATTGCCCCTACTATATGTGAGACGCTTTCCATTTAATTTTCAATTTAGTCGAAACCGTAGAGAGTCATAGTGTAATTTTTTAAACCAGCAGAGGGAGTTAAATTGAATATTCAACAAACCATAGGAAGTTCATTTATATAGAGACAATATGACTCCCTATGGTTTTGACTAAATTGAAAATTAAATGGAAAGCATCTCACATATAGTAGGGACAATATTGACATTTCACGTATAACCATTAAATTGAATGCTTTCTGTCCAATTTTCAATTTAGTCGAAACTATAGGGAATTATAATATAGATTTTCAAATAGGAGGGAGTTAAATTGAACATTTAACAAACTATATTAAGTTTTTTTGGTATTTTATCCTTTTTTTTTGGTCAATCAACAACATCTAAATCTACTTTATCTCTTTGCCCAATTGGACTATGGGCAAGAGATAATTTTTTGAGCATGCAACTTTAAAGACTTAAATCTGAGTTGACTCGTTGAGGATACGCAACTAGAAGGAATACGGGATTATAAATTATCCTGCCTTCCATTTTCATTACAACAGTACTTTCCTTCACTAATTCTCCATACTGAAATCATGCGCGGTCATTCCATTCTGATTGCCTCATGGGCTTTTTGTTTCCTTCCTGTCAATTAAAATCCAATGTTCCAATATTTTACTTTTACGTATGTATATTGAAGACATTAATAGAATTAAATTATACTTGCAATCAAGTAGATATGGATTGATTTATATTCCTTAGATTTTTAGCCTCCTTTTATTAATAGAATAATTCATATTTTTATAAAATAAAATAAAACTTTAGTTGATTAAATGAGTGTTTGCTTGAATTGTAAGTTCAATCGATAAATTAATAAATTATTAATTTATTACTCAATTAATACCTCTTTAAATTAATAAAATTTGTATGTTCAATTCGCTGAGTTTGGATTAGCTATTTTTGGATGTGTTTTTGAAAAGCTTTACTGTAGCAGCGTATATGAAAAACTTTTATATGAGATTTTTTTAAGTTGTTTTTGTTTCTATATTACTGTCGTATTGTATTTGAAAAACTTATTTTAAAAAAAACAGGAAAATCCAAATGGACTGATTGAATTAGTTTTCTGTTTGGAGTGATTTTTGTTTGTACTTGGCAGATGCAAGCACGTAAAGATGAAGCACTCACTGCTATTTAACTCGAAACATGTTTATCGCATGATATGTTGGATTGTGTTCAATTCAATTGTTGTTATATTTAAGTTTACATACTATCTAATTCCAAAACTGGATTCTGATTCTAGATCATTTGGTGACTATAGGATTCATATTTACTATTTTTCTGAAAGTTTTCTGCAAGGAGAGCGGAATTATACTAGCTAATAAAAGTGACACTTCACTAAATTTCTAGTATGCCAATTGTGCACACTTTTGACGTGATCAGAACTATAAATGTCTTTAGATTCACCACAAAATTATGTGCCCAACCTTCGCAGAAATTAAGCAAAAGTTGTGTGTCTTTGTATAAAATTTGGCCTTTATACAAAGTTTCCCTATGTTGAATATCTTTTACTATTTACAGATATTCTGTTAGAGGTATTAAAATTGTTAGACAACGTTTTTCTTTTCCTTTTTTCTTTATTATTTTGTCAAAGTGGGCATTGAGTACTTATTCACAGGGGAACTGAGGCAGACGATGGTTTTGTTGCGTCCTGTTGTAAATTACATATGCTATGCATCTTCATCCGTCAGCTGCCAAAGCCCGTGTTTAAGCTGTAAAAGTTGATCTTAAGCAATTCACCAGCTCTTCCATGTCATATATGATACAGCTACTACTATGCTCATATATAGTATAGCCTCTTCGTAAATGCAGCATGATATATAGATATTACCCAAGTGGCCGAAGAGAATTAAAGTTAGTGATGACTTTTAAACATATTTCAAGAAATTGCATTTAAGTCTGAAGACAATGGGAGCAAAATTTCTGTTGTGGAGCAAACAGTCACTTAATAGCACCATTGGAACTAAACTATCCTATAATTTCTAGGACAACTTGGCGGCCGTACGAATCATGCTGTTGTTATTTCTAGGACAACATGACGGCCAATTCTTATTGATTTGCAATATTTAGGGTTTCCAATTTGCATGGCCTCACAATTTCTTGTTGCTTTTACACACACACACATATATATATATATATAGGCCAAATTTTCATTGCATTTAAACTGCTATTGTTTCTCTCTCTCTTTTTTTTTTATAAAAAAATTCTAATTCCTAACAAATGTCAATTTTGTACCAAATTGAGGTTGTGAGTAAATCATATTTTTGGACCAAATTCAACTAAACAACGGTAAAAATGGAAATTCAGTTTTTTACACTCAACGTAGAGTTAAATTTTTGCTACTTTGCTCATTCAAACTTGGCCACAATGTCTATTGAGCAATCAACAAGTAATACCTACGACGGCAAATTGTTGAATAAGATATAACAAAAGTATTTTAATTCCAACAATTTCTTGTGTAATTTAAGGCACTGCTTCTTTAGGACGAGGAAAATATACACACATGTTACACTAGATAATCTATTATGCACAAAAGAAAGTTATTATTTTCAATGAAAGTTTTTGCCTATTAAGGATGTAAAAAATATAGTAAAACATCCATAGATCTACTGTTTCTTCAGATTGATTTGTTGCACTAAAACGGATAGGATGCTGATTGCTGCACTTACTATTTTCTTGTGATTCAGTAACTTCGCTGACAGTTTTGATTTGCAAGTCTTTTAGGAAAAACTGTATATAGGGAACTGCCTTTTGTCTTGAAGGGGTGTTTGTTTGTCGATAGTACCCACACGTGAAGTCATGGCTCTCTTACGCCAAACATGTTTTATTGCATGATTTGTCATACCATGTTAAATATACTATTGATTTATTAGCGTTAATTTCATTTGGCACCCTTAAATTATATCTTGATTCTTGCTTTAGTTTTTAAATTTTTGTGGTGGATGCTTTACTCTCTAAATTCTTAAACTCGTCTCATTTTATCATGTACAAAAATAAAATTATCAAGAGGGCAAAAATACACATTTATTTTTTAATCATGTTTTTATCTCATATAAAACACATTAAAAAGTACTACAATAAAAAAATATAAGCAAATAATTTCATTCCAAATGCACTAATTAATTTTATTTCATTTAAAATAAGTATTGCTATAGGCATTAAGAAAAAACACATTGAGTTGCTTAGACTTCTTTATTGTGGATTATCTAATTTATTTTTGTGCTAAAAGATCAAATTCATAGTGTATTGATCACAAGTGGTAAAGCGTATATATTTGGAGATTAGGGAGGTAAAGTGTTAAAAGGGCTCAAGTTCAGGGGGCAAAGTGTAATTAAGCCAATAAATTATTCAGAAAATTATGAACACTTTTGGCTTGATACATCTCCTCATCCTATGTAGTAGCTTACTATACTTGCCTAATCATGTATTCACAAATATATGCTTAAATGTGAGGATTGTTTTTTACTTGTACAAAATATTCCTAAAATTAGTAATTCATTGTAACAAATTAGCCCAGATAAATATGCTTAATTACGTTAATTGTAAATATATTGGCAAATATTTGCTTGTTTCATCTAAGAGTGACAAACATCGAGTTAGTTAGCACCTAAACAAACAAGAAAAGTAAACTTGAAGTTCTAAAAAAATTTTAAAAGCAACTATTGAATTACCTGCTATAAAATGAAATGCAAAAGCATAAGTCAAAATCTCAAGGAAAAAATATACTAAATACTTTGATGTAGAGTGGAATCAATGCTAAATTGTATTGATAAGTGGCAGTCAAGCGTGCTCAGAGCACACTTAGTTGTTCTAATCATCCTTAATCCACTTGACAAAGTTGTTGAAATTCTTGCCAGAACATCCGTCTTCTCTAAGACTACTCATAACTTTTGCTTTTAAATCCAAGGCCCTCTCCTTGTAGCCTTTAACAGTGACTAGCTGCTCAATTTTGTTCTTAACTTCTCCTTGTGCAATGATTCCATTTCCATCTTTTTCCAATCCTAATCCAACCTTCCAATCATCACATATGTAGCTTCTATTAGTGAACTGGTCTGCAAAGTATGGCCAGCAGAGGAAAGGGACACCATTGCTTACACCTTCAATTGTAGAATTCCAACCACAGTGGCTGAGGAAGCAGGCAACTGAAGGATGACTCAGCACCTGTTGTTGAGGTGCCCAACTGGATAATCTTCCTCGTCCTTGTATTCGCTCTTTGGAACCTTTTGGATATGCATTATCTGTTTCTGCTGTTAAATTCCGCCTCACAACCCACAGGAATGGCATATTGGTGCGTTCAAGGCCTAGAGCCAGTTCTTGAAACTGTGTCTGGTCAAAAACTGTGAAGCTCCCAAATGCAACATAAATGACTGATTGGACTGGTTGTTTATCAAGCCACGCCAAGCAATCCGAGTCTTCAGGCCAGTAGGAACCAACTGATTTTCCAAGCCGGTTGCTAGCTAGAAGAGGGCCAATTGGCAACATTTCTGGAAATAAGGTAAAAACTGATGTCTCTAACTCATTACTCGAGTTGCCGATAATCCAATCAGCCATTTTTAATGTTCTGTTATTTTTTAATATTGCATCAAAAACAATACCCTGTGTGGTCGCATCACCGACACTCGCCCAAAGAAAGTGTTCAGAGTCCACGGCTAACATGGTGGATGATAACTGGACCATCTGCTTCTTCATGATAGTTCCTGCCACAAAATTTGCCTTAATAAATGCGAAATTTGATAATCATTGTTCTGGCAAAGCATTTTTTTACTTTGCTGCAAAAATTTCCTTGCATTGATGAAAACTAATTCACTTGATATGTTTTTCAACTTTCAACTTATTTTGAAACACCCAAAATTGCACCTCCCTGTTTCCTATGAGTTTGTTACTTTGCTTGCATTATGATTTTTAACTTCATAGGTTCCAATTCTAAATCAACTTTATATTGTTTTACTGTTTTATGACTACAAAAAAGTAAGTGCCTATACGAAAATGATGAAACTGTAAAAGTATTATGCTGAAAGGAGTCTTACCAGAGCTGTCTATGATTCCATCATCAATGAGCTTTGGAATATTGAGTTGCAGAGCCAATAGAGCTGCTGCTGCAGGCCAGAAGGCTACAGCCCTGACTCCCATATTCTTCGCAATCTCCAGTGCCCAACCCATGCTCTCATCAGTAATAAGGCATGTGATTTTGTCAGTTTCAGATTCATTCATCTTCTCCATTAGAGCCTCCAACTTTGCAGGCATAACACGAAAAATTGTCTTTGTTAACTTCCCCAGGTCATTTCTGTCTTCCCACGATTCCAGGCCATCTGGGACGGATACCAGATGCATCATATCAGGTACATTTTCTTCACCTGATAACGATTCAATGACTCGCTTGTGATCAAATTCCGTGTTCACAAATGTAACCTTGATGCCATTCTTGACTAGGCGCAAGGCAAGTTCCATTAGGGGAAGTACATGACCTTGTGCTGGATAAGGTATAGCTAGTACATGTGGAATGCCCATATTGTGTCTTGAACACTATACTACCACTATTATGTGTCCCTATTTATATGTTATAATTCATCTTTTTTTGTAATTAGGGAAAGCACCCATGGCATATCAAATGTCTAATGACCAATATGCGGTCAAGTTTTCCTGAGCCTGAGGGAGGCAATCTACTATGCTTTTGTTTTATAAGGCTCCTCTGTCTTAAGTGCACCTTCCTTTTTCTTAATTTTTTGATAATCTTGGCATCATTGCTAATCAATAATTTTAGATTGAAATGAAAATTGAAGATGGGTTGCAAAGGACAGATTTAGATGGGAGATGTTTTATTATTTTGACTGTCACCATAACTAAAAAGCATGTTTCATTTTTCCAACTTTGTTACCATCACAGCATTGAAATGCAATGCAATATATGTAAGCAAATTTTGCTATCTTATCTTTAGTTGATAAGCAGTTTAGCTTAAGAGATATAACCGTGGAACTGAAAATTGCTAGTAGACAAAGTTTATGGGATGAGATGTAAATTTCCCATCACACAAAACTGCTCTTCTCAAGGACGGTCCTTTGTCTGACAAAGAAAACCAGACAATATATTATTGCTATTAATTGTGAGATAGGAAAATCAGTCTGCTCACATTCTTGTTAGCTTTAGAGTAATAAATGAGGTGATTATTTATTTGTCGGTGGGAGATTTTTCTTGAATTTGAACATCAAAAGAAAAAAGGAAATCCAGGGCCTCGGTCATTGAAAGCAGGGATTAAGGTAAAAAGGAACAAATGAAGTTACCGCTTCTTTTCCTCGTGTTTTATTGTAGTAAATCAAATCTAACGTGAAAGAATTTATTGCCTTCTTAGTGATTATCATTAAACAAAACACCTGGAATAACTAAGGGCATTCTTAGTTCGGCGTTGAACTGGTAGAATAGATGCAAGAAACTCGAAGCATAAAGATACTGCATGCAGCTGTATTTCTTTCAGCATGCTGCATGCAAATGGAGGAGCAGCGTGTGGAAGTAAATATTGTCTTCTGGCATTGAATTTGTCTACAACTACAAATTTGGCTGTGTTGTAATGACAATGAACCACCCCCTTCAGGGATTAGGAGCCTACCTGCAGAGGCCCTTCCTGGGCCTGGACACGTGGCAGCCCAGGGCGACCCGAGCTGGGCTTCAAACCCCCGGGCCCATGGGGAACCAACCCAGGACGCGCGGCGGCTAGGGCTCCGCGGGGCTCCAGAGAGCTATCCCGCAGAGGGCGGGGAGAATCCCCCTCAGCGCGGGATTGGGAGCTATCCAGGGCAAGTCCCGCAACGTACAGAGGTCGGACTCCTCGACAGGTATAAACAGTAACGCACAATGACTGCGCGAGGTACACTCATTATTGACACCCCACTCCCGACTGCTTTACCGTTAGTACATTCCCCTTACCGGAAAACTAACTTGACCGTCGGAGTGCCCTCGGGGACCACCTCGGGGCCCCTGCTAGTTTACCTTCCTGTTTTGTCTCTCAGGCTTAGGAGGCGTTCTGTCCATCACCAATCCGAGCTCATTAGCTCAGCTCGGTCCGGGGAAGTTCCGTGCCTCTTCAGTTGGCGCCGTCTGTGGGAACGAAAGGTACGAGTGTTTGTATCGATGGCGAGAACGCGCTCCAAGCGAACCGTGGAGAACTCCGACCCCGGGGCCGGAGAGGGGTCCCGGCGGATGGAGGCCGGGCAGACCCGGGCGCTGGGGGCTCGGCCCTGTCGGGGGAACGGAGGCAGCAAATTTTCCAGTTCGTGACAGAGAACCTCCCTATGCTGGAAGACATCATCCGGCAGGCGAAGGAGGGGGCCGGGTGGCGCACAAACCTCCAAGGCAAAGGGGAAGGAGAAAGAACCACTCCCCGACCCCTCGGAGGATGAGTCACGCGATCAGCCCCCCAGAAGGAAACGGCCACGGACTCCCCCTCGCCCCCAAGCCTCGGTGGTCGGGGACAGCGAGAGGTACTCTCGCGGCCGGTCCGCGGGGAGCTGTCCAAGAGACCCTTCCCCACGGAAACCTACGCGGAATGGGCTCCAGCGCTCCCCCGCCCGATCCATCAAGAGCCGACCGCGGGACGCACCCCAATGGCAGCCTGTCCGGGACGAGCTCGAACAGATCCTGCATCCGCAACTGTACGAGTACAACTACGCAGTCTCGCCCTTCACCCGAGATATAGAGGACTACCCATTACCTCGGAGGTTTAAAATCCCGAGCATCGAACTGTACGATGGTTCGACTGACCCGGAAGACCATCTCTCGGTCTTCCTGACGCACATGCGTCTACAAATCGCCGTGGATGCACTCCGTTGCAAGACCTTCCCCATGTTTCTGAAGGGTAAGGCCCGGCTCTGGTTCCAGGGCCTCGCACCGGGGTCTATCCGGAGTTTCACCGAGCTAGCCAGACAGTTCGCTGCCCAGTTCGTCTCCTCGAAGACTTACTCGAAGAACGCGGCTCACCTGATGGCCATCAAGCAGAAGCCGGACGATTCCCTAAAGAATTTCATGACTCGCTTTAACACAGAAAGCCTGCAGATCAGGGACAAGGATGAAAAGGTGGTCATGGCTGCCTTCATGAACGGGCTAAGGGTAGATGACCTCTACTACAAGCTTGTCGAGCAGCCCCCAAAAATCTGGAAGAGCTCTTGACCCGAGCTCACGCCGGCGCCAACGCAGAGGAGGCCGCTCGCCTGAAACGAGAGTCAGATCGGGAACTCGTGGATCGGAGAGGACGGGGAAACCCCTTGACACCAAAGACGGCCAAGCTAGGAAGAACGTCTTTGATCGCCTCTCTAAGGATAAAGGCCCCGCTCAACCCACCTCGGCACCGTCACTCCCAGAAAAAGGGTATACACCCCTGACTCGGCCAAGGGCACAGATCCTGGCTGTGATGGAGGCAAAGGGCCTAGGAGGACGGCCACCCAAGATGGGGACGCCCCGGAACAAAAGGAACCAGGACCGGTACTATGCCTTCCACCGTGATATAAGGCATGATACGGAGGGATGCTGGGCCTTGCGGAAGGAGATTGAGGATCTAATCCAGCGTGATTTCTTGGGGCGGTTTGTGCAGCCAGGTCGGCCGGGCCAGGAGCGCGGACGTGCCTACCGCGAAGAGAGGGGCGAAGGCTACCGCTGAGACCGCCCTGAGCGGCGTGACGCGGCCCGAGACTACTCCCCAGACCAGGGCACTCAGAATTTGGCAGGGGTTATAAACACCATAGCTGGGGGTCCCACGGGAGGAGACAGCCATACAGCCCGGAAGAACAGGCGACCTCCCCCCGACGGAGATGATTCACTGAAGCGTCTGCGCATGGATGAGGAGATCACTTTCGGACCAAGGGACGCGGTTCCCTTGGCATCCGGAAATCATAAGGCCATCGTGATAGATGTCGTCACCAATAACTACCGGGTGAAGAAAGTGTACGTCGATCAGGGAAGTGCAGTGGACATCCTATTTTCCAGGGTGTTCAAGGAGTTTGGCCTGGAGGACAGACAGCTGACCCCTGTTCGGACGCCTCTAGTAGGCTTTACCGGACCGCCCATTAATCCGGAGGGGATGATCACCCTGATGGTCACAGTAGGTCAGGCACCCAGATGCCGGACCATCCCTATCAACTTTGTGGTGGTCAAGCAGCCATCCCCGTACAACATATTCCTAGGTCGGCCTACTTTGAATGCCCTCCGAGTGATTCCCTCATCGCTCCACCTCAGCGTCAAATTTTCCCACACCGGGAGGAATTGCCGAGGTGCATGGAGATCCGGAGGTAACCCGAGCTTGTTACCTAGCCATGCTCCGGGGACACGAGAAGGTGGTTGCTCAGACGACCAGCTTGGAACCTTACATCCCGAGGGAGAAGGATCGGCAGTTGGGCACTCAGGACGAGATCGAGGAGTTTCCATTGAGGGAGGACAGGCCTGACCAGCTAATCCGCATCGGTGCGTCGCTACCGCCCAGAGAGAAGGATGACTTGAAGGCCCTCCTAAGGGAGTACGCCCAAGTTTTCGCTTGGACGGTAGAGGACATGCCTGGGATTCCAACTGACCTGGCCGTCCACCACCTCAACATAGACCCCCGCTTTAAGCCGGTGAAGCAGAAGAAGAGGAACTTCGCTCCAGAGAGAAATGAGGTGATCAGGAATGAGGTCGGTAAGCTGCTGGAGTCCAAAATCATCATGGAAGTCTACTACCCGACCTGACTAGCCAACCCTGTCCTGGTGAAGAAGGAGGACCAGTTCTGGAGGATGTGCGTGGACCTTACAGATCTCAATAAAGCCTGCCCGAAGGACTGCTTCCCCCTACCGAGGATCGACAGATTAGTAGATACTACTGTTGGTTTTGACGTTTTATGTTTCTTGGATGCTTTCAAGGGATACCACCAGATAGAGATGGCTGAGGAGGATCGGGAAAAAACTTCGTTCATCACTGAGGAAGGGACCTACTGCTACCGGACGATGCCGTTCGGGCTAAAGAACGCTGGAGCTACCTACCAGCGTTTGGTCAATAAACTGTTCTAGAACCAGATCGGCAGGAATATGGAGGTTTACGTGGACGACATGATCGTCAAGAGCCGAGCAGGACCACAGCTCGTCCCCGACTTGAGGGAGATCTTGAACATCCTCTGGGAAAGCCGGATGCGGTTGAACCCGAAGAAGTGCACCTTCGGAGTTAGGTCGGGCCGGTTCCTCAGTTTCTTGGTCTCCCGAGAAGGGATCTGGGCCAACCCCGAAAAACTCCAGGCCATCATGGACATGGTCGCTCCACGAAATGTGAAAGAGGTCTAGCGACTTACGGGAAGGATGGCCGCCCTGAATAGGCTCCTCTCACGCTCCGCGGTCCGGGTGCTGCCCTTCTTCCGCATCCTAAAAGCGCCTAAAGACTTCCAATGGACGGAGGAGTGCCAGAGAGCTTTCGCCGACCTCAAGGCATACCTAGCAGAGCTACCCACTCTGACCGCCCCGGAGCAGGGGAGACCCTGTTCCTATACCTGTCTGCTTGCAACGAAGCCGTAAGCGCGGTCTTGGTGCGGGAGGATAGGGGGGTTCAGAGACCGATATATTATGTCAGCCGTGCTCTACAGGGGCCGGAGAGGCGGTACACGCCGACGGAAAAACTGGTCCTGCCTTTGGTGCACGCTGCCCGAAAACTCCGACCCTATTTCCAGGCCCACAGCATCGTCGTCATGACCGACCAGCCCCTACGGCAGATACTCACCAAGCCCGAAGTCTTGGGCAGGATGACCAAATGGGCCGTCGAGCTGGCCGAGCATGACATCGGCTATCAGCCTCGCACAGCCATCAAGGCCCAGGCCTTGGCAGATTTCCTTGCTGAGGGGGCCAGCTTGACCCTAACCGAGCTAAGCGCTCCGCGAGAGGATGTCCGGCCGAAGGAGCTATGGGTGCTGTTCGTAGATGGGGCCTCCAGCAAGGAAGAAAGCAGGTCTGCTGCTCATCTCGCCAACAGGGGAAGAGCTGACCTATGCTCTCCGGTTTGACTTCCCCGCGTCTAACAATGAGGCTGAGTATGAGGCCCTATTGACGGGGTTGCGGATAGCCCACCAGATGGGTATAACCGCGATCAAAGTCCGGAGCGACTCTCAGCTCGTCGTCCTCCAAGTTCGCGGGGAATACGAGGCCAAGGAGGAGGTCATGAAGAAGTATCTGGTCAAGGTGCAGGAAGCGATAACCCTGTTTGATACATTTGAAATCGAGCGGGTGCCGAGATCGCAAAACAAGCGTGCAGACGCCCTGTCAAAGCTTGCCTCCTCCTCGTTTGCGCACCTGAACAAGGAAGTTTTGGTAGAGGTGGTAAAGCAGAAAAGTATCTACCAGATCCAGGTCCTGGCTATAGACAACTCGGCCACCTGGATGACCCCCCTCGTAAACTTCTTCAGCTCGGTTGCCCTCCCTGAGAACAAAAACGAGGCTCGCCGGATCCAGCTCAGAGCTGCCAAGTACGCCTACGCTGGGGGAACCCTCTACAGGAGGTCATACTTATCCCCCTGGCTAAAGTGCGTGACTCCCGAGGAAGGTGACTACGTCCTTCGCGAAATCCATGAGGGGATATGTGCGGCACATGTGGGGTCTCGGGTATTGGCCAAAAAGTGCCTTCTCTTGGGCTGCTACTGGCCCTCCGTCTTCCAAGATGCCGCAGAACTAGTACAGAAATGCCGAGCTTGCCAGGTGCACGCCCCACTGCGCCACCAGCCAGCTCGGGAAATGATCCCCATCCATAGTCCCTGGCCCTTCGCCCAATGGGGGATAGACCTTCTGGGTCCCTTCCCCCGAGCCCCGGGAAGATATGACCATCTCGTGGTAGCCATCGACTATTTCACAAAATGGATGGAAGCCGAACCCCTGGCCACTATCTCCGGAAGAGCAATTCAGAAGTTCTTCTGGAAAAACATAGTCTGCCGCTTTGGAATCCCGCATGTCCTAATATCCGACAACGTGCGACAGTTTGCTGAAAATCCCTTCAAAAGCTGGTGCGCCGAGCTCGGGATCAGTCAGCACTTTACGTCGGTTGGCCATCCCCAGGCCAACGGCCAGGTGAAAAATGCCAACCGAACCATCCTCCAAGGGCTGAAGACAAAGCTGGAACTGACCCAGTCTAACTGGCTGGATGAACTCCCTAGTGTCCTCTGGGCTTACCGCACTACACCCAGGACGGCCACCCACGAGACCCCGTTCTCTCTGATTTATGGAGTAGAGGCGGTAGTACCCGCGGAGATTGGTCTCCCCTCTCCCCGGACACAGAACTTCGTTGCGTCAACCAACGAGGAAGAGCTGAGGTTCAACTTGGACAGGTTGGAGGCTAAGCGTGAGGAAGCGGCGGTACGGATGGCTAAGTACAAAAGTCAGCTCGCCCGCTATCATAACACCAGAGTAAGGACCATACAGTACCAGCCGGGAGACCTTGTCCTAAGGAAGAACTCGGTCAGCCGAGCTCATGGCTCCAACAAGCTCGGCCCGAACTGGGAAGGCCCATACCAGGTCCTTGAAGCGAGCCGAGCTGGCTACTGCAAGCTCGCAAGAATAGATGGATCAGAGGTACCCCGCACTTGGCACGTCTCCAATCTGCGACTGTTTGTAGCGTAGGTTAGACCAGGGTGTTCGTTTGTCTATTCTTTGGAATCCGAATTTCAGTTTCATCATTCAATAAAAGCTCGACTGCCAAGTTGTAATTTTATTTGTACTTGCTTGCTTTTTAAATTTCAATCTTACACTAGCACACTTAGCGTTCCCTTACTAAATGTCCTAGTGAGGGGCTAGGGGTTAGCAATGGATGCGCGAGTGCTCGACCCCAGGAGGTCGGCACGACTGGAAAACTTTGAAAAATTTTGAAAATTCCACGCTCGACCCAGGAGGTCGGCGGGTGCCACTGCGAGGTGCGATGCTCGACCCAAGAGGCCGGCACTGATTAAAACTTCTAGGTGAATACTCGACCCCAAGAGGTCGGCATGGAGCGGACTATTCTGGGTCTGATGGGATCCAAGGTTCGACGCTCGACCCAGGAGGTCGGCGCGAACACCTTCAAAGTTGGACGCTCGACCCAAGAGGTCGGCGGGAAAATCCTTAAGGTGTTCAGCCCCAAGAGGCTGGCACGTTGCCCTGGTAGGACGGTGTGGTGCTCGACCGGGGAGGTCGGCACAGGGTTTCGACAATCTGGTTCCCCCTAATGATTTAGCTGTTAGATTAGCGGGGGTATGCATTTGGTGCTTGACCCAGGAGGTCGGCACCTGGCCTTGATTGTTGCAGTGGGGTGCAGGAAAAAGTTGCTAGGAAACCTTCGAATTTCGTATTTGCATTCAGAGCCTATCTATTACAAAACTTCCACCCTATCTATTACAAAGCCTACCAAGCTATACAAGGAGAGGGGGACCTAGCTACGCCTCCTTCTTGCTGGCGACCTGTTTGAGGTGTGAGCTGAAGGTACACCTTAAGTATGTTGAGAGGTAGGGGCTGAAGGTACACCTTAAGCATAGAAAGGAGCTGAAGGTGCACCTTAGGCATGTTGGGGGGTCGGGTGGAGAAGGCTGTTAAAAAGGATCTGGGGAGCCTTTCCGTCTCAGATGGACCTTCAAGAGCATTTTCAACTGGAGCATGGTCACATCCTTATAAGAGGGCGGAAAGGGTTCCTGGAGTGGCCGCTGCCCTAGGCCACAGGCTCCTTCCCGGAAGCCCTGCCAGGAGTCTCCTCCTCCTCCTCCAGGGGAAGCTCCGCCAGCTCGGCCCCCACGTCGCTCCTTCCCATCAGGTCCTTCAGGGCATGCCCCTTGCGGTACCCGTTGAAGAGCCAGTCCAGCTTCTCCTCGACCGCAGGATTGTAGTCCTTGAAATCCGCCAAGTTGAAGCCGGGTGGGTTGAGGCTCTTCACCATTTTTCATCTTCTCCAAGTCGGGAGACAGCTCGGAGAAGCGGGTCACCAGGGCGGCACCGGCGGCGTTGGCCTGGAGAGATGAGAGCGAGAGTTAGCATATTACTAACCCCATTTGGAGAAAAGGAACAGGGACCCAAGGGGCCTAAAAGGCAGAGGGCTTACTTGGGCCTGGGCGGTGTAGTACATGTCCTGGAGCTCGGACGGGCTGGCCAGCTCCATCCACTTCTTGTCGCGTGGAAGGACTGCGCCCGTAACCAGCTCACGAGCCACCTCGGGGAACTGGGCTCGGTCATTGATGGAGATCTCTCAGGACGGACAGAAGCGCCGGGGATCATGCATCGTGGGGGCCTGCCCCGGCTTCGTGGGAGCCACGTGGCGGAAGTGCCACAAGCTCGGGGGGGCGCTCTCCTGGGCGTGCTCCTCCGCGGAGCTTACCCCCAGGTGGACAGGGCCCCCAGAAGTCAGTTGGAGAGGACGCTGTGCCGGGCCCTACGCAGGTTTCTTCGCAGGTTGGGAAGGCTCGTCATCTCGCCCCCTCTTCTGCCCCGTGACCTTCTTTTTGCCGGGGACCTGCTTGGAGGGGGACTGAGTTTGGGAGGCCTCCTTCTGGGGGGCCGAGCTGCCCCAGGAGTCGCAGAGGCCTAGGGGCCTTCTTGCCGCCTCAGGCTGTGTAGTGGAGGCGACCTCCTGGGTCGGCGCGCCCAGTAGCCTGGAGAGCCTCTTCACTGCAGAGAACACCACCGGGTTAGTGCTACAAGTCAAAGAAATATAGGGGAAAAGGCAGCAGATGACAAGGGAACAGGAGCAGTATTACCGGAATCTCGGTCGGCGGGGGAGAACTCCACCCCTCCGGGGGACCCGGACAGCTTCCCCAACAGCCCGGCCGCGGAAATCTGCTCAGTGGAGAACTTGGCTGCGTACAGCTTCACCGCAGAGCCCAGCAGCTGGCCAAAGGCCTCAGGGTCCAGGTCCTCCGGATAGGGGTCGTCCCCGACCCCCCCAACCTTCCACGCATTGCGAGGGTATCGCGTGATTTTAACAATAAAGAAGTCCCCCTTCCAGTTTTTCACGGAAGAGGGGACCCCGTACAGAAGATTCTGGGTGCCTTTCCCGCCACGATTGCTGGCAGAGCGACGGCAGAAGTAGTACCACCCAGGGAGAGAAGCCTTGAGGGCGTAGGTAGAACGGAAGAGAGAGAGAGAATAGGGGATGGAGCAGATCTGGCAGTAGATCAGGAATCCGATGATGATCCTGATCGAGTTGGGGTGGACCTGGGTTATCCTGAGCCCCCAGTAGCTCAGGATCTCGGCCAGGGCTGGAGGAATGGGAAGTCGGAGTCCCGCGACCAGTTGCTCTTTGTAAATGGCTACAAAGCCAGGGGGAGGTCGGCAGGCTCGGTCGGTGGGTCCGGCGGCTCGCGGCTCGAAGGCCGGAGGAATGGAGTACGACGCGGCCAGCTCGGCCACCGCCCCGGGTGAGAGGGTGACCTCCTCCCGGTCGGGGTGACCGTAGTTGAACTCAGAGTCATACCCCTGCTCGGCAGTAGGGGTCCCCTCGAAGGAGTCCCAATCCTCCCCCGCTCCCCCCTGGGCTCCGCCAGGGGAGTCATGTGGAGATTTGGGGGAGGGGATAGAAGTGGCTTGCTGCCCGATGAGGGCATCGAGCTCGGCCACCTCCTCCAGGAGTCGGGTAGAAGGGGAATGGGCGGATGGAGAGCTCATGATGTCAACAGGCTCTAACAAGTCAGAAATGGGGAAATTGGGATTGGAAGAAGAAGAAGCAGGAAGAGGAGGAGAGGATGAAGATGAAGACGATGAGGATGAGGACGAGGAGGAGATGAAGATTCTGGTGGCTCTACGACGGACCGGAATCTGGGATGCGGTGGAAGTGACGTCGGAATGACCCGACATAAAATGCAGGAGGTGGCAAAAGGGGGAAAGGAAATGCGAAAGAAGAGGGGAAAGAACTTACTGATGATTGAAGTGAAAAATGGACGGAGAAATCGCCGGAATCTGGGTGTTGGAAGCCGAAAATCTTGTTGCTGAGAATTGGAAATGCACGAGAAAAGGAGAAAATGACAAATAGAATTGGAGAAAGTCTGAGAATGCCTATTTATAGGGGGCCGGATGGGGGGAAAACGGTTGCTTGAATTTGAACCGTCCCATGTGAACACATTTAATAGCGGTACGGAGACCGAGGGGACGCGACAGCTGAAAGGACGCGGGCGCGGCTTTCCACTAACGACACTGTACTGGAGGTGACCATGGCAGAGCAGGGCGCAGTGCTGGCCTCCCACGTGGCTTGGTTGCAGATTAGGTCTGCTCGGAAGCCCCACCTAATCTGGGGGGTAGTGCAGAGGCCCTTCCTGGGCCTGGACACGTGGCAGCCCCGGGCGACCCGAGCTGGGCTTTAAACCCGGGCCCATGGGGAACCAGCCCAGGACGCGCGGCGGCTAAGGCTCCGCGGAGCTCCAGAGAGCTATCCCGCAGAGGGCGGGGAGAATCCCCCTCAGCGCGGGATTGGGAGTTATCCAGGGCAAGTCCCGCAACGTACGGAGGTCGGACTCCTCGACAGGTATAAACAGTAACGCACAATGACTGCGCGAGGTACGCTCACTATTGACACCCCACTCCCGACTGCTTTACCGTTAGTACATTCCCCTCACCGGAAAACTAACTTGACCGTCGGAGTGCCCTCGGGGACCACCTCGGGACCCCTGCTAGTTTACCTTCCTGTTTTGTCTCTCAGGCTTAGGAGGCGTTCTGTCCATCACCAATCCGAGCTCATTAGCTCAGCTCGGTCCGGGGAAGTTCCGTGCTTCTTCACTACCCAATTACTACGGTGAGGTCCACAATCAGTGGAGACAATGTGTCAGGAATTCAAGTAGAATTCCTGAGACTGGGCTGCCGTAGCACAGGGAAGAGGGGAAGGAATTTAGGGAGAATAAGAAATGAGGAAGAAGAGTAAAGTGAGAGAAAATGAGGAAGAAATAAGAATCAAGTTTGTTATTCTGCTCAAATAATCCTCATCTCGTGTACTGAGCTCCTTATAAGAAGATTAGCTAGCTAACCGTCTGCTAACTAACTGAGCTGCTGACATCACTACTTCTAACCACCTGAGTAACCGACCTAACAGAAACAGAAATAGGTATTTATTATTCACTAATTACAATTAAGTCCTTCCAGTCCTGACAATTCCCTCCCCTTATGATCAGCCTTGTCCTCAAGGCTGGAAAAGTGGAAACTGATGGCTAATAACAGAGGCATCTTCCCATGAAGCTTAATCACTATCCATATTAGTCCACTTGATCAGATATTGTATCACAGGTTGATCATTTCTGAGGATAACCCTTCGTTTAAGGATTGCTTCAGGTTCCAATATGCTGATAGGGTGTTAATTGTTAGTAATTTTATTGTTAATTTTCCTTTTTATCTTTGCCAAATATTGCTTTAATTTGCTTTAATTGTCAATATATATTTATATTTGGTATTTGGATATAATTTCAGAAATTGGAGCAGAAACCTCTTGAGAAGATTATTGTGAAGCTTTGCACAATTAGTCCAGTGCAAACCAACATCCTATGAAGAAGAATGGAATTGCATTTGGCTAGACAATCAAAATTAGCGGGGATCACGTATGGATTGATTTAGAAAGTTTGTCCTGCTTTTGGAAGATGTATTCATCGGCCATGATGGACATGTGATAATTGGATGTAACTTTCCAATTGCTTCCTACGTAGCTAGTCCCTTAAGAGACTAGTGCTCCATAAAATAAGAAGGCACTAGATTAGTGGGCCCATGGAAAAAAAGCTATGGAGACTAAATGCTTGCATTATTTTTAGACTAGTTTTCTCTCCGAGGGGAGAATTAGACTAGTGCTTCATAGGACATTAGGGGAGTTTTTCTCTCTACGTGAGAGAATAGAGGAGTTCTTCCTTTCCTTGTTTGTAGTGTGCAGCTTTGGTTCAAAGAGTCTACGGAGACTCAAGTTTCTTTCTAAATTCTTAGTTACTTATTTATGTTTTTTATCCCAACTAAATTACGTGGGAATTTTTTTATGAGGCGTGGCTAATTTTCTCCTCTAGTCAAGGATCAACGCGAAGACGCAGTCCCAAATATCTGTGAGATCTAATTAGTTTTTACGTGTTCCTTAATTTGTTAATATTTGCATGTTTTCTATTTGAATTTCTATGGGATTATTTTGTTAATTGAATATCAAGGGTCCGATGTGCAATTTGACTTTTTAATCTCTTGTCAAATTAATCAATTAAATCCGTAATTATTTAATTGGTTAATATTAGTGGCAACTAGTGTTTTCTTACACAAGGAGAACATGCAATCTAATTTAAATAACCCTCGTAGCGTGTTATTAATTTGGGTTAGGCTTTTCTAGTTTTTAAGGCAATTAGGAAATTAATTCCTACGGTCGTACCTAGGAATATTTCCTGGTTAGGGGTAATCAACGGTCGTACCTTGGTTATCAATAAATTAAGGAAAAACTGGTCGTTAGAGCTTATCGGCGACTATAACTAACCTGTTAATAAAATTAAGTGAACCTTCTTTGCATCAATAATCGGATTAATGGACTGTGTCTGCGTAGTTGTATCCTTAGTTAGAATTTATTTATTATTTATTTAATTGATATTTACATTCGTATTAATTAATTGTTTATTTTTGGTTAAATTGTTTAATTATTTCTAGTTTATTTCTGATAAAAATCCCCAGTGTCCCAAACTTGAAAAGAATCGAATTTTTTCCATTTCCTATGGATTCGACCCTGCTCACTACTATACACAGAAAATTTATTTTTCTCGAGCAGATATTTATTATTACACAGATTCGACACCTGTCAATTTTTGGCGCTGTTGCCAAGAACTGGCGTTAATTATTTGTTTCTTTTAAATTCATTTTTGTTAAAATTTTCTGGTATCTTTCTAGTTTATGCCTCGCTCTTCTTGTACAGGCAAATTAATTTTCGACCCTGAAATAGAGAAGATCGCGCGTAGAACGAGAAAAGAAACCAGGCGGCTCAGGGAGGAGCAATACGGTATTGCTCCTCAGGGACTTGATTCAGAGGTTGAGCCGACAAATTTTTTTGGTGACAATTCGAGTGGTTCAGACCAAGAGAAAGTCACCATGGCAAATGCACGAACACTAAGGGAGTTGGCTGCTCCTGATTTAAATCAGCAGCCCTTGTGCATTACTTTTCCGCATTTAAATGATGACACTCCATTTGAACTAAAATCTGGTCTAATTCGTCTCTTACCATCTTTTTAGGGTTTATCAGGTGAGGAACCCTACAAGCACTTGCAAGAGTTCGACGTCGTTTGCAACAACATGAAACCCTCGGGAATTACAGAAGAGCAAATAAAGATGAGGGTCTTCTCCTTCTCTTTGAAGGACTCCGCAAAAGACTGGCTCTACTACCTACCGTCTGGTAGTATCACCACGTGGGATCAACTGAAGAAAAAATTCTTGGACAAGTACTTTCCGGCATCTCGATCTACAAATCTAAGGAAGGAGATATGTGGCATCAAACAACACCCAGGCGAGTCTCTCTATGAGTACTGGGAGAGATTTAAGAAACTGTGCATCAAATGCCCTCAACATCAGATAAGTGAGCAACTGCTCATCCAATACTTTTATGAGGGACTACTTTTCAGGAACAGAAGCATAATCGATGCTGCAAGTGGAGGGGTGTTGGTGAACAAAACTCCTCGAGGAGCATGGGAGTTGATTGAAGGGATGGCTGAGAACTCACAACAGTTTGGTTCAAGAGAGGACATCCCGACGCGTAGGGTGAATGAGGTAGAAACGTCCTCTATCCAACAACAGCTCTCCGAATTGACGTCTTTCGTCAGACAATTAGCTGTGGGGAGTGTCTCGCAAGCCAAAGTGTGTGGGGTATGCACTGCCGTGGGTCATCCTACAGAAATGTGTCCACTGGTTCAGGAAGAGACTGCATAATAGGTGAACATGGCTGGCCACGCGCCCGCGCCAAAAAAGCAATACGACCCATATTCAAGTACCTACAATCCTGGTTGGAAGGATCACCCCAATCTTAGCTATGGAGGGAATAGACAGTCTAACTTTGTGCCAAATAGACCACAAGGGCACCAACAGCAATATCATGCTCGCCCACCACCACCATTACCCCCTTCAAATTCAAGTCCATCCATGGAAGAGATAATGAAACAATTACTTGCTAATCAACAAAAGACGGATTCAAACTTGCAAAGGATGAGGAATCAACTGGGATAGGTGCAATCATTACAAAATCAAATGAATCAAATGGTCATAACAATCAACCGTTTGGAGTCCCAAGTTCAAGGAAAGTTGTCATCTCAACCTGAGATAAATCGAAAAAATGTAAGCGCAATGACTTTGAGGAGTGGCAAGAAAGTCCAAGGATCCGAACCTGTGATTCCTAAAGACAAGGACGAAGAACGGATTGAGAAAGAATTGGAAGAGGAGAGCAGAGACAACAAAGATGTAAAGGTACTCCCGAACCCAATTACTACAGTTAAAACTAATCCACCTCCTTTTTCTAGCAGGCTGGAGAAACCAAAGAAGCAAGACAAGGAGAAAGAGATCCTGGAGGTGTTCCGCAAGATACAAATCAATATTCCCCTATTAGACGCCATCAAACAAGTGCCGAAATATGCAAAATTTTTGAGGGACCTATGTGTCAATCGAAGGCGGTTGAGGGGAGATGAAAGGGTCATTGTAGGAGAGAACGTGTCAGCAGTTCTTCAAAAGAAACTTCCACCAAAGTGCGGGGATCCAGGTAGGTTTACTGTCCCATATAGGATAGGTAATATTTTGATTAGAAATATCATGCTGGACTTAGGAGTATCGATCAAGGTAATGTCTAAATCTATGTATACTTCTCTGAACATAGGTCCATTAAAAGAAACTGAGATAATAATCCAATTAGCTGACCGAACAAATGCATACCCTGATGGGTTGATCGAGAATGTGTTGGTCAAGATTAATGATTTCGTATTCCCGATTGACTTTTATGTATTTGACATGGATGATGATCACTCTCCCGATCTCTCGCCTTTGCTATTAGGTAGACCGTTTTTTAGCACAATCCAGACAAAAATTGATGTTCATAAGAGTACTTTGTCCATGGAATTTGATGGAGAAATGGTCCACTTTAATATTTTTTATACATTGAAACATCCTGTTAACTCTCACTCTTTGTTTGCAATTCATGCTATTGATCCCTCTGTACAAGAATTTTCTGAGTTTGTTTGTAGGGACAAATTCAAAATTGTTACGAACAAATATCACGGGATAAAAGCAATTCATGAGGTGAAAATGAGTAGAAAATTAAGGAAAAAGATTGCACTCAAGAGCTATTTGGATCTCGGAGGAGGACCACTGATTACAAGGAAAATTGGATTACACCCAAATTGAAGAGTTATGCTTAACGTCTGGCCAAAGACATTAAAGAAAGGCGCTTTTGGGAGGCAACCCAACTTTTAGTTTTGTTAGTTTTTGTTGTTTAATTCGTTAAATATGTCGTTTCTCACTTGGGTATTGCTTAAACTTGATATTTTCTCTACTGTGACAGGACAGGTGATCATGGCGTGCTCACGCAGAGAAGGCACGCATTAATCTTACAAGTTCCAACTTCAAGGTCAGAGGATGTTTCTAAAACATGGCATGCCCAAGCCATGTTGGTAAAATCTCAACATTTCGAAGTGAAATCTTGGCATGCCCGCGCGGAAAGGGCACGCATTAATGTTCAAAAACTGATTCCCAAGATCAGTAGATGTTTTCTAATCTTGGCGTGCCCACGCCATGTTTGACAAACCAGAACAAAGAAAGTTTTAAAAAAATAATAATAATTTTTATTTATTTATTTATTTTTTCTTTAAAAAAAAGAAAAAAAAATGTTAAAAAATATATATATGTATAAAATAAAATTATTTTCCTTTTTAGCCTTCAATTATGTTTTTCTTTTCAAAAATTCAAATTTAAATTCACCCAAAAACAATCAATCAAAATACAGTTACTTCCCTTCTTAACATTCGGTTTAGTTTTTTTTTTTTTCAGCAATTCAATTTTTGAAATTAAATATTAAAAAAAAAAAGCAAGACCAAAAACTATTTTTTTCTTTTCTTCTTTTTCTTTCTTCTTTTTCTTTTCTTTTCTTTCTTTCTTTCCCTTTTCTTTCTTCTTCTTCCTCGCTGCCTGGCTCCTTCTCCTTCCTTCTTTTCTTCTTCCCCGCGTACTCCGCCAACCTCTATTCTCCACTTCGTGCGTCTCACCTCCATCGTCACCACTGTCCACCACCCATCCAGCTCCTCACCGCCTCCCTCTTCTCTCTCTCTTCACACCGCACGACCAGTGCCTCATCTCCACCAGCTCGCGTCGACCTCCTGCAGCCCAAGCAATGCCAGCCGCTGCCACCTCCATTTGCTCTCTCACTCTCTCTCGCCAAACACCACCTAGCTCGCCGTCACCAACTGCCACCGTCACTTCCCACAACCAGCTCAGCTCCACTTCATCAGCCCACCTGCAACGCAACTAGCTCCACTCTCCAGCTCAGCTCTCTCTCTCCATCTCGATCTCTGCCACCTCCATTTGCTCTCTCACTCTCTCTCGCCAAACACCACCTAGCTCGCCGTCACCAACTGCCACCGTCACTTCCCACAACCAGCTCAGCTCCACTTCATCAGCCCACCTGCAACGCAACTAGCTCCACTCTCCAGCTCAGCTCTCTCTCTCCATCTCGATCTCCCTCTCCACTGCGTCAGCTCTTTCTCTTCGGATCAGCCACGAGCGCCGCTCCTTCCACAGCCGTGCGCGCCAACAGTGTGCGTCACCAAGCAGCCACGCACAGCTCCCCTGCTAAGCCGCTGCTTTCCTCTCTTCCTCGTGCCCACCAACAGCCACAGCAGCTGTCCGCAACTCATCTAAGGTCGCAGAGTTCAGCGGCAAACACCACCACCGCGCGCGAACTTTCCTTGGCCGCGCCACTACCTCCTGCCCAGCTCACTATCGCAAGCTTCACCACTGAAGCTCTACTACCAACCCACTCCACCAGCTGCGCCAGCCACCAGCTATTTCTCCCACAGTCCGCAACCCACCGCACCACCAGCTCTCTCTCTCGCCTCGCTCCCACAACCATCGCAAGCTCGACCTCAGCTTACCACCAACTCCAGTCGCTCCTCTCCACCTCACCGGTGCACCGTCGCTTCCCTCACGCGTGACTTCAGTTCCAACTCACCTCACGCCACTTGTCAATTTTCGACAGGTGGAGGTATTGAATTCCCCCCCCCCCCGATTAGCAATTTTCTAGTTCTTAAAATGCTGAAGTTTGTTTCTTTTTCCTGGGTTTCTTGCTGAATAATCGCAGGAGGTGCTGGATTTTTCACTTGTGAGTTGTTTGGGGCTTCAACTGCAATTTTGGGGTTGATTTGGGGTTTCTTGGCAAATTGGTTACCATTTTGAATTTTTTTTTTAATTTCTGCTTTGCTTGGTGTTATTGAATTTATAAGTGCTTTGGGTTGGCCGTTTGATTTAATTCTTCCCTGTGAGTCCACCAATGGTACTGGTTATGGTAGTTTGCCTCCAATTTCTTAATCTTAAGTGATTGACTGTCCAATTGGAGACACTTGTTATGATTTTGGGTCCAATAGTGTCTAATTTATTATAACTTGTGTCTAATTGTGGGTAAATTGCTGAGATTATTTGTTTAATTGGGAGGTGCCTTTAACACTTAAATTTGCTTATTGAAGTAGTTGCCTTGTGTGAGAGTCTTTTGTCTTTTTCATTTCAATTATTACGTTGATTGGGGTGATTTTGAGGTGCATTGTTTTTGCATTTGGCTAAGTTTGGAACCACAAGTGCTTATTGATTGCATTTACTATAAGTGTTGGAGTATTTCTATAACTTGTGGGTGATTGAAGTGTGCATTTTATTCACTGGGTTGGTTTTCATTTGTTATTGCTTTAAATTTTCTGTTTCCATTATTTGTTAGCATTTGTTGTCTCTTGTGGATTGGACCGACAATTGGAGAAAATGGTGAGACTTAGATCAACCCCAAGGGCTGATGACTGGCACCAACTTCAGAGAATTTGGCGGCTTTTATGCACCACGTGGGTGTTGAACCTCAACTTCCGCCTAACCCGCCGCTGTCTTGACAACTTCAGGGGAGTTTCGTTGCCCTTCTTCTTATTTTTACTAATTAATTATCACATTGAGGGCAATGTGTACTTTAAGTGTGGGGGGAGATTTGGATTTGATTGGAGTTTCTTTAAATTGTTGCTTTTCTTATTGTTGTCTTGATGAATAAATGTGGCATCTCACTTGTCTATTGCTGGTTATGATTTATTCTATGAATTTAGTTTAAGTGGCAAGTAAAAGCATGTTATCTTGGTGAATATCATGAGTTTAATGACTTGGTGCAAATTGTGGTTAAATTGTTTAGGCAATATAAATATTTTACTAGCAATTGTTGTGTGGATTAGGCAATTGTTGATCTTAGTTCTCCATATTAGGAGATGACGTGGGCCATGATCTTTAATTATCTGGTTTTCTGGTGCTTTAATTGTGATTAATAAATGACCCTACTCCGCTAGTGTCGTCACCCAGTAACCGGGAGTCTTCACCACAAGTGTCGACTTTCGCGTCAAAAAGTGACTATATATATGAGTAGTTAGTCCTGAAGCTGTGAAGAGTTGAGTAACTGGGCTCTTTCATCTAAAAATGTCAGAGTTCACGTCAAAAGACTTGAATAGCTTGGGACTGAGCATTTATTGAAAAAAAAATTATTATAAAAAAAAATAAATAAAAAAAAGAGAGAAAAGAAAATAATAAGTAAGCTTATGATTATGTTGGCCTGCCGATCCTTGTTCTTCAATGTTGAGATTTTGATTTTCAGTTGACCCAATTGCTAACTTTTGCTAGTTTAATATTTTGATTTCTTAGACGACTTAGCCATGAATTGGACGAGTCTATGATTTCAGGAGCTAACCGGGAGAAATATGTCTTGACACTTAGCCACTAAAACTTGATTTTGGGATAAGCGTAGCTTGGCAGTAAATGAAATGAGAGTTAGCCATTGTTGAGTTTAGTGTTCCCATACTTGAGGACAAGCATGATTTAAGTGTGGGGGGAATTGATAGGGTGTTAATTGTTAGTAATTTTATTGTTAATTTTCCTTTTTATCATTGCCAAATATTGCTTTAATTTGCTTTAATTGTCAATATATATTTATATTTGGTATTTGGATATAATTTCAGAAATTGGAGCAGAAACCTCTTGAGAAGATTATTGTGAAGCTTTGCACAATTAGTCCAGTGCAAACCAACATCCTATGAAGAAGAATGGAATTGCATTTGGCTAGACAATCAAAATTGGCGGGGATCACGTATGGATTGATTTAGAAAGTTTGTCCTGCTTTTGGAAGATATATTCATTGGCCATGATGGACATGTGATAATTGGATGTAACTTTCCAATTTCTTCCTACGTAGCTAGTCCCTTAAGAGACTAGTGCTCCATAAAATAAGAAGGCACTAGATTAGTGGGCCCATGGAAAAAAAGCTATGGAGACTAAATGCTTGCATTATTTTTAGACTAGTTTTCTCTCCGAGGGGAGAATTAGACTAGTGCTTCATAGGACATTAGGGGAGTTTTTCTCTCTACGTGTGAGAATAGAAAAGTTCTTCCTTTCCTTGTTTGTAGTGTGCAGCTTTGGTTCAAAGAGTCTACGGAGACTCAAGTTTCTTTCTAAATTCTTAGTTACTTATTTATGTTTTTGATTCCAACTAAATTACGTGGGAATTTTCTTATGAGGCATGCTAATTTTTTCCCTAGTCAGATCAACGCCGAAGACGCAGTCCGAAATATTTGAGATCGTAATAGTTTTTAAGTGTTCCTTAATTTTGTTTAATATTGATGTTTTCTATTTGAATTTCTTTGGAATTATTTTTAATTGGATATCAAGGGCCCATGTGCAATTTGACTTTTTAATCTCTTATCAAATTAATCAATTAAATCCGTAATTATTTAATTGGTTAATATTAGTGGCAACTAGTGTTTTCTTACACTAGGAGAACATGCAATCTAATTTAAATAATCCTCGTAGCGTGTTATTAATTTGGGATTAGGCTTTTCTAGTTTTTAAGGCAATTAGGAAATTAATTCCTACGGTCGTACCTAGGAGTATTTCCTGGTTAGGGGTAATCAACGGTCGTACCTTGGTTATCAATAAATTAAGGAAAAACTAATCGTTAGAGTTTATCGGTGACTATAACTAACCTGTTAATAAAATTAAGTGAACCTTCTTTGCATCAATGATCGGATTAATGGACTGTGTCTGCGTAGTTGTATCCTTGGTTAGAATTTATTTATTATTTATTTAATTGATATTTACATTCGTATTAATTAATTGATTATTTTTGGTTAAATTGTTTAATTATTTCTAGTTTATTTCTGATAAAAATCTCCCGTGTCCCGAACTTGAAAAGAATCAAATTTTTTCCAATCCCTGTGGATTCGACCCTGCTCACTACTATACACAGAAAATTTATTTTTCTCGAGTAAATATTTATTATTACACAGGTTCGACACCTGTCATATGCACTTATCTTGCATGTCAAACTCTGGCATGGTGGGAGTGGTATGCTGATCTGGCCCAATCTTTTTCTTAAGTAGGGACACATGAAATATTGGATGTATCCTGGCTCCTTCTGGTAACTTGAGTCTGTAAGAAACCTGTCCCACCTTCTCCAGAACTTCAAAGGGGCCATAATACTTGGCTACTAGTTTGAGACTTTTCCTGATAGCTAAGGACTGTTGTATGTAGGGTTGCAACTTAAGAAACACATAATCTCCAACTGCTAAAGTCCTTTCAGTTCTGTGCTGGTTGGCAAAATAGGTCATCATTTGCTGTGCCTTGTCCAGTTGTTCCCGAATGGACTGAGAGATTCTAATTCTTTCCTGTACCAAATCCTTTGCTCCTGGTATGATAGTGTCCTGGTAAGACCCCAATGGTACGTGTGTTGGCTTGTAACCATAGAGGGCTTCAAAAGGTGTGGCTTGTAATCCTAAGTGGAACGTAGTGTTGTACCATAGCTCTGCCAATGACAACCATTTATGCCAGTGAGTGGGATGTTCACTAGTCATACACCTCAAGAAGTTCTCCAGGCATTGATTAAGCCTCTTAGACTGCCCGTTTGTCTGGGGATGGTA
Organism: Coffea eugenioides; assembly: GCF_003713205.1. Lineage (NCBI taxonomy): Eukaryota > Viridiplantae > Streptophyta > Magnoliopsida > Gentianales > Rubiaceae > Coffea > Coffea eugenioides. Next base: position 33,157,305 of record NC_040045.1, on the reverse strand, counting down.
GGAAGAGCTCAGATGTAATTCCACCCCTGTCGCGCCCCACTTTTCGGTAAAAAATAAAATCATTAGTCTTTTGTTGAATTTTATTGGTTTGGGAAAAATGATTTTTGTTGATAAAAACAAAAATGGGTCTAAATGGGACTTTTGAAAATGCGACGATTTGACCCAAGAAAAATAGTTCAAAAAGGGTTTTTATATGAAAAATGGAGTCGCCACTTGGTATAGAGTTAGGGTGTACCAAGTCACCCAAAAAATTGAATTGTTTAAAGTAAAATAGGAAAAAGTAAGAAACCCTTTTTTAAACGACTCCTAGTCCACGTAAAACAAAGAAAAAGGTTCGGGGGTCACATTTGTCGAAGGGGAAGGCAAGGATAAAAATCCAAGGCACCCCTTCGACCTAGCCAAGGCTAGTTGCGTGATTTAACCCTTATTTTCCTATATTTTCTACCCAAAGTATGTATTGCAAATTGGATATGACTAATGGATGAGAAATGCAATCTTAAGTCTAGAAATGTCTCTGATGAGGCTTTTGATCCCATTCACATTAATTGTGAAGGTCAATAAGGAAAGACCTCATAGAAAATCATGACTGATGCAAATGAGGACTCAAATGAGAGTGTAAGTGTGCAAAGTGTAGAAAAAAGGTGCATGTGCGCAATTTGAAAGTGTTTGTGTGCAAATGCATAAAAATATAAGTGCTCGTGTGCAAGTGAATGAAAATAATAAATATATAAGTAAAATAATTGCAATGTGTGAAGTGAAAAGTAAAGAAAGGGAATAAGTGTGGATTTAAAATATATAATTAGTGAGGAAAATAGTGAGAAAATGATATGAAAATGCATGAACTTAGAGGAATGCATCAGGTCGGGTACGGGAATGACCTCTAATTTTTGTGATTTTAATTTCCCCTTTGATTAGAAGGAAAAACTAGCGTGCTAAGGCTATTTTTGAAGCCACACTCGCTCGTTTCCCTTACCCAAGGGGGTACTCAAGCAAAATGAACCCTATAGCTAGCATGAAATGCAAAAATCCTAAAATGGAGGGAAAAGGGGGTCGAGGGGCATGCAAAATGATAAAACTAAAAGAATGCATGACATGAAATGAACATGCAAACATGTACTAACGAGGGGAAATCCCTAAGGGTCTAGCGTTGGACTAGCCCATTCTATGAATTCCGACTAGCGTTGGACTAGCGGAAACGTACATTCACCCATCACATTCATTCATGGCTACGGAAAGCGAGTAGACATGCCAAATACTCATAAACACATAGCACATAACATCTAGCATGCTCGACTAGATGCAAGGCCCTAACAAAGCAAATTAACACGTAGCAACTAAGCATGCAAGACACATAATACAATTAAAGCCTTAACTATTACATTTGCTAGCTAGGCACATGACTTCGATAGGTCTTCATTGAATGCCCCTCCAAGCCCTATCTATTACAAGCCAAGAGGTGTACACATACCCCATAATGAATAATTTAAATAAAAGTAAAAGTAAATGAAATAAATGCAAGGAATTAAGAAAGCAAAGTAGACATGCATATTCACGTAACACGTAGGAGCACGTAAGAGAGAAGTAAAGAAGATAAAAGAAAGTTATACCTTCCCCTAATGGTAAGCAAATGAAGGAAAATGGCTTCAAAACAATAAAGGGGTCAAAGCATCAATTTAAAAGTAAAGTATAAGCAAAAACATCAAAAACCACCTAATTGCAACTTGAATGAGCTCAAAAAATGCTTAAAGACCAAGAAAACGGAATAACCCGTTCAATTTCCAAATATAGCATCTACTAAAGACCCAAAACAAGCATTACTCAAACATTCAAGTCCAAATAGATCGTTTAAGCACTTCAAAGATCTTAAAAATAAAGGAAAAGTCAAACAATGATCGAAGTTGCAATGATTTTAGGACTTAATTACAAGATACTAGAACATGCTTGGGCTCTTGTGGAACAAAAAGAAACTTAGAAGGATCAAATTGATTAAATGTTCCAATTACTTGGGCCCTAGTGAAATGAGAAGGGACTTGGGGGGACAAAGTGCTAAATTTTTGAAAACCTTTTTCCATGCAAATCTCATGCAATCACCGAAAATACTCTCTGCAACAAAACCAGTATTGAAGAAAGCTTTTGGCCATTAATCACCTTTCAACAATGAGTTTTACATAACACTCTTTGAATTAAATCCAGCCAAGCATTGATTATCATTCCTTAACAATGCAATTTATGGAGAAATTTCATGCCAATAACAAGCACAAAACCAGTTTCTGCAATCGAAAATGAAACCTGTTGTGCGAAAAAGCTTTGCTAAAAAAAAAATTCATGTTTCAGATACAAACACATGGCTTTGCTCGAAACTTTTCCCAACCCAAATCATGATTTCTAACTAGACAATAAGACACATGATTCCGCCATCCAAATAAAACAGAAACATAGAAGAAACTGATACAGAAATTCTGGACAGAAATGTTCATGTGAGCAATTGCAGGAAGAAAAAGAAAAACAGCAAAAGCGTGAGGATGAAGTGCAGCTTTTGGACAAAATATGCAGCCTGGCTCGAAGATTTTTCAGATAAAATCATAGTTTGAAGCCATACAACAAGACACATCACTTCAACATCCAAACAAGCAACAACGTAGAGGGGACTGATGCAAAATTCTGGAAGCATACTCACACAAAAAAAATGGTTTGGCAATCTGAAATGCATTTTCCAGCAAGTGCTTGGGCATGAATCCGAATTTAACTCGGTTGAATAATTATGTTAAGAGCTTTCTATTTTCATTTCATTTTCTGGTTTGGACATGCTTATAAACTCTTAAATTCCTTATGCACGTATCAAGCTAGCATATGAATATTTCCAGCTCAGAAATCAAGTTCAAATAATATCCATAATCATCAAAAATCCAGAAATTTTCTGTTTGGTCCGGATGATCTTGCCTTAAGGCAGATTGCACTTTTGAATTTTTATTCCCCTGTTTTAAAACTTACTAGTCAACTACATGCAGGCCTAATTAACTTGTCATTACTAATTAATCAAGATTAAGGCTCCAAAACAGAAAAACTAAACCGAATGAGGCTACATTAGCAAGATAACCTCTCGGCAGTCACTTTCCATCAAAACAAAATTTCCTTAGCTTTTTATTTCTTCATCCGGCTTCATGAAATGATCATGCAAGGCCTTAATCCTAATAATCATCCAAAATCCAGTTAGTCCAGCTCCATTTCATGCTCAGATTATCACAGGGAATCAGAAATAAAATTGCATTTTCATCTCAGCTCTCGGCTGGAACATCAACATCCAAAACAGAAATTTCTAATGGCTTAATATCATCATCCGACTGCCTAACCTCACATGCATATTACTAGATGACTTAAACTTCTTGGTTTTGATTAGTTAGACACTTAATCCAACTCAGATTGTCGCATAAAGTCAGAAATAAAAACTACAATTCCAAGCAAGCTCCTCGGCAGAAATGTTTTTAACCAAAACAGAAATTTTCCACAGCTTTGGTTTCATCATCTAATTACCCAAATTAACACATGCAAGGTCACGGCTGGCTTAAACTACCTCTGATTATCCATTTTTAGTCCAGAAAATTTACCTCAAAGCAAGCTAAGACCACACACGAAAATCTGAAAAATTTCTGCTCCCTTTCGGCTCTCACGCACGCGACAGGTTTGCTGGTTCTGGTTTGGTGTAGCGGCTTCAACTGGTGGAGGTGGAATGTTGGAGTTGCTGGAAACGGTGTTGGTTGGAAGATGATTGCAGCTGGTGAAGGTTGAAGAGAAACGAAGGGAACTCACGCACGGCTTCTCCCTCTCTTCCTTCGAGCTCACGGACTGAAACCAGAAATGGTTGCAGCTCACGGACAGAACCAGAAATCTTCCTCTCGGCTGCAGAGTGCAGCTAGGCCTCTCAACCTCTTTCTCTCGCTCGGTCGATGATCACGAGGTGAAGAGAAATGTTGTAGTAGTCTGCGGTTTGAGGTGAGATGGTGGAGAGAAATGGTGCACGGTTGGTGGAGTGTGCGGTGGGGAAATGAAATGTGATCCGGCAGAAAAATGGAATTGTGATGATTTTTCTTTTTTTTTCTTTTCTCTTTTCTCAACTTAATAATTTAACAAAAATAATAGTAAAACTAAATAATAATAAAAACAACAATTTTAATTACAAACACATCAAAATAAACAAACTAAAAATAACAAAATTACCATTTTCGATCTTTTCTTTCATTTTTCATCATTTTTCATCATTTTTTTTCTTCTTTTCTTTTTTTTTCAAAATAAATTAACAAAAATAAACCAAAATGCCAAAAATTAAATTTGAACGTATTTTTGTGAACAATTTTCCTTTTTTTCTCTTTTTTCATGATTTTTCTACGCTAAAACTTAAAAATAAAAATAAAAATAAAAACTAGAAACTAAAAAAAACTAAAAGCAACCACGACAAATGAGAATAAAAAGTAAAAGAAATTACACCAAAAATTTGGTGTCTACAGTTTGCCCCTCTTTGTCTGAGTTTTGGAAAAACTTGAGACAAAGAAGTAGATACCAAATGCTCCCCTGCATTATTTGGCTGCAAAAATGATTCCAACGAACAAGAATTCTAAAATGGGGCTGACCCAAACATAAAATTAAAAACGGGACTGACCCGAACAGAAAATGTAAAATGGGATAGACCCGAACAGAAACGTAAATGGGATAGACTCGAACAGAAAATGAAAAATGGGATAGACCCACGGGATAGACCCGAACAGAAAATGTAAAATGGGATAGACCCACGGGATCTTTGGAATGTTGGCGGCACGAGACTTAGGCCCAACTTGATATTTGAAATGTTGGCGGCACGAAACTCAGGCCCAACTTGACATTTGAACTGTTGGCGGCACGAAACTCAGGCCCAACTTGACATTTGAACTGTTGGCGGCACGAAACTCAGGCCCAACTTGATATTTGAACTGTTGGCGGCACGAAACTCAGGCCCAACTTGATATTTGAACTGTTGGCGGCACGAAAACCAAGCCCAACGTGACATTTGAACTGTTGGCGGCACGAAACTCAGGCCCAACTTGACATTTGAACTGTTGACGAAACTCAGGCCCAACTTGATTTGAACTGTTGGCGGCACAAAACTCAGGCCAACTTGATATTTGAACTGTTGGCGGCACGAAAACCAAGCCCAACTACATTGAACTGTTGGCGCCACGAAACCAGGCCCAACTTGATATTTGAACTGTTGGCGGCACGAAACTCAGGCCCAACTTGATATTTGAACTGTTGGCGGCACGAAAACCAAGCCCAACGTGACATTTGAACTGTTGGCGGCACGAAACTCAGGCCCAACTTGACATTTGAACTGTTGGCGGCACGAAACTCAGGCCCAACTTGATATTTGAACTGTTGGCGGCACGAAACTCAAGCCCAACGTGATAAAGTGAAGTTGGTGGCACGAAAACCAAGCCCAACGTGATAAAGTGAAGTTGGTGGCACGAAAACCAAGCCCAACGTGATAAAGTGAAGTTGGTGGCACGAAAACCAAGCCCAACGTGATAAAGTGAAGTTGGTGGGATAAGACCCAGTCCTGCCATCCAATTGGTCAAGAAATTGAATTTGATTTGTCAAGAAACAAGAAATTAAATTTGACTTTCCAAGAGACAAGAATTTGAACTTGATTTTCGATTTTTGACTTTTGAATTTTTCGGATCTTTGAAAATTTTCCGAATTTTTCGAAAAAATGATTTGCCCAAAATTCAAGTATTGTGTCGCCGATCCTTCGATCTGCTTTATGATATTATTGTTTTTTCCTCAAAACTTTGACTCAGCCCCTTTTCCTCAGTTCAAATCATGAATATGCAGTTCTTGGACGACATCTCACAGTTCAAAATTTGCCCCAGTTGCGGTATTTGAAATGAGCATGGACCTGCAAAAGAAGTAAGCAAGTAACGCCACCACCATCCGATCAATTCCTCCTTCAAGAAATGTGTAAACATGAGTACTTCGATGTTTTTATCAACTTTTGTTGCGGCAGCCGACTGAGTTGGATTCTTCACCCTAAGGCTTTTCCGATTTACAAACTGATCAGATATGTGCTTTGCCATATTGTGAAGTCTGCGTAACTGACTTTGTTGAACCTTAACCCTTTTCAGGGGATGACTGAACCCAAGTATGTTTCGAATAAACCACGGGGATTGTTATTCACCAAAATTCAAAGATAAAGAATGAAGTATGCAAGAAAATTCACATGTCATACAAGAATGCACACATAACCATTTGTGCTTAAATTCTACAAAAATGCCATGAATACAAGTAATTTGGAAAAATGAGCTTTGCAAAAGAGTGTTTTACAAAATGACACAGTTTTGGCCAACAAATGTCATATTCAATTCTCTGGATATCTTTGTTCTGAAATTCAAAATTGACAGAAGTATGACAAAATGAGGAGAAATCCAAATGAACCAAATCACCAGCTGTTCTTCCTCGTGCTCGCTTGCTGCAAAATCCTACCTTGGCGCCCTTTCGGGTTTTCACCAAGGTTGCCCCCACTCCTTTTCTTTTGTTTTGTTTTTGTTTTTGTTTTTCTTTTTTTCTCTTTTTTCCTTTTTTCCTTTTTTTTTGGCGCCCTTTCGGGTTTTTACCTAAGGAAGCAATGGAAGCGCTCAACCTTAATCGCCTCGGGAATATGAGTTAAAGATTTCTGACATCAGTAAAATGCACTTCCCCTTGTAAGATTAAGCGAAGGCATTATGGACATCACTTGTCAGTTGATTAGCAAACTTTTCAATAGAAATACAGCAAGTGACGAAAGCCAGGACTTTGGGCTTTTGTAATGGGGTCAGGTGGGGTATTTCAAGAAAAGTTGAGGCTTGAAAGCAAATTTGATGAGAGGTGTGAAATAACCTGAGATTGCATCATTTTGAGATCATTTCCAATTTTGAATGAAACTGAGGAAAATTTTTCCCCAGTTTGATTGGATTTTTTTTCTTTGCATTTTCTTCATCGCATTCTTCTTACTTTTTGCATTTTTTCTTCAAAACTAAATTTGCCCCAGTGTGGGGTTCTTTCTTCCTTTTCTTTTCCTTTCTCTTTTTTTTTTGCATTTTCAAAAATAAATTTGCCCCAGTGTAGGGCTTTCCCCTTCTAATCATCTCTTTTCAAAATGAATTTGCCCCAGTGTGGGGTTTGCAATCTTCAGGGGCTGCCAAACGAAAAAAATTATTGTTCTGATAGCTCAAAAGGGACGACTAGGGATGAAATGTTTTGATTGGAAAGGAAGATGGCCTGACTTTTGCCTCGTCTCTTGCATGATTTCCTAGAAGGAATTTGCATAATCAAATAAAGAATTTCTTACACGTGTCCGAGTTGATAGGTTGAGGGAATGTCTGTCCTTCCATCTCTCCTTTGAACACCCAATAAGCTTTGTCAATTTGAAGCAAATTTGCCTTCGACTTCGTCTTTCATCGCTTTAACACTTTCTTTCCTTTTCCAGAAGGTCGGTGGCGGATCCTTTTGTTATGAACATAGGTCATGCGTTTTGACAACGTTGGTCATGGCACATAGCATTCAACTGCTTCTCATTAATCAGAATCAATCGTTAAGGACACTGCTTTAACAATTCAGCTTCCAACTTGGTCGAAAAGGGATTTTCTCAAATGAAAGGATTTTTCAATGAAGGGATTTCGCAAATGAAGGGATTTTCCAAGGAAGGAATTTCTGAATGAGGGATTTTCCAAGGAAGGAATTTCTGAATGAGGGCTTTTAATGGAGGAATTTTCAATGAAAGGCTTTATCAAATTCCAGAACAGTGATATTCAAAGAGTCAAATAACTTCACCTTTGGCCATTTCAAAGAATTAACAAAAACCAGAACAAATAACAAATAAACAAATAATCGAATTGTGCATTTGATGAAACTCCAAATCAAAGCGGAAACAAAACAAACTCAATTGCAAAAGACGCTTTCATTAAGCTATGCACATATGCAAGAAAAAGTTTTCATGAATTTTAGCAAACGACAAACCCCTAGACTTATCAAAATTCCCTTCGAGAGGGAAGAAACTCGGCCATCCAAATTGTGCAAAGCTCCTTCAGGATTTTCAAATTTCGTCGTTAGAAATGAATGCCTCGAAGGTGTCCTGGTGTTCAGGAAAAGGATTCGTACTTATAATCGGCCCTTGTTCACCTCTTTTCCTTAGCACTATTTCTCCTGCCTCGATCATGTCTTGGACTTTGTGCTTAAGTGCCCTGCAATCGGCGGTTGAGTGGCCAGGTACCCCCGAATGATAGGCACAAATAGCATGTGGATTGTACCCAGTAGGCATGCCATGAAGGTAAGTTGGAGGGGGAATTACGCCGATTTTACCAGCGGCCTTTAATTGTTCATACAATTGGTCCATAGGCCTGCCAAGATTAGTAAAAGTGCGATAGCGATTTTGCCTTTGAGGGTCAGTGGGTTGAGGGTAATTGTAGGTGAGTCCATTTGGTGGAGGAAGTTGTTGATTGTAAGGGGGCCGAGGTCGAATTTGTTGAAAATTAGGTTGAGTTATTTGAAAAGGGACTACAGGTGGATTAGGATAGCTTGGGCGAGGTCGATGGTGGTGGATATTGGCGTGATAAACAGGATGAGGGTTTGGATAATAAGGGTAGGAGTTTGAGTAGGTAGGGTGTTGTCTAGGCCTGGAGCTTGGGACACGGTTTCGATCACAAACAAAAACAATTTCCCCCTCTTCCTTTTGGAATTGTTGCTCTTTCCCACTGCTCCCTTGTCCTTGCAAAGCATCCAACTGCGATTTGAGGGCAGAGACATTACCCGTCCTGTCATACTTGTTCAATTTAGGGGTTTTGAACCTCTCAGTCAATTGCACATTCGAAAAAAGGCAAGGCTCATCGTAATCCAAAACTCCTTGCTTGTTCAACCCCTGACTTTTCCCCATAAACTCATCAAAGCGGTCAAGGCGCTTGAGCAGCTTCATATCAATGGGAGTGGAAGATTCCCCCATTTCTGGTTTGGTTTGAACAGTGTGGTCTGGTAGGAAAGGTTCAGCAGCAGGGTAATAAAAGGTATGTAGCTCAGGTGATATATTTGAAGTAGCCTGGGGTTGTGGGCCTTGCCTGCGAGTAAGAAAAGATGAAGGATTAGGAGGGTGAGCGTATGGCAAATGTATGGTGGGATAGGCGAAAGTTCCTTCAGGTGGAATAGGAAATGATGGAGTATCAGTGGCTTGAGTTGAAGGGATGACAAATGGCTCTGGCTCTGGCTGCCTGTCAGGTACAGGTTCAGGTTGAACTCCGCTGCTGATTAGCTCATCAATCAACTTCCTTTGGGTTGCCATTTCAGATGCCATTTCCTCAAATTTGGCGAGTAATTCAGTCAACTGAATCCCGGGACTTGTAGTCTCGGGTTGAGCGGTAGTAGCAGACCTATCTGACTGTTCCGGTTGTGAACTCATGTTTACACGACTCCTCTGGGCTTGACTACGGGATCGCGTTATGATGGGGCTTCGACGAGAAGCGATGTTTAAATATTGCCTGAAAATTTTGAAAGATTGCCTTTAGATTCAACTCTCGCTCAATTATTCCAATGAAAATAAAGAAAAGGAAAAGAAAAAGGCAAGAGTTAGTAGATATCCAGAAAAATCGGATGCATGTCCTATGGGGGAACCCTTTTATGCCAAGGGTAGGCCTAGCATGAAAATGCAATCCTCCAGAGCAGGCACTATACAATACCTGATGGATCCAATCAGCTTATGGAGTGAAAATAATTTTGAAAAATTTGGCCCATTGGAATAAGAAGAGACGTTTGTCAAAATGAGGACCTCGTCCGAAGGGATTGATTACCTTTGATTTGCAAAACGCATGGGTTTGACCTTGACGAACTTCCTATTCAAAGAGATTGGAATTCGTTGATAAAATTTCTCAGTGAAGCACGGGTCCAAAAATCCCAACTAATCAAATGCAATGGATGATTTTTCCAAAATCGACTAGATTTCCCAATTTGGAATTTGACAATGAAACCCTAATAGGGCAAATGGGTTGAACGAAATTGACAATTTATTTAAAATCGACCGAATTACCCTAAAAGGGAAACAGGTCAAATGAATTGAATGAAATTTATCCAAAATTAATCAGATTACCCTAAAAAGGGTAAATTGATCCACTAGATTGAACGAAACTTGATTTATTCAAAATCGGCTCGGTTGCCCTAAAAATGGGTAAATTGGTCAAATGAATGAAATTGAATTAGGGATTTATTCAAAAATAGCCCGAATGACCCTAAAAAGGGTAAATTGGTCAAAAGACCCTAAAAAGGGTAATTTGGTCAATGGAGTTGATAATTTATTCAAAAGCGACCGAATGACCCTAAAAAGGGTAAATTGGTCAAATGAATTGGATGAAATGAATTTATTCAAAAATGATTAGATTGTACTAAAATTGAATGAATTGAAAAAAATGGATTGGATAAGATGGATGATTTGTTCAAAAATCGATTGAATTATTCGCCCACTGGGTGGTTTCAAGAAATCATTACAATGCCTTGGTCTATGAGCCTCTAAAATCAAAATTTGGTCTCTATATTTATCGTCTCAACAATGAGGAATCATTTGTGAATTTTCTTCGAATTAATGTCCTTTACGCAAAGGATTTTTACCAATTTTGATAAAAATGGCCAAAAAGTGATTATTAGATGCTCATATTCCAAAAATTGCTTCATGAAAATGATCGGATCTTTACCTTACCTTGTGCACTACCCCTTCGGATGGTACGAGAAAGGTAAACGTGCAAGTCTTATTTGGATTATATATCCGAGACATGGGGTGGTTTATTCCTAACACGGGATCCCCTAAATGGCATTCCCTTTCTAGGGTTTATGCGTGATGCCAGTTTATTAAAGCGATATAAATATGTGACAAATATGGCCTAAAGGATATAAATAATGCAACGGGGGAAAAGGTCTAAACATGAAATGTATTTACTGAAAGGTAAGTGCAAAGACTGAAATTTAGACATGTGAGCTATCTAGTGGATGAGTCACTAAAAGAGTGCCAAAGAGGCCCCTTATTGCTATGGCACATGAATGCAGGCCAAGAAAACAAAAAAAATGGTTAGTGCAGTTGATAGTACACATAACACATTGTAACAACAAGATAAAGCAATCAAGGCAATAAAAAGGACAAAAGGGTTGGACCCCTCCCCTCGTGAATAGTGTCCCTAGCTTAGGATAAGGCCGACTCTACCCTAGGCAAGCTATCATGGATGCATGAGGTTGGGGTTCACTAATGCATCTAGACTCGATGAGCTCAGGTCCCCGAGCCTTCAGACTTAGAAACCAAGGGTCACCAATCCCAAGGTTCTTTGTCGGTGGCTCGAGCGATTCCCCAAACACCGCTACGCACACATCGTGTCACGGCTACGTGTTTGAGTGAATCTATCAAAACCTCAATCTTCGACCAAAAGCTAAAGGCTATCAACCAATAGCTTTAAGCGGAAGATTGAGTGACCCATTGGAACATGCTACACACACATCGTGTCGTGATCGCATGTCCAAGTGAGTCACCTAATCCTAATAGGGTAGAGTGGCGTGACAAGCCACTAAAAAGAAAAATAAAGGGATAAAAGAAGTAAAGCGTATGCTCGTATGTTAGTGCTCGTTTGGAGGGGAAGGATCAAGAACCAACGCAAGGCTCTAGGGTGACCCATACCTCCCAAAATGCAATGCAAGCGCGAGATAACAAGTAAACATTCATTCAAACATACATTCGTGAGTCGAGAGATTGATTTGATTACGTACATAAGACAAAAGGTCCTAAAAATGAAAAATGCAATCCTAATATCCAAGTGCAATGCATAAAAAGGGTAGAAAAAGGAAACGAATGGCTAAGTCAAATGCTCGGACCCACTTAGGAAGCTCCCCAGTGGAGTCGCCAACTGTCGCGCCCCACTTTTCGGTAAAAAATAAAATCATTAGTCTTTTGTTGAATTTTATTGGTTTGGGAAAAATGATTTTTGTTGATAAAAACAAAAATGGGTCTAAATGGGACTTTTGAAAATGCGACGATTTGACCCAAGAAAAATAGTTCAAAAAGGGTTTTTATATGAAAAATGGAGTCGCCACTTGGTATAGAGTTAGGGTGTACCAAGTCACCCAAAAAATTGAATTGTTTAAAGTAAAATAGGAAAAAGTAAGAAACCCTTTTTTAAACGACTCCTAGTCCACGTAAAACAAAGAAAAAGGTTCGGGGGTCACATTTGTCGAAGGGGAAGGCAAGGATAAAAATCCAAGGCACCCCTTCGACCTAGCCAAGGCTAGTTGCGTGATTTAACCCTTATTTTCCTATATTTTCTACCCAAAGTATGTATTGCAAATTGGATATGACTAATGGATGAGAAATGCAATCTTAAGTCTAGAAATGTCTCTGATGAGGCTTTTGATCCCATTCACATTAATTGTGAAGGTCAATAAGGAAAGACCTCATAGAAAATCATGACTGATGCAAATGAGGACTCAAATGAGAGTGTAAGTGTGCAAAGTGTAGAAAAAAGGTGCATGTGCGCAATTTGAAAGTGTTTGTGTGCAAATGCATAAAAATATAAGTGCTCGTGTGCAAGTGAATGAAAATAATAAATATATAAGTAAAATAATTGCAATGTGTGAAGTGAAAAGTAAAGAAAGGGAATAAGTGTGGATTTAAAATATATAATTAGTGAGGAAAATAGTGAGAAAATGATATGAAAATGCATGAACTTAGAGGAATGCATCAGGTCGGGTACGGGAATGACCTCTAATTTTTGTGATTTTAATTTCCCCTTTGATTAGAAGGAAAAACTAGCGTGCTAAGGCTATTTTTGAAGCCACACTCGCTCGTTTCCCTTACCCAAGGGGGTACTCAAGCAAAATGAACCCTATAGCTAGCATGAAATGCAAAAATCCTAAAATGGAGGGAAAAGGGGGTCGAGGGGCATGCAAAATGATAAAACTAAAAGAATGCATGACATGAAATGAACATGCAAACATGTACTAACGAGGGGAAATCCCTAAGGGTCTAGCGTTGGACTAGCCCATTCTATGAATTCCGACTAGCGTTGGACTAGCGGAAACGTACATTCACCCATCACATTCATTCATGGCTACGGAAAGCGAGTAGACATGCCAAATACTCATAAACACATAGCACATAACATCTAGCATGCTCGACTAGATGCAAGGCCCTAACAAAGCAAATTAACACGTAGCAACTAAGCATGCAAGACACATAATACAATTAAAGCCTTAACTATTACATTTGCTAGCTAGGCACATGACTTCGATAGGTCTTCATTGAATGCCCCTCCAAGCCCTATCTATTACAAGCCAAGAGGTGTACACATACCCCATAATGAATAATTTAAATAAAAGTAAAAGTAAATGAAATAAATGCAAGGAATTAAGAAAGCAAAGTAGACATGCATATTCACGTAACACGTAGGAGCACGTAAGAGAGAAGTAAAGAAGATAAAAGAAAGTTATACCTTCCCCTAATGGTAAGCAAATGAAGGAAAATGGCTTCAAAACAATAAAGGGGTCAAAGCATCAATTTAAAAGTAAAGTATAAGCAAAAACATCAAAAACCACCTAATTGCAACTTGAATGAGCTCAAAAAATGCTTAAAGACCAAGAAAACGGAATAACCCGTTCAATTTCCAAATATAGCATCTACTAAAGACCCAAAACAAGCATTACTCAAACATTCAAGTCCAAATAAATCGTTTAAGCACTTCAAAGATCTTAAAAATAAAGGAAAAGTCAAACAATGATCGAAGTTGCAATGATTTTAGGACTTAATTACAAGATACTAGAACATGCTTGGGCTCTTGTGGAACAAAAAGAAACTTAGAAGGATCAAATTGATTAAATGTTCCAATTACTTGGGCCCTAGTGAAATGAGAAGGGACTTGGGGGGACAAAGTGCTAAATTTTTGAAAACCTTTTTCCATGCAAATCTCATGCAATCACCGAAAATACTCTCTGCAACAAAACCAGTATTGAAGAAAGCTTTTGGCCATTAATCACCTTTCAACAATGAGTTTTACATAACACTCTTTGAATTAAATCCAGCCAAGCATTGATTATCATTCCTTAACAATGCAATTTATGGAGAAATTTCATGCCAATAACAAGCACAAAACCAGTTTCTGCAATCGAAAATGAAACCTGTTGTGCGAAAAAGCTTTGCTAAAAAAAAAATTCATGTTTCAGATACAAACACATGGCTTTGCTCGAAACTTTTCCCAACCCAAATCATGATTTCTAACTAGACAATAAGACACATGATTCCGCCATCCAAATAAAACAGAAACATAGAAGAAACTGATACAGAAATTCTGGACAGAAATGTTCATGTGAGCAATTGCAGGAAGAAAAAGAAAAACAGCAAAAGCGTGAGGATGAAGTGCAGCTTTTGGACAAAATATGCAGCCTGGCTCGAAGATTTTTCAGATAAAATCATAGTTTGAAGCCATACAACAAGACACATCACTTCAACATCCAAACAAGCAACAACGTAGAGGGGACTGATGCAAAATTCTGGAAGCATACTCACACAAAAAAAATGGTTTGGCAATCTGAAATGCATTTTCCAGCAAGTGCTTGGGCATGAATCCGAATTTAACTCGGTTGAATAATTATGTTAAGAGCTTTCTATTTTCATTTCATTTTCTGGTTTGGACATGCTTATAAACTCTTAAATTCCTTATGCACGTATCAAGCTAGCATATGAATATTTCCAGCTCAGAAATCAAGTTCAAATAATATCCATAATCATCAAAAATCCAGAAATTTTCTGTTTGGTCCGGATGATCTTGCCTTAAGGCAGATTGCACTTTTGAATTTTTATTCCCCTGTTTTAAAACTTACTAGTCAACTACATGCAGGCCTAATTAACTTGTCATTACTAATTAATCAAGATTAAGGCTCCAAAACAGAAAAACTAAACCGAATGAGGCTACATTAGCAAGATAACCTCTCGGCAGTCACTTTCCATCAAAACAAAATTTCCTTAGCTTTTTATTTCTTCATCCGGCTTCATGAAATGATCATGCAAGGCCTTAATCCTAATAATCATCCAAAATCCAGTTAGTCCAGCTCCATTTCATGCTCAGATTATCACAGGGAATCAGAAATAAAATTGCATTTTCATCTCAGCTCTCGGCTGGAACATCAACATCCAAAACAGAAATTTCTAATGGCTTAATATCATCATCCGACTGCCTAACCTCACATGCATATTACTAGATGACTTAAACTTCTTGGTTTTGATTAGTTAGACACTTAATCCAACTCAGATTGTCGCATAAAGTCAGAAATAAAAACTACAATTCCAAGCAAGCTCCTCGGCAGAAATGTTTTTAACCAAAACAGAAATTTTCCACAGCTTTGGTTTCATCATCTAATTACCCAAATTAACACATGCAAGGTCACGGCTGGCTTAAACTACCTCTGATTATCCATTTTTAGTCCAGAAAATTTACCTCAAAGCAAGCTAAGACCACACACGAAAATCTGAAAAATTTCTGCTCCCTTTCGGCTCTCACGCACGCGACAGGTTTGCTGGTTCTGGTTTGGTGTAGCGGCTTCAACTGGTGGAGGTGGAATGTTGGAGTTGCTGGAAACGGTGTTGGTTGGAAGATGATTGCAGCTGGTGAAGGTTGAAGAGAAACGAAGGGAACTCACGCACGGCTTCTCCCTCTCTTCCTTCGAGCTCACGGACTGAAACCAGAAATGGTTGCAGCTCACGGACAGAACCAGAAATCTTCCTCTCGGCTGCAGAGTGCAGCTAGGCCTCTCAACCTCTTTCTCTCGCTCGGTCGATGATCACGAGGTGAAGAGAAATGTTGTAGTAGTCTGCGGTTTGAGGTGAGATGGTGGAGAGAAATGGTGCACGGTTGGTGGAGTGTGCGGTGGGGAAATGAAATGTGATCCGGCAGAAAAATGGAATTGTGATGATTTTTCTTTTTTTTTCTTTTCTCTTTTCTCAACTTAATAATTTAACAAAAATAATAGTAAAACTAAATAATAATAAAAACAACAATTTTAATTACAAACACATCAAAATAAACAAACTAAAAATAACAAAATTACCATTTTCGATCTTTTCTTTCATTTTTCATCATTTTTCATCATTTTTTTTCTTCTTTTCTTTTTTTTCAAAATAAATTAACAAAAATAAACCAAAATGCCAAAAATTAAATTTGAACGTATTTTTGTGAACAATTTTCCTTTTTTTCTCTTTTTTCATGATTTTTCTACGCTAAAACTTAAAAATAAAAATAAAAATAAAAACTAGAAACTAAAAAAAACTAAAAGCAACCACGACAAATGAGAATAAAAAGTAAAAGAAATTACACCAAAAATTTGGTGTCTACAACCCCCATTAGTCTAAAAAGTTCTTGCCAAAACTTGCTAGTGAAGACTTTATCTCTATCACTTACAATGGACACTGGTAGTCCATGCAACTTGTATATATTGTCCAGAAAAAGCTGTGCAACCTGTGTGGCTGAGAAAGGATGCTTGAGTGCCAAGAAATGAGCATATTTAGTGAACCGATTGATAACCACAAGGACAGTGTCAAACCTCTGAGAAATAGGCAACTTCTCGATGAAGTCTATAGTAAGATGAGACCATGCTTTATCAGGAATAGACAGGGCCTGCAATAGGCCTGGATAGGGCACATTTTCATGTTTGCATCTCTGGCATACCTCACAAGAGCTGACAAACTTGGCCACATCTTGCTTCATCCCCTCCCAATAAAATGAGCTCTTCAGTTTTTGATAAGTCCCTCTCTGACCAGAGTGCCATCCCAAAGCAATGTCATGTACTGCTTTCAGCAAGGAGTTCCTGATATTGTTGGCTGATCCCACAACCAGCTTCCCTTTATACTTAATTATACCGTCTATAACCTGATAGTCACTCTCAGCTTGTGAGTCCAGCAAACACTGAGCTATAACAGATTGCCATTTGTCATCCCCTGCATAGCTACTACATAGATCCTTCATCCACTTGGGTCTAACTGCAGAGAGTGCCAGTATAGAGTGGTCTTGTTGGTTTTCCTGGGCATAGCAGACCTTCCTGGATAGAGCATCCGCAATATTGTTATCACTTCCTTTCTTGTATTGTATCTCATAGTCCATACCCAGCAATTTAGTCAACCACTTATGTTGCAAGGGAGTGGTCAGTCGTTGTTCCAATAAGTCTTCAGTGACTGGTGATCAGTCTTAACAATGAAGTGATGTCCAACCAAATAGTGCCGCCACTTGGTCACAGCTAACACTAAGGCCATTAATTCTTTCTCATAGACAGATAAACCCAAATTTCTAGGTGAGAGAGCTCTGCTGAGATAAGCTATTGGGTGAGAATCCTGCTGTAAAACTGCACCGATACCTCCATTGCTGGCATCTGTTTCAATTATAAATGGTTTCTCAAAGTCTGGTAGCCTTAGGACTGGGGAAGAGCACATGATTTGCTTCAGTTTCCGAAAGGCAGCTTCTGCTTGCTCATTCCAGCAGAAACTATCTTTCTTGAGTAAGTCTGTCAATGGTCTGCATATGATGCCATAATGCTTGATGAATCGCCTGTAATAACCAGTAAGGCCTAGAAATCCTCTTAAGGCCTTAACTGAGTTGGGTGTAGGCCAATTCAGTACATCCTTTATTTTCTCATCTTCTATACTCACTCCTTCTGAGGAGATTATGTGCCCCAGGTATTCAATCCTTTGCTGGGCAAAAGAACATTTAGATAGCTTAGCATAGAGTTGGTTTTCCTTCAGTACTTTTAACACCACATCCAAATGTTGTACATGCTGGCCCAAGTCCTTGCTATAAACCAATATGTCATCAAAGAATATCAATACAAACTTGCGTAGGTAAGGCTGAAAAACCTGATTCATCAAAGCCTGAAAGGTGGCTGGTGCGTTGGTTAACCCAAAGGGCATCACCAGAAATTCATAATGTCCCTCATGGGTCTGAAAAGCAGTCTTGTGCACATCCTGGACTTTGACTCGCACCTGATGATAACCAGCTCGCAGGTCTATCTTGGAGTGGTACTTAGATCCTCCTAGCTCAGCTATTAGCTCCTCAATGTTAGGAATAAGGTATTTGTCTTTAATAGTTAGTTTGTTCAGGTGCCTGTAATCAACACAAAAACGCCAGGTTCTATCTTTTTTTTTAACAAGCAGCACAGGTGAGGCATAGGGACTATTGCTGTGTTTAATGATCCCACTGTCTAGCATTTCTATGACTTGTCTCTCTATCTCAGCCTTTTGTGGATACCTGTAGGGCTTGATTTTGAAGGCATGAGCATCAGCCTTAAGAGGTATGGAATGATCTAGATTCCTCTCAGGTGGTAACCCTGTAGGAGCAGCAAAGACCTCTCTGTATTTGTCCAATAGTTCCTTTACCTCTGCTGGTGTGTCAGTATCTGAACTTCTTTGCTGGAGCTCAGATGTTAGGTTGTAACAACTGTGCTTATAGTTGATGTAGTCTCGTAGGTCCTTATTCCTCAGTAGATTAAGTTCAGCCTCTACTACACATCCCTGCAGGATCACTTCTTCAGTTTCACTGTGAATAGCTACATGTAGCTTGTGGAAATCAAAGGTGATGGGGCTATAATGGGTCATCCAATCCACTCCTAAGATCAGGTCCCACCCTCCTAGCTCCATAATCCTCATGTCAAAACAGAATTTGTGATTGTTGGTGGACCATAGCACTTTTGGGCACTTGGTGCACCCCGTCACACTCAAACCATCTCCAATGACCACCGTGAAGGGATTAGTGACTACATATGGTAATTCTAGATTTCTGACCAGATGTTGGCTAATATAGGTTTCTGAACTACCTGTGTCTACTAAAATGTACACAGGAAATCCTTTGATTTCTTCTCGGAGAGTGATTGTCTTCCTTTTCAATGCTTCAGAAAATGCATGTAATGATACATCCATCAGTTCCCCAGGGTTGCCTGTTTTTTCATCTTGCTCCCCTACCGCATCTAGGAATTCCTCTTTGTCTTCCTCCTCAACTATCATCATATTTAGCTGTCTATTCTTACACTGATGTCCGGCACCATAATGCTCCCCACATTTAAAACACAGTCCATTGTTCCTCCGAAATTGAATCTCTTGTGGAGATATCTTCCTAGTTGGCGTGGTGTCATTATTCTCGTTTTTAAGCATACTAGATGGTGGAACCTTATAGGCATTAGAAACAGCCGCAGTGTTCTTAAACAGGCTAAACTTAGGATCAACAGGTGATTTTGTTATTAGCTTAGCAGACTTTTGCTACAGTTTCCAGGCTTCCTCCTGCAATCGAGCTAACTCCATCGCATCCGACACTTTGTTTGGTTTCAACATTTTTACCATGGTTTTAATTTCCTCTCGCAATCCACTAATAAAACTTGAAACGAAGTATGATTCAGAGAGGTGAGGATTCTTTACCAGCATTAGTGATTTCAATTCTTCAAACTTTTCTTGGTAATCTTCCACAGTTCCAGATTGTTGCATCTTATTGAAATCCTCCACCACATCGCGCGTACCTTTTTCTGCAAATCTCTCGCTGATCATGTCGGCAAATTGCTGCCATGACAAATCTGGAAATTCCACCTTGATGCCTTGGTACCATACATCTGCCTTATTGTCAAGGAACATTTCGACTACTTCCATCTGCTGCTCTGGTGGAATTTGGTAAGTTATGAAGTACTTCTGGCACTTGCGAAGCCAGATGCGTGGATTCTCTCCGATGAACAAAGGCAATTCGATCCTTGGTGAATTGGGTAAGAATACCTTGGGAGGTTTGACTCTTGAGCATTGATTGATGCCAAGCTCCGATTGGAGCTTCGTGTGTGGTGGCGGCGTGGGTAGAATGGGGGTTTTCTCTAGTTGAGTTGCTTTCTCTCTTTCCCCATTCCTTTCTCTGGCCATGATCTGAACCAAGGCATTGAGTTTTTGGTCCATGCCGGCGATCATTGTTCTCATCTCCTTGTTGGAGTTCTCCATTTCTTCTCGCAGCTGCTATTGAACTTCCTGCTGGTTTTGCTGAAGAGAAAGGATTGATTGCAGAGCTTCCTGCAATCGAACTTCTTGTTTCCGTAACTGATCTTCCATATTCTTGAATTGGGTGCCTTCTGCCATTGTGATGAGCTGCAATAATCCGAGGATTCGCAGCTCTGATACCAATTGTCAGGAATTCAAGTAGAATTCCTGAGACTGGGCTACCGTAGCACAGGGAAGAGGGGAAGGAATTTAGGGAGAATAAGAAATGAGGAAGAAGAGTAAAGTGAGAGAAAATGAGGAAAAAATAAGAATCAAGTTTGTTATTCTGCTCAAATAATCTTCATCTTGTGTACTGAGCTCCTTATAAGAAGATTAGCTAGCTAACCGTCTGCTAACTAACTGAGCTGCTGACATCACTACTTCTAACCACCTGAGTAACCGACCTAACAGAAACAGAAATAGGTATTTATTATTCACTAATTACAATTAAGTCCTTCCAGTCTTGACACAATGACGGACACAAAGGGGCCGTGGGATTGGACCATTAGGGGCCTTCCCAATTACTACGGCAAGGTCTACCATCAAAGGAGACAACGACGGGCACAAAGGGGTTGCACTCGGGCAACTGCCTCCAAAATTTTTCAAAAACTCTAACCTTCACTTGGATTGAGAGATTTGACGAAAATTTTGAAATTCATTTAAATTGCGCTAGTTGTTTGGATTATTTAAGAGATCTTTGAATTTATAATTCACCAATCATCAAAAAATATTTTAAATAATATAACAGTTTATAATTTACAAATTCAAATATCTCCTAAATAATCTAAACAATTAGAGGAAGTTTGAACTCTATCCTTTTACCCCATCATCAGTAAGTGTTTTTGATTATTTAATATGTTTATCTCTTTTAATTTCTCTCTGAAAACGACATCTTTTGTAATAATTCACTCTAATTTCCTTATAGATATAAATATATGAATAAATTTTATACACATAATGGTGTATACATTGTTACCATTGAATCCATAATATATGTGAAAAAGTTAAATTTTAAATTCAAATTTTGTATAGTGATCATTCATCTAATATTGAGAGTGTATATATTGTCTGTGTAAGAAAGATTAATCATATATATATATATGTATATGTGTGTTTTATATATATATATATATATATATATATATATATTTTAAATTTCATGATTATAATTTTAATGTATTTAGTATATCCTTACATTAGTTAAGGTAAGGAAATGGATAATTGATAAATAAAAGGAAATTTAATCATGTTTAGAATTATACTTATACGTGATTGACTTGATGAATTCGCCAAAAACCAACACCCGAACGAACAATCTAATCAAGCAAGTCAAAAACTAACTTACAAAGGAACAAGCAAGCATTGATATTTCCTCCAAGGCAAGTCTAATTTTTTTTCCTTTTACAATTTATTGTATTTTGATTCATAATCATTAATTATTTAGACACGTACATTATTTTCGATTTGTAATTTAGATATTTCTTTTATAATTATTAATTTATCAGTTGTTCTTATTCTAAATTTATCTCCTAGAATTTTTGTGTTAATTTGTATAGGGTTAATGTTTATTCATTGAATTTAATTAATGTTTATATGATTTTGGTTCCTGAGTTAATTTTCATGTTTTGCTCTATACTTTGTCTCTTATTACTAAAAATATTTAGTGATTTAATCATTTCTTCAAAAGACATATCTGACATGGATGATGGTTCTTGATACTCTTACTGTTGAAAATCCATTGGCTCTGTTGCATAATTAAAGTTAAAGTTATCCCACCGTCCTTGATCATACCCATTTGAATAAGGGTCACACCATGCTTGAGATAGGGGTGAAAAATCTCCACAAGTATTGATTGGGGCACTCAGATCATCTTGAAATTCGGGGCACATGTCTGTTAAATGATGCAAGACATAACAGATCCCACAGGTTGCAACAGCCACTTTCTCTACATGAGATGTTAGTGTATCTAAATATTGATTATTAGAAAAAATACGAGCCTCATTACCCCTTCTAGAAATAAAATCCAGTTTATCACCAAAATATTGAATATTAGCAGCCATAAACTAGTAAAATAATAATAATAATAACAATAATGATGATGATGATAATAATAAGAGGAAAATAAAAATAAAAATAAGATGAACTCAAAAAGAAACAATTTAATCAGGTACCAGTCCCCGGCAATGGCGCTAAAAATTGATAAGTACTGAGCATGTGCAATAATAAATACCTACTCAAAAAAAATACAATTTTTGCATATAAGGTGAATATGGTCGAATCCACAAAAACTAGAAAAAAATTCGTTTCTTCTAGAGTTCAGAGTCTTGGGGATGTCGCGCCCCATTTTTGAAAATAAATTTTATGTGTTAAAAATATGAATTTTTTGATTTTAGAAAATAAATAAAGAAAAATTTGTCCTTTGGTATTGAGTTCAGATGTACCAAGTCACTCAAGATAAATAATAAATAAAACCCTTTTTAGATGGCTCCAGGTCTTTAAAAACAACAGAAAAGAATTCGGGAGTCACGGTTGAAGAAAAGCAAGGCGGAGATTTGATAGGTTCAAACCTAAAGCACTTTTCAATTTAACCAAAACTAGTTACGAGATTTAGTCAAAAATTTTCCTAGTCTAACATATAAAACTTATCACATTTGGATACTTATATATGGATGCATTCTTAAACCTAGGGGGATCGAGAGGGTCGAGATGTCTATTGAAAGTCTAATTAATACCAATCATATTAATTGTGAGACCCAAAAAATGATCATTCGAAGAGGTCACGAATATGCTGAAGATGAGATTCAAAAAGAGGAAACTATAATATAGATGAATATACATGACTTAAAAGAGAGGATTGCAATAGAATGGGTATGGGAGACTAAGATTTGTGACTCAAATTTTCTTTTACAGAGGGGAATAGGAGCGTGCTAAGACTAAGAAGGCATACTCATTCATTTCTCATATTTGAAGGGTAACTCTTCAAGCAAATGGATTAGTCTATTTCTAATTTCTTAAAATAAAATGCAATTCTAAATGATATGGTCCAAACATATAGATGGTAAGGGAATAATAGTAGGGGAAATATCATGCAATATGAGAAAAAAAGATCCTAAAATGAAAACATGCATAAAATGCAATAAATGTCATGGAAAAATGTGATTCTAGCTCGTAGGCGGTCCTAAGGGTTTGGCACTAGATTAACTTATGCCTATAAATTCTTACTAGCATTGAGAAATAGGGGGAGAGACCACAACTAATATTAGACTAGTGTGGTGACATCATGCATTTATTATAAATAAATAAATCTTATAAAACATAGTCAAAGTAAATAAACACATAAAGCACATAGAGTACATAACACATAAGTATAATATTTAGATGCAAACGCCCTAGAGAAATCGAATAAATACATAAGCACCCAAGCATGCAAGCACACAAGAAAATAAACGCATATAAAGACCTAACTATTACAATTTTGGGGCCCTAACTACAATTTAAGGGGGAATTTAAAAAGGGAGAATTGTAATTTTGGTCCCTAATCTATAGACCATGTGCAGAACTAGTCCCTAATCAATTGTACAAATCAATTTTGGTCCCCAATCTATTCAATTTTGCGCGAAAGTGGACAATTGATGAAATTTCTTCAATTTTAGTTAGAACCAAGTCATGTGAGACCATGTGTCGGCACTTAAAACCCCTTTTTTCAACTTTTTAATTTTTGAAACACATTTTTTAATATTTTCAGCTTTTCTTGTCTTTTTTTTATTAAACAAAGACATAAAAGGCTAAAATTCGCTAATCAAGCAGTTAATAATGATTAGTGGAAAAAATACAAAATAAATAGGGGTATCGATGTCCTCTATTTCTTTCTTTTGTCATGTTCTCTTGTCCAACTCAAGAACATACCGTAGGAGCCTCAATCACTTTCTAATCAGAGAACAAAAATTGATAATTTTGGCATAAATTTGCAAGAATTAGGCAGAACTTTGTTCTTCTATTCTCAATTTAGGTCCTCATGGAACCAATGAAAAATTGTGACTGCAAGCAGCGAGCAATAATGGTTACATCCTGGATAGACAACAATTCTAGGAGAAGAAATTTCACTTGTGCCATCAAGAAGGAATGGTTCTCTGTTTTTATTTTGGTTGATGAATTTGACCTTTGCGCTAAAGCTTTATGATGTTGGTTGTGAAGGGTGACGGAGGAAAAGGTTGCAATTATTTTGAATGGCATGATCCGAAAATGTGTAGAAGATCTACTGCTCTAATTCCTAAATTGTTGCAAAGCCTGAACTCTAAGAATGCTATAATTGAGAGACTAACAGCGTGGGAAAGAAAATTATTGTTGGCAATTTTCTTGTTGGTATTTCTGCTGATTTCTTTATTATGTGATTTTTTCCACTAATCATTATTAACTGCTTGATTAGTAAATTTTTGCCTTTTATGTCTTTGTTTAATAAAACAAAAGTCAAGAGAAAGTTGAAAATATTAAAAAATGCATTTTAGAAATTAAAAAATTTGAAAAAAAGGGGTTTAAGTGCCGGCACATGATCTCACATGACTTGGTTTCAACTAAAATTGAAGAAATTTTATCAATTGTCCACTTTCGCACAAATTGAATAAATTGGGGACCAAAATTGATTTTTGAAATAGATTGGGGACTAATTCTGCGCATGGACTATAGATTGGGAACCAAAATTACAATTCTCCTTTTAAAAAATAATAACCTAACTATTACATTTATCTAACTAATTATATTTTTGGCAAAAATAAAATCCATCTATTACATAATCTAGCTACATACATTTCGTGAACATCTATCTATTATAATTTGGCATTAAATGCCCTCAAAATAATCATCAAAAATCAAATATAATAAATGAAAAGTTTGAAATGAATAAAATGAGTAAATACAATAAAAAGCACTCAAAACATGCAGTCATACATAAAAAACACATAGGAACACATAAAGGGATTTAAAATAATAATAGAAAGTACTTTCCTTGAAGTAGCGATTAAATCAGGTAGGATTTGCCCTATTTATACTCCAAAATCAACAAAATAGTCAAGGCACCAATTTAATTAATAATTTAAAAAAAGGTAAACATATGACAAATTCACTTCACTACTATAAAGGAATATAAATAACCATAAAATTCCTAAGATTTACTAATTAAATGC
Organism: Coffea eugenioides; assembly: GCF_003713205.1. Taxonomy (NCBI): domain Eukaryota; kingdom Viridiplantae; phylum Streptophyta; class Magnoliopsida; order Gentianales; family Rubiaceae; genus Coffea; species Coffea eugenioides. The sequence goes on along the minus strand of NC_040045.1, from coordinate 33,132,072 downwards.
ATTTAAATGAGGCATGATTAACAATTAAAGAAGATAAACCAATTATACTTAAGAAATCAAAGCTATCAGGGATCAAATTGCAAAAATTGAAAAGTTTTTGAGGTCAAATTATAATAAAGTTTGGGACCAAATCGCAATTAAATTAGGGACTTAATTGAAATAAATTCAACGTTTTAGGGCCACAGTGAATTTTCTCCAAAGACTAGTGACTAGATTTACAATTTTCGTATCAGATTCTTAAGAAACAAAAGCCTGGACCATTTTTATTTATTCCTTGGGTCAGAAACCCTTGCCCCAACTAAAAAATCCAAAGGGAAAGAGTGGACTAGCCTGGCTTCTAGTCCAATTCTGCCTTTGGGCTCAAAGCCCATGTGATAACCCAAGAAAATAAAATCAATCCATTTACCAAAACCCAATCAAAGTAACATTACCCAATTCCCAAAATAAATAAAACCCAACAAAATGTTTAGTCCCTCATTATATGCTAAAATTCTGAAATAATTTACTCAAAAGCCTACATAAAATATGAAAAAAAAAAAAAGATTAAGGCTTGAAATGGGAAATTTTGACTTATTTTTACAAAGTTTTGGACCTTAGTGTAATTATGTAAAGGTTGAGGGGTCAAGTTGAAATATTTCTAAACTTCCATGCAATCTGTTCGAAGCTTGCTGCAACTTTGGAGGCTTATCATCCACCGAGATATTGTGTCAGATGATTTCTAAGCACACAATATCTTATTACCCATACACTAACAATAGATCTAAACATTCGAACACAACATTATTGGGTGGAAATCTGGGCTAACAACTTGCAAAAAAGGAGAAAACCACAGAAGAAGAAAAGAAGAAAAGCTAGAAGAACAAGTGCAGCAGCAAAGTTTTAACATATTCGATGCAAATCTGAGGATATACGAAAGTAAAAAGATGCAAAAGATTACCAAACAAACGTGGGGAAATACAAAACGTGGGGAAATACAAAAAGAAAAAGAAACACGTCCCAAAGCTGAATCTGTCAATCCAACTTTGCTGCAAAAACCCTCAAAATTTGACAAACTCACTAATTTGGGCTTCGATTTGTCTGGCTTGGGGACGTTTTTCCTAGATTATTCTCAAACAAAAGTTTCTTTACTGCCTTCAGGGATAGTGCAGAAATCAAGACTTCGCACAAAAAACTAAAATCGCCACCGGAATTTGGTAAGGAATCTGGCCGGTTCATCAGCCTGGTTCCAATTTTTTTCCAGAAAAAGTTTTTTTTTTTCCTTTTCTCTCTCCTGCTCTCCTCTTTTCCTCCTTTCCTCTTTTTCCGCCGCTCTCCCCTCTCTTTCTTACCCTAATGGCTGCATTTTCAAGCCTTTCTCTTCCTTTTAAATGGAGCCAAATTGATCAAAACCCTCAGAGGAAAGGCTGAGATTGAGCTGGGTTTTTGTGGTTCTCTTTAGGTCCATTAGATCAATTTCCCAGCTGTTTTTTGGATAAGAATTGGAAGTTGAGGTGTCCTTGTATGAATTAAGCTTGGGAGGCAAGAAAGGGAAAACAAATTGCATCCAAATTGCCCCAAAATGCCAGCTGCAATGTACGGTTTCTGCTACAAAAATGCAGCTCGAGGGGAAGATCACGCGCGCGTGCTGTGGATCCCAGATTTTTTTTTTCTACAAACATCTGATATTTTATTTTTCCTTTTCTGTCTTTCCTTTTCTTTTCTTTCTAATTTTTTTTGCAAAACAATCAAATAAAAACCAAATGAGATGAAAAGATAAAAATATAAATAGAGGCAAATAAAATAAATAAAATAAAACAAAACGAATAAAAATAATTTTTTTTAAAATTTTTTTGGTGTCTACAGAGGGGATTTTTATAAAAATGAAAATAATTAAACAATTCAAATAAAATAAACAAGTAAAAAAAACTAAATGACAATTTATTAAAATTGAATCAATAATAAATAACTCTAGCTAAGAAATAACTTCGAAAATGGTTCACTCAATTGATCATTGACGCAATAGTAATTCCATTTATTAACTGATAAATAAGTTATAGCTGTCAAACAAACGATGACAGTCAACTCCTCCTCACTGGTGATTAAGGTACGACCGTTAATCACTGTCCTAATTAAGAAATAATTCTAGATATGATCTTAGAATTCAATTTTCTAATTGCCTTAAGAGTTAGAGGAGCCCTGTTCTAATCAAATAACGCTCTACGGGAGTTATTTTAAATTAGCTCATATATTTTCCTAACACAAACTCAATCATGCCAGTTACCACTATTTTACAGCAATTAAACAATTACAGATTTAGCTACTATAATTGGTTTTAAGTTATTAAATTAATTTAAATTCCGGGCCTTGGATATCCAATCAATGTAACAACCATAAGAAATAAATCAGAAAATATACAATTACTTGTAAATAAAAGAAATAAATATAATTAATTCGATCTCACAATTTTAGATGAATCAAATCCTCCGTTGTTTTTCGACTAGAATGAGAAGCTTAGTTCATATCCAAAGAAAAAGCCATGCGCCAAATATAGGAATTAATCGCCAAAATCATTTTCCAAGAATACGAGATGAAGTCTCGAAAGAAAAGAAGAGTTAGCCGTCTCTGTTGTTTCTTGCAAGGAATAAAAGATATCTACTGCCACTACTCGTGGTAGTCTCCTGTTCCCAGGAAAAGAAAAGATAAAAGGCAAACGATAATGCCTTTTTGGTCTTGTTTCCTACTGTTAGTAGACCACTATTACTTTTTCTTTTTTTTTGTCACTTGTCATCATCTACATCTACACCTACTCCTAGTCCTAATCCTAGCCTATACTAGGGGAGGAACCCAACAGGGTCACGAGGAACCGATGGGGGTTTAAACCACCATCGGACCATACGGGTGCCACAGCACCACATAGATCTTAAGCAAAACCACATTAGTAGACCACTATTACTTAGCCAAATCAAATTATAACAAAATCTCATCCTCTCAATAATCGACAAAGTAGCTAGCGTCCTAATAGAAATCAAATACTATCCATCATCCGAATCTTGTAACTTCAATTTGAATTTTTGGAGATCACGTGACAAATCTCGAGTCTCTAGACATGTAAAGTTAGATCTTGACGCGCCCACGCTAAACAACATAAAAGTCCAGTGAAAATCACGTTTTTTAATTCCTTTTTGCTCCAAATCCCTACAACCAATACCAATTATAAAAAATAAAGTAGAATCTATCAATTAATGCAATATTTGATAAAATAAGAGGGGAAACAATCATAAAATTAATGACAAAAAATGCAACCTATCACATGATTTGTCATACTACGTTCAATAGACTATTGATTTATTTAGGGTTAATTTCATTTGGCATCCTTAAATTATATCATGATTCTTCCTTTAGTTTTAAAATTTTTGTGGTGGATGCTTTACTCTCTAAATTCTTAAACTCGTCTCATTTTATCATGTACAAAATTAAAATTATCAAGAGGACAAAAATCATGTTTTCAATATATATTTATTTTTTATGATATTTTTATCTCATATAAAACACATTAAAAGTACTACGATAAAAAATATAAGCAAATAAATTTCGTTCAAATGCTTAATTTTATTTCATTTAAAATAAGTATTGATATAAGCATTAAGAAAAAACACATTGAGTTGCTTAGACTTCTTTTTTGTGGATTATCTAATTTATTTTAGTGCTAAAAGATCAAATTCATAGTGTAATTGTATTTAAATATATTTAGTAACTATTAAAGAAAAACGTGTTTAGTACTATGTTATAATTATTATGTGTATTTAAAAATTAGCCAATGATAGTTTGGTTATGAAAAATATAATTTCATCTTAATCTCGTCAAAAGGTTGATCACTAGTGGTAAAGTGTATATATTTGGAGTTTAGGGAGGCAAAGTGTTACAAGGGCTCAAATGTAGGGAGCAAAATGCAATTAAGCCTATAAATTATTCAGCAAATTTATGAACGGTTTTGGCTTGATACATCTCATTATCCAATGTAGTAGCTTACGATACTTGCCTAATCATGTTGACGAGCACAGAGTATACATATATCAATTAGCTCATCCATAATCAAATTTTACATTTATAAAATCCTAAATACCCTATACGTAATTTTTCGCAAGTATACGAGTAGAGATTGAATATAGGATATTAAGGGTTGAATCCACATAGAAGATTATCAATTACCGATGTTTTTTGAACTTTTTTATTATTTAAACTATCACAAGTGCAAGAAATTAATTCTACACTATAAACATAAGATAAAAGTAACAAAAATAACAATATAAGGCTCCTAGAGGTATGAAATTCTTTACTACTCTTACAAATGAAATTACCAGTTAAGTGAATGCTATTATCTTGGCTACTTACGGCATAATTTTCTAATGTATGTAAAACCTACTTTCGTAGTAAATCAACTATACTTGTAACTAAGATATACCTACTTTCGTGATTATGAAATTAGTTACAATTAATTACCTCTATAAAATTGCATGAAACAAGTCACCAAAACTACACAGGTGCTCCTATATCCTCGTGAGTGAACTCCCTAGGTTTATTAACGCCTTGAACCTAGTGTTAACTTCCAATTCTCATTGCAAACTTAACACTTTAATATTATCACAACTAATGGCCAGTTAATCATGATTAGATAAGCCCAAGTGATAAATAAGTTGCTCAAAATAATATCATTAAATAACCAAATAAATATCACTAACAAGATATAGCAAGTTCATCCATAACTCTAAGCATAAACTTTAATTAAACATGAAAACGATGAAAACAAGATCCAAGCTTGTATTATAGTTAAACATGAACTTAAACACAAAAGAGAAAGTGATAGAAGAGAAGTCACCCTTGTCACATAAGTTTCAAACTCTCCCTCTTTGCTCCTCAATTTTTCATCCAAATCTAACTACAAATACAAGAAGGATAAACTATTATAACTATACTATATTATTGAACTAAGAAAAACTAGTGAAGACTACATTTTTGTGGAGTTTCTTTAACCTTCCAAAGTTATCATAATGTTTTCCAAAGGCCTCTATTTATAAAGAGATTCAAGCAAAAGACAAAGTGTTAAATCATTTTAAGATTCTCCTTGAGCACATAAACAAGCTAGATTTGAGTTGTAAAGCTTCTTTGGCAGCTGTCCTGGTTTGTTTTCACCAAAATTCTTGCAGAAAAATGGGTCAAAAAGCTGGTGTGAACAAAACACAAGTTGCAGCTGAAATTGAAGAATGCGTGTGTAAGTCCCGGTGCAACCCAATGAGTACAAACAATTTCACAATGAGCCACAAAGATATATCACATATAAGCTCAATAAAGAAAACTTAATTAAAGAGAAAATATAAGAAATGCAAACCAAATATCAATCCAATAGCCTCTTCAATTGATGGCGATGCTAACCAAGATGTACAAGTGAAGGCTCACTTCTTCCTCACCCCAAACACTCTTTGGTTGAGCCAAGGAGTTTTACAACTATTCTAGTTAACCCTCAACAACCTACACTTGAAAGATCACTCACCCAATTAAGAACTATTTTATACAAATGAGGCAACCTTCACCAAGGTTTTACCACTCCAAGTGATTGGTTCACCTTCACCAAGGTTTTACTTCTTCTAGAGAGTAACCTTCACTTGAGCAACCTCACAACCCAACTTTCCCAACCCCTTATACAACCAACAAAGAATCTTTCTACTCAAAAATCTCACTTGTAAGCTTGTATTTTGTGTTGGCAAAAGTCCCTTGTCTTCTTGTGCTTTGGGGTGTTTATAGAAGGTGAGAAATGGCTCCAAAAGGCTCTCCAACGGTCAAATATTAAATGCTGTCAAAACTAGCCGTTGGCCTGTCGGACGTCCGAACCACCTGTCGAGCGTCCGAACCCTGCGTCCAAACCACCTGTCGGACGTCCGAACCCTGCGTCCGAACGTAGTCAGAGAATCATCAAATCTTTGTGAAATTTCTCGGACGTCCGATGCGATTGATGTGCGTCCGATGCGTGCGTCCGTTGATGTTCTTCATCCTTTCGGACGTCCGATAGCTTCCTTTCGGACGTCCCACATGAGTGCCCTGTTTTTGCTTCTTCTTTTGTGCCACAAGAATCTGTTCTAACAAATTGCTCACATAAAAACATTAGCCCAAATCTACATTTTGGTTTGTTAATCATCAAAACCAAGGACTGATCAACCAAGGTCAACAATCTCCCCCTTTTTGATGATGACAAACAAAATGAAGATTTCTTTGATCAAATAAGTTCAAATAAAACTCCCCCTTAGAAAATGCCAACATACAAAGAAATTTCAATAAATCCTACTCCCCCTTTTGGCATCAATCAAAAAGCAAACTCCCCCTTTATTTTTCAAATCAAGACCATATAGAATGTCAAAACTTTCAAAATACCAATTGTAATTTTTTATAGGGTCCTTGGGAGTTAGTACAACATGATCTAGCAATCCACATGGATTTCATACCTTTTCTCATATTTTTCTTTACATAGCAATCATTTTGCATATGTCCAAATTGGCAACAAAAGTGACACATGATAGAAGTATTTTGCACATAAGTGGATTTAATGCAACTAATTTTCTTACTTCTTATTATAGCAAACTTATTTGTGCCTTGAAAAGATTTGCTTTCTTTTGTTTGAGAAAACTTTTGTTTTTCATTTTGGAGAAACTCGTTCAAGTCATTAATTCTTTTCTTTAACAAATTTTGTTCCTCCAACATTTTTTCATAAAACTTTGTTTTCTCTTCCAACTTCCTTTTCAAATTATTTTTGCAATCAAAAACACTTTTTTTATTTTTTAAATCATCATTTTCCATTCTCAAACATTTGTTTTCTTGAAAAAGTTTGGAGTTTTCTTCCAACAAATCATTTATTTTTGTTTTCAAATCTTTATTTTTAGCATAAGATTTTCTCAAACTTTTATGCATTTTAATCATAAGAATTTTCATATCATCATCTTCATTATCTTCATCACAAGAAGAGTGATAAGAACTTACCTCATCTTCTCCAACGGCCATTAGTGCCATTTGGGCCAGCTCATCTTTTTCTCTTTTTGAATTGCATTCATCCCATGTAATTTTGCAATCTCCTCTTGAACTTCTCTTGTTGAAGATCTTCTTGAAACTTTTGATGTGAGGAGTTATATCATTGTCCACTTCCATGATTTCATTACCCATGAAAGATGGGTTATCCCCCACTTGAGATGCTTTAAAAGCTATGCCTCTCTTATACATTCTTGCATTTTCTTCCTCTTGCACTTTGAATTTCAGCTTTAATTCATAAGAGGTTAGGGAATCCACAAGAGATTCAATGGACATAGAATTTAAATCCTTTGCCTCTTCTATAGCATTTATTTTGTTTTCCCATTCTTTTGGCAAGGCATTCAAAATCTTTCTATTTTTCTCACCCAAAGAGTATTCTTTTCCAAACAATTTAAGATCTTGAATAATGTCACAAAATCTACTACACATGTTATCAACATTTTCAAGAGGATGCATTTTGAAAAATTCATATTGAGAAACAAGCAAGGATTTCTTTTGTTCTTTAATATCTTGATTACCTTCATGAAATTTACACAATATATCCCAAATATCTTTAGCTGATTTACAACCTTTAATCCTACTAGATTCATTTACATCTAATGCATTGTACAATATACACATGGCCTTGGCATTCAAAAAAAGGTATCTCTTGTCTTTTTCATTCAATTCTTGTCTAGTCTTTAATCTACTCAAATTAGTGGTAGAGTCAACTATTCTAGCTTCATAAGGACCATCTTCTACCACATACCATAATTCAATATAAACGGATTGTAAGAAAATCATCATTCTTTGTTTCCACATGCTAAAATGAGAACCATTAAACATATGTGGTCTATCAATAGATTGCCCTTCTAAAAAGGAAACTTTTATGGTTGCCATGATCTTTACTCCAAGCCGATTGAGCTTGATCAAAAGAGACCAAGCTCTGATACCAATTGTAAGTCCCGGTGCAACCCAATGAGTACAAACAATTTCACAATGAGCCACAAAGATATATCAAATATAAGCTCAATAAAGAAAACTTAATTAAAGAGAAAAGATAAGAAATGCAAACCAAATATCAATCCAATAGCCTCTTCAATTGATGGCGATGCTAACCAAGATGTACAAGTGAAGGCTCATTCCTTCCTCACCCCAAACACTCTTTGGTTGAGCCAAGGAGTTTTACAACTATTCTAGTTAACCCTCAACAACCTACACTTGAAAGATCACTCACCCAATTAAGAACTATTTTATACAAATGAGGCAACCTTCACCAAGGTTTTACCACTTCAAGTGATAGGTTCACCTTCACCAAGGTTTTACTCCTCCTAGAGAGTAACCTTCACTTGAGCAACCTCACAACCCAACTTCCCAACCCCTTATACAACCAACAAAGAATCTTTCTACTCAAAAATCTCACTTGTAAGCTTGTATTTTGTGTTGGCAAAAGTCCCTTGTCTTCTTGTGCTTTGGGGTGTTTATAGAAGGTGAGAAATGGCTCCAAAAGGCTCTCCAACGGTCAAATATTAAATGCTGTCAAAACTAGCAGTTGGCCTGTCGGACGTCCGAACCACTTGTCGAGCGTCCGAACCCTGCGTCCAAACCACCTGTCGGACGTCCGAACCCTGCGTCCGAACGTAGTCAGAGAATCATCAAATCTTTGCGAAATTTCTTGGACGTCCGATGCGATTGATGTGCGTCCGATGCGTGCGTCCGTTGATGTTCTTCATCCTTTCGGACGTCCGATAGCTTCCTTTCGGACGTCCCACATGAGTGCCCTGTTTTTGCTTCTTCTTTTGTGCCACAAGAATCTGTTCTAACAAATTGCTCACATAAAAACATTAGCCCAAATCTACATTTTGGTTTGTTAATCATCAAAACCAAGGATTGATCGACCAAGGTCAACAGCGTGACCTCGAAAACATGACCCGAGGCCACGTATTGTATTCACATTTTGCTCTTTTGCAGGTTTGCTCATTTTTTGTCAAGTCTTCTCTTTGCTCTACTTTTTGTCCAATTTCAACTGATATTTTTTTGCTGATGGAGGTTGAATTAGCTCTTGTACACGACATGAAAGTTGTACTCATTTGAGTTATCTTTCCAACGCACCAAGAATTATCCAAGTTAGAGTTGTGTGGATCAAGAAATGATCAAAATACCCTTGACTAGACAATCCCCTATTTCAGCTTTCAACAACAAAATTGAACTTCTATATTTTGACATTTTAACAATGAAAACGACTGAACCAGACTTCGAGGTCTTCACAAGAAATGTAGATCTATCTCTTAATTCAAAATGGTTTAAGAATCACCTCAATCCAATGTGTGTACCTCAAGATATAGTTGAAATACCATAAATTGTCAAAGCTGGAAAACTCCCATCCTTTGATTCTTGATTACATTTCATCTCTTGAACATTTTACACTTCATGTCTTCTTTAAATTATTTCAAATCATCAATAATCATCCAATTATCTTTTCAATTAACTTCATTTGATGATTGAATCATTAATCCTACAAAAACATGAAGTTTTCACCACTTTTATTCATAGAAATGCAATTTTCACACTTTAAATCACAAAATGCATAACTTCACTAGAAACTTAGTTAATTATCTATAAAAATAAATAAAACACACCAAAACTAAATAATAAAATACAGATAAAACACACAAAATACATACTTATCACATGTATTCACAAATATATGCTTAAATGTGAGAATTCTTTTTTACTTGTACAAAATATTCCTAAAATTAGTAATTTATTGTAACAAATTAGCCCAGATAAATATGCTTAATTACGTTAATTGTAAATATATTGCCACATATTTGCTTGTTTCATCTAAAAGTGACAAACAATGAGTTAGTTAGCACCTAAACTATCACACCCCGTACCCGGAACGTAACATCGGCACGCTCTAGATAAAGTTAAAGGCATAAGGCAGCAAATTTCCAAAGCAACTGCATTCACCTCAAGATCGAATCTTCTACAATATATACAATAGTCCACTCCTATCATAAAGTATCCTATATAGAGGTACAAAAGTCATTCTCTAACCAAAAGCCATCTCCATCTCCATTGCTTCCCTCACAAGCTATCAAGGTCCACCTCAATGAACTCATCATTAACTGCATAATAATAGCAAAGGAGTGAGCGAAATCTCACTCAATAAGTAGCGCATGCATCTTATTATTGGCAAGAGCATGTTACATACATAGTATATTTCAAACATCATTAACTCATTCATATAATTTTATACGAACATGGTCATTATAAACATTTCAATGGCATATCATACATCACAAATATAATGGAACTCAAACCATAAGACAACAAATGACCATAGATATCCAGTTGTTAACTTAACCGATTAACACGGTTCATAGTGATAACTACCACACGATTAGCCTATTTTATATTGCTAATTACAACACGGTTAGCCCGTTTCTTATACCAACTACATGTGAGGAACTAGTCCCATCAAAAGTCGCTTATACAAGAACTCAACAAATATAGCATTTCACCTCACAAATGACCATGGCAAGAGTAATAACAAATATCACAAATTATACATGCTCATGCCACTTTAGCAATTAAACAAGTAGCTTTCAAAAGATAAAGGATACATGCACCACTTACTTCGGTCCAACGGATCAATACCCAACTTAACTCAACCAATCCTTGTAGTACATGTCCTTCTCATCTATAAACAATTCCAAATTACTTAATTCGAGACCCGTGAAATGAGAAATATAGAAAACATTCATCCCACAACTATAAGAAGAGAACCTAGTTCAAAGCAGCATTATTACATACGATTTCCAGCTTTGGATGCGCTTAGTTAAACAAACATAACTTCACCTATACACATTGAAATGCTACAAAATTAGTACCATTTGAAACTAGACTCCTAATACTAATAATGCCCGGAAGACTACTCTGTGATTCGAAACACAAACTAACCTATCATCGTTCAAAAATGAGGACACTTGTAGTACTACTGTACAGTGCAGAACTAGAATTTCAGCCCACTTCCCAAATTTTCTGGTATCAATAGGGAAAGAATCAAAATATGAATTTCATACGACTGAAAAGGTTTGTGAATCTAGTTTCAAACGCAATAAAATCACTCAATTCTGAATTTCTACACAAAGTTATGACCAATTTCTCAAAGTCATGTAGGGCTGACTGTTATTGTAGAAATAATGAAATTCAAACTTTTCTTAACTATGTTTTACCTAATATCCACTCTATTTGTTATGTCTAATCCTTAATTATAAGTGCAATACCAAGATATACAAGAGATTATTCCAATCCAAAACCATTCAACCTTAATTTCCATTTCCCAACCAAGTTCCAAGTGCAAAATGAGTAAGCTTAATCCAAAATCAAACTAAACCACATAAGTTTCATAAATAGATTCAAGTTTTAGAACTACATTATCACACCCACACACAAACAATCAACTCATGATCTAATCATCATCAACTCAATAACCACACAATCCATAACTTAAACTCAATATTTGGCCATGAAAAATACAATATCTAACTAAATCAAGAAATCACAAGTTACATACATTCTTACCAAGATTCTTCCAAACTTGAGTCATGAATCTACTCTTCCAAACCAATTAACCCATAACTATAGCCAAGAACTAAACCTCACCTTGATAGTAGACAAAGAAGAGCACCCAAGCTTCACACCCTTCACATAGCTTTGATTCTCCTTGAATCCTTCTTTGTTGTAAGAATAGAGAAGAAGAGAATGTGGAAGACTTGAAGGAAGAAGAAGAAAAGAAATGAAATTGGTAAGGTGGTAAATAGGAATTCCCACTACCATAATATATTCTTCCAGCATAATGCTTAATTGCACACCAACCCTCAACTTCTTTAGTCTTAAAAATGAATTCAAAAACTTTATTGATATTCTCTTAAAATCTCCAAAATGAAGACTTGGGTATTACATAAACAAACAAGAAATTCTAAAAAAATTTTAAAAGCAACTATTGAATTACCTGCTAAAAAATGAAATGCAAAAGCATAAGTCAAAATCTTAAGGAAAAAATATACTAAATACTTTGATGTAGAGTGGAATCAATGCTAAATTGTATTGATAAGTGTCAGTCAAGCGTGCTCAGAGAACACATAGTTGTTCTAATCATCCTTAATCCACTTGACAAAGTTGTTGAAATTCTTGCCAGAACATCCGTCTTCTCTAAGACTATTCATAACCTTTGCTTTTAAATCCAAGGCCCTCTCCTTGTAGCCTTTAACAGTGACTAGCTGCTCAATTTTGTTCTTAACTTCTCCTTGTGCAATGATTCCATTTTCATCTTTTTCCAATCCTAATCCAACCTTCCAATCATCACATATGTAGCTTCTATTAGTGAACTGGTCTGCAAAGTAAGGCCAGCAGAGGAAAGGGACACCATTGCTTACACCTTCAACTGTAGAATTCCAACCACAATGGCCGAGGAAACAGGCAACTGAAGGATGACTCAGGACCTGTTGTTGAGGTGCCCAACTGGATAATCTTCCTCGTCCTTGTATTCGCTCTTTGAAACCTTTTGGATATGCATTATTTGTTTCTGCTGTTAAATTACGCCTCACAACCCACAGGAATGGCATAGTGGTGCGTTCAAGGCCTAGAGCCAGTTCCTGAAACCGTGTTTGGTCAAAAACTGTGATGCTCCCAAATGCAACATAAATGACTGATTGGACTGGTTGTTTATCCAGCCACACCAAGCAATCCAAGTCTTTAGGCCAGTAGGAACCAACTGATTTTCCAAGCCGGTTGCTAGATAGAAGAGGGCCTATAGGTAACATTTCTGGGTACGAGTTGAAGACCGATGTCTCTAACTCATTACTTGAGTTGCAGATAATCCAATCAGCCAATTTTAGTGTTCTGATATTTTTTAATATAACATCAAAAATAATTCCCTGTGTGGTCGGATCACCAATACAGGCCCAAACAAAGTGTGCAGAGTCCATAACTAATATGGTAGGTGATAACTAAACCATCTGGTTCTTCAAGACACTTCCTGCGACAAAATTTGCCACACCCAATGTCAAATTTGGCAATCACTGTTTTGGCAATACTTTCTTTTTTGGGCTGCTAAAATTTTCTTGTATTGGTAAAATCTAATTCATTTGGATATGCTTTCAACTTTCAACCTATTTTGCAGCAACCAAATTTCACCATTCTGTTTCCTATGAGTTTGCTACTTTGCTTGCATTATAATTTCTAGCTTCATAGCTTCCAATTCTGGTCAGCTTAATATTGTTTACTGTTCCATGATTATGAGGACTTTAAGACCTTACGCAGAAGTGTTGAAACTGTAATAGCATTATGCTGAAAGGAGTCTTACCAGAGCTGTCTATGATTCCATCGTGAATGAGCTTTGGAATATTGAGTTCCAGAACCAATACAGCTGCTGCTGCAGGCCAGAAGGCTACAGCCCTGACTCCCATTTTCTTCGCGATCTCCAGTGCCCAACCCGTGCTCTCATCAGTAATAAGGCATGTGATTTTGTCAGTTTCAGATTCATTTATCTTCTCCATTAGAGCCTCCAACTTTGCAGGCATAACACGAAAAATTGTCTTTGTTAACTTCCCCAGGTCATTTCTATCGTCGCAGGATTCCAGGCCATCTGGGATAGATACCAGATGCATCATATCTGGTACATTCCCTTCACCTGATAATGATTCAATGACTCGTTTGTGATTAAATTCCGTGTTCACAAATGTAACCTTGATACCACTCTTGACTAGGCACAAGGCAAGTTCCATTAGGAGAAGTACATGACCTTGTGCTGGATAAGGTATGGCTAGTACATGTGGAATGCCCATACTGTTTCTTCAACACTACACTGCCACTAATCTCCATATAGGTGTCCCTATTTATATGTTAAATTCATCTTTTTCTAATTAGGTAAAGCACCCATGGCACATCAAATGTCTAATGACCAATATGTGGTCAAGTTTTCCTGAGCCTGAAGGAGGCAATCTACTCCTCTCATTTATATGGTGTCCTTTGTCTTGAGTGCATCCTTCTTTGTCCTGATTTTGGTATCTGTCAAGGTTTTTCACAATCTTGGAATTGTTGCTAATCAATAATTTTAGATTGAAATAAAAACTGAAGATGGATTGCAAGGGACAGATTGAGATTGAAGACTGTTTTATTATTTTAATTTTCTCCATAATTGAAAGGTAGGTTTCAGTTTTGTAACTTCGTTACCATGATTGATATTTTGAGTTAAAGATTGTGCCTCAAGAGAATCTGAGACCAAATTCTGCTGAAACTCTTAAAAAAAACTCATGATATTTTTAAAAAGTGAATAAATTTTCTTTCTTTGAAATGTTTGGATGCATATACTTTTAATTTGAAGGGGCAAGCTTTATACCAATTTGAATGTTGTAATTAATGGAAAATCTTTAAAAAATTTGTGTGGTCGAAACTTTTGATAGGAATGAAGACTCATATTGTACGGGGAGTTGCCATTTTTGTAAGACTTGATTGCCCCTCACTGCCTTCTAAAAATTTTGTGAGATCAAAAGTATTTTATATCTAAAGAGTGAATTCGAATAAAGAAATCTTAAAAAAAAATCTTATAAGATCAAAACTTTTTATATTTAAAGAATCAATTCTCATATTTTACGGGGAATAAACAATTTTCTAGAACTTGTCTGCTCTTTCACTGTTCTCTAGATCCGTCTATGGTCCTTAATATATTATGTGATTTTTATGATTTTCGTAAAAATATTATTTTCATCTCTCATTTTTAAAATGAAACAAATTCATCTTTAACATTTAAAATTGAATAGATAACATCTCTCAATCCAAATTTCAATATGAATCAAACCATCTAATAATCTAGTAATAAATTTCGGGGATAGAATTGATAGATTATTCGGTCAACTCTATCACATTCACATAACATTTATTGAACCAAAAAAGGAAAAAATTAAAAAATTATAACATAAAAGGCCGTTCTTTATTTTGGAATAGTAGGGTTTCTTTTTTTAAAAAAAAAAATCTTTTTATATACTATTAGAGTATACACTTACGAGTTTAGATGTTATCACACATACAAAGTTTGGTGTTTAAATTTAAATTGAAATGATGTGGCAAGTATTTAGACCCATCAGTGTATAAAATGACAATGTAGGAAAAATTAATCCTTCTTTTTATGTAATAATTTTTTATTTTTCCTTTTTGGGTTCATTAAATTTCATGTAAATATCAAGTTGAGTTAACCAAATAATCTATTATACCTCCGAAATTTGTAATTGGATTGTTGGTGGTTGGATTCATATTAAAAGTTGACTTTAGGAATGTGATAGTTTCAGTTTTTAAATGTGAAAGATGAATTTGTTTTATTTTAACAGTGAGAAACAAAAAGGATATTTTTGTAAAAAGTAAGGGATGAAAATGATCATTTTCCTATTTAGTTTTGTCCTATTACTTTGTAATTGTGCCCCCACTGACATTTTAGGTGTCGGGTACTAGAAACTTTATATACTTAACCAGTTAACTTGTACAATGTCCACGTGGACGTATCTATAAACGACTTGATAGCAATTCTTTATTAAGAAAGCAAAATAACAGATATAATTTATTAGTTAATGATTCCTACCAGTGCAAGCCCAATACTTTAAGGAGTACAATTCGCTAATGAGTTTTTCTATACACAAAAATTCTTCGTAAAACGAATTCCTTATACAATATTTGAATGAGTTGTGGTCAAAGGAGTTCGAATTTTAACCGCATAGATAGAGGCATTCTGGAAATGTGGAATATTTTGTAGTTTTTTTAAAACTTTAGGTACAATTAAGAGTAGCATCTGTTTAGGTATATTTATTGAAATGCCCTCATTTTGATACATTTAAAGTTTTGATTTATGAAGACATCTAGCTATTTCTGGAATGTAAAATTATTTTGCAATCGTTTTTGCATGGAGTACAACTCATATAAGATTATGTATTAGTATAATTATTGAAATGGTGTTATAGACATATTTAATTAAAGTATGGCTTTTGTTGTGCAATTAGCACATAGATATATTAATACGTTGTGTAATTAACACGTTGTTATAATTAGCCATTGGAGGATATTCCTTTGTTTGAAACAACTTATATCACGTTGTTATAATTAGCCATTGGAGGATATTCCTTTGTTTGAAACAACTTATATCTGCTCTTGGACGATTTTCAACTGACATTTGTAGGGACCTTTTGGGAATGGTAAAATTGTAAAAGTATTGATAAAATAAAGTGTACAAGCATATGCTACAATTAGAATGTACTATTATTAGTTTTGTCATATTTGATGATTATTGTTTTCCAAAATGTACTATTATTTGTCCAATGAAAAATTTTCTCTAACGACAAGCACTAAACACCCGCACGATGCACGGGCACTCCGCCTAATATAGGATATTAATAGGGGAATTATAGGATTTTAATAGGGTCCTCCCATTCTCTTATGATAGTTATTAAAAATATATATTGCTACTTGCTAGCTACTACTTGCTATAAATAAATTTATGCACCCACTGAATATACTATCCTAGCTCAGCCCCTGGTAACACCACCTTTAATCTTTTAATCAGCACCTTCTAATATAACACTCTGAGTAATATATTGAACAAGCCGTAGGACTAAAATATCCTTCACACTTGCAGGATTTAAGACCAAAGTAATATCCTTCACACTCTGGACTTGGAGTCATAATTTCTTCCAAAGTAAAGTGTAAGGTCCGCTACTATGCTACCATCTTTTCTTTAATTCTTGGTCCCCACAACCTGCGCTCCAATTTTGATGACTTTGCACTTCATTTCAATTTGCACAGCCCAAATTGACCGAAACAGAGCATTAAAGCTCTACTTGCGAACAGGTCAAAGGATCAAATTTTTTGACCTACGTTCCAGGATCTATTCTCCCGATCATGTAGAGTAGGAGTAGTTATAATATAGAATCTATTATATTGACAAATAAAAAAAAATTGACCAAAATAGAAATTTCTTATAAAAAAAACACGAAAAACAGCAACAACTATAAATGCACTCAAAATAATAACGCAATATAAGGACCACGATAATAAATGAGTTAATCCGTGGCGTTGCTTTCATGAATGTGAAAGAACCTCTATAGCTAATTCTGGACTTTGTTGGCACATTTCCAACCATGAACATGGGAGTATCATTGGTCAAGTTGTAACTTGTAAGACCCCCAAACGGGTCCCCATTCCAAGAAAAGTAATATAGCATGAATTAGTCAAATAAGACTTTTTTTTAAGCCAAATAAGACTTATTCAACCAGTTTTAGGTTTATTTAGATACAAATAATATTTCGCTTGCATTATAAACATATTTTCTAACTCATCTTTTTATATTTTGAATCATCTTTTTATTTCACATACATCACATCACAAAAAATACTACAGTAATTATTTCAAATAATATTTCAAATAACACTTTATCCAAACAAAATGTTTTTCTTCTTTTGGTAAAAACTAGTGAATTATGTAATATTTCTGTGGGACATAGCATTTGTTACATCACTGATTGTGACTCTAAAGAAAAATCGACGAAATGTCATATTTTATCACAAGGGGTGGATAATTCTATGTGTCCAATATCTCTTCTAAGTTTAGTCCATGAGAAAGTAATGGATTATTCATTTTGCTTATGTTAATTTTTCAATTAGAAAAATTACGTGTTTATTTTTATTAATCTCTTATTTTCGCAACGATACAATTGGAGTGTCTTCCATTCAAAATAAACTTTCTTTTATCCCAAAATCCATCTCGCGTCACATTTTTGCGTCATTTGCATGCTAATTTCAAAGGACAACAAAGGCATCACATTTCATTCCTGCTGAAATTTCAGCATAAAAATTCTAGTCAATAAAATATAATAGAAGAATCCCTTAATGAATCAAAATCATGCACATTAACTTGATAGATGAAAATAATGAATCAAATACTAGGAAGTAGCCACCAAGAAAACACAAATGCACTTACCAGTAATCGCCTCATTCAGTTTCGCTAGCCAAAACATTTGCCCGAGTTACACGCTCAATATTTGTCTACTGCCCCTTGACCAATACGAGTAGTCATATTTTCTTTAAGTGTACTGAATTTCGACTGAATATCTCCAGGAAATGTCAATGTCTACTCCACTAAAGCGGGCCAAATTAACCAGGCTTTTTTGCTTCTTTAAAGACTTTTTTTTTTTTTTTGGGAGCATGCAACTTTAAAGACTTAAACCTGCCCTCCATTTTCATTACAACACTTTCCTTCACTAATTCTCCATACTGAAATCATGCGCGGTCATTCCATTCTGATTGCCTCATGGGCTCTTGCTGTATCAATAATACTCAATGGAAGGCAACTTTGCTCAGGTTGCTTTTCAGAAGAAAAACATGCTCTCTTGGACTTCAAAGCTTCCTTAAATGTGACTACAAATGCTCATCTTATCCTTTCTTCGTGGACTGGAAAAGAAGGTGATGGAGCAAATGATGATTGCTGCACCTGGGAACGGGTCAAGTGCAGTAATATTACTGGGAGAATTGTTGAACTCCACCTTCGTAATTTACTGGATGAGGATTGGTATGTAAATATAAACATTAGCACTTTCATACCTCTGAAGGACCTGCGAGCTCTAGACCTGAGTGGTAATGACTTCAATAGTGAAGTGACAGGTAACTATCTTTTTCTCAAATCGTTGGTTTTCTTTAGTGTTGTAGTCGTTTATATTGTATAATTTGAAGTTTCTTGTTCTTGGTATCTACTATTTTGATTTTTTTGAAGGTTGATATATTTAAACTTGACGTGGTACAAATGTTAGATACAGTAATGTAGTTAGTGATGTATTTAGTTTGTACCATATAGTGATGTAGTTAGTTTGTACCAATCTTTATATTCCTAATGATTAGATTGACTTTGTTAATCTTGGAGGAAAGTGGTATTTATTTTACCCGACAGCAACATACTGGGAGCATAATTTCCTGAATTATTAGCATCAAAACCTAATTATGAATGCTCAATCTATTGAAATTATTGTAATAGGGATGGGTAGTTGTCCTATTTATTATAAGGAAAGTTACCAGTAGTGACGATATTTGTAATTTATAACACAGGTTCAATTCTCATGGCTTTTTTCCCTCAGAAAAAGAAAAACCAGCTTCAATTTTCAAGATCCGTTTGTCTAACGGGTGCTCTGTGAGCATCTGTTAAGATATATTTCATGTGTTATATAAATTTTTCCTACAGCACAAGGAGGCAAACTTTTTGAGTTTTGAGATGTTAGTATGAACAATGAAGGGTTTGGCTCGACGAGTGGACCATTGAACTGGACCAATTTTGATTAAAGGGTTCAGTTCTTTGTATTAGTCAAAGTTGGTCAACCCTAGACTTCCAAGAAAGCCTCCGTCATCTTAAACTTCTTTCGTTGTTAATTCATTCTTTGAATCAGCTCTCAACCAATCATCCCATTCTTCATCACCGCAAGAAAATCCTTTAATTTTCCCCAGCAATAATTGAATCTTGGCCTAAACCACATACACCATGTTGAATCTTTTCCTTCTTTGTACTTTGCAATTTACTAATTTTCCAGAGTAAAATATAAAATTTAATCTTGTATATGTTTTGATTTTGCTAAGATATTGCATTACAAAGTATACTTTTTATTTTTTGAATTTGAATTACTCTCGCTTCTTACCATCATTTTCTTTTAGTCAATTAGCAACTAAGTGTTACTTCCACGTTTTTTGATAGTGTGTCTTATTTATTTATCAAATAGTTTTCAATTCAATGGGTGACCGGTTACAAATTAGTTTGTGCGATGTACAAACATTTATATCTTTGCCGACGTGGAAAGTATAAAAGTCTTAAAAAGTTTAAATCTTACATCATTTTATTTAGAGTCAAATATCGAAAACCTCTTTTGGTGGACCGCTGCAAAGCTCTAATAAGTGTTTCTTTTGCCAGAAATCAGTAGGGAAGAAGAAGCCATTTTGGAATGATGCCATTTTGGAATTATATTTTGAAACCAAATTTTGTCTATAATTTATTTATGACATGGTTCAAAGGTCGATTTGATTATTTCATCATTGTTTTTTATTAAAAAACTTTAATTATGCTCGATTATTAAATTTAATAAAAAAAAGCTAACAGTTTCACTATAATCCAAAATCATGCAGGTTAAATTGTACTTTTTCAAATTATAAGGAGGATATGTGTATATTGGATTAGCCAAAGGTGTTTCTTTGGTATTTAGTCCGTTTATTAGAATGCAAAATCTCAAGTCCCTATACCTTGATTTAAACAAATTCAACAACAATTTAATTCCCTGTATAACTGCAATTACTGAACTTAAAAGGCTGTCTCTCAGTGGCTTGGATTTAGAGGGATCGTTTCCTATAGAAGGTATATTCAATTACTATCTATAATTCTTATATGAGACTTTTTTGAACCTTTTTACACAATTTTCTTTGACTTTACGTTTGTTCTATTTTTTGCTTTTCTACTTCGTTTGTTTTGGGTCCTGTTCAGCACATAAAAATTAATGAATATCTAAACTTAGAGTGATTCAGCATTATTTATTTGTAATCTATTTCAATTAATAGCTCTTAAATGTGAACTTTATTGGTGTGGAGCAAATTAGAGGGTAACTTAATTTACATATCCAAAGTTTGTTCACATTAATAATTGGCTATGGACTTAAGAAAGAAAAAAAAGGGCAAATTATATTTTACATTTTATATTTTACATATTTTACATTTTTGTACATAACCTCCTTATGGTTTCAAAAACTATACATAACCCCCTCATGGTTTGGATTAAAATGTCAAAGTTACGGAAAGAATCATACGTAACAGAATCTTTAAAAATGTCGAAATTACATTTGTTTAAAATTTAAAATGACTGAAGTGATGAAAATATATAAACATAATATACATGATGCACTAATCCCATATGATTTTATATTTTATCATATAACCTCCTTATGGTTTAATGTTTTACCATATAACCCCCTTATGATTTTCAAATATACACATAACCCCCATTGTGGTTAATAAATAATTTTCAACTTTACATAGAAGCATTTTTGACATTTTAGGTGATTCCATTATGAATTGCAGATTCCGTTATTTTGACACTTTAATTCAAACCATGAAAGAATTGTATAAAGTTTTTAAAATTATAGGGGGATTATGTATAAAAATACCAAACTATAGGGGGGATAAAGTGTAATTTGCCCAAAACAAATCGCCTGTAGACTAACATGTGAGCAGTTGTTTGAAAGATGCTAATTAGTTAATCTATGCCAAAATTATAAAGCATAGATATACAAGAAAAGATAAAATTGTAGAATCCATTAGCATGAGAGCTGTTGGACCGCAGTCTGCCCATTCTAGGACCGCAGTCTGCAGATTTCAAGCGTCTGGAAAAATTGGAGTTTCTTGACTTGAGCAATAATCAATTTTCTGGTTCCATGTCCTTTAAAGGTACGCATATCCAATTTGAGATAAAGGTGTATATAGTTGAACTGGGATACTATTTTTTTTTTTTTTTACAAAAAAAAAAAAAAACAGTCCTAGAATAAGCTAGATGCGAAATAATTTTCTTTGGATCCTGCCACATGATTTGGAGTATAACCATTATTTTCTCTTTCTATTTCAAGATTATAAGGATAGGACAGAACTATCTGTATACTTTTCCCTATTTCTATAATTTGATGTTATATTATATCCAAATTCCAATAAGAAAATAAATTCCTAAAAATTAACAAATTTGCCTAAATTTCTAGATTAGCTGTACATTAGAATTATCCATTCAATTGCAAAATGATCAGTAATTTGATTTTTCTTTTCATTTTAATTTAGAAATCCATTCACTAACTACCAAAGAAAAATCAAGTACATTTTTGTCCTATTCTGATCTTATGTTAGAGAAAAATCAACTACATTTTTGTCCTACTCAGGATAAAGTGAATCACCAATCACCAAACCTTTCTAAAATCTAATTTAGCTTACTGTAGTGTTTCCTATGTCAACTTAATTGCTAAACTCCTAAAAATAATTAATTGGTCGTTCTATTTATTTTTTCAATTAAAAAGAGACAAAATTTACGGCATGTGAATTGCACGTTACATTTGGAACATTTTCCTCATTGCATATATGAAAATAATAAAATGGACTAAATGAGAATTTAGAAAAGTTTACTGATTGTTGACGTGCTTTATTGGAAAACATTTTGGAAATTAAATAAAAAAGTAAAAAACTATATTAGCAAAACATTACGAAACAGGTGGTCCTTGCACTCCAAAATCTTTCGAGAAATAATGGAAGTACTTTAGTAAGAAAATAACTTGATTCATAAAATAATAGAGAAATAAAATTTACAAAAAAAAAATGTCGCTGCAAATTTTTAAGAAAATATTATATTGGCCAACAAGTAAAGAAGAATATAAAGCAGAATTTCTTCGAAAAGAAAGAAATTTAGCATTTCCTAATTCTTATATGAGACTTTCTTTGACCTTAGGTAAATTTCTTTGACTTTCTGTTTGTCTATTTTTTCTTTTCCGCTTCATTATTGTAGGTCATGTTTCGCACATAGAAGCAAATGAGGATCTTTACTTATAATGACTTAGTATTATTTATTTGTACTCTATTCCAATTAAAAGCTCTTAAATGTGAACTTTAATTGTAAAGTGTCTTATTCTTTTCAATTTTACCTTCACAAATATGGGATTAGAGATGAGAGGGGTGGCTTAATTTACAGATTCAAAGTTGTTTACATTTTAATAACTATCTGTGGACTAACATGCGAGCAGTAGTCTGAAAGATGTTAATTAGTTAATTTTATTTTTAATGTGGTGATATACCAAAATTATAAAGTATAGATATACCAGAAAAGATAAAAAAAAGCCCAATCTATAGGCATTAGGGATGTGGGCGTGGAATCTGCCCATTGTAAGAGTTCTTGGATCATCTTTTTGCGGCAGAATGCAATTGTCTGAAAAAATTGGAGCTTCTTAACTTATATGATGCTGGATTTTCTGGTTCCTTATCCTTTACCTAGAATAAGTTAGAATCGAAATTATTTTCTTTGGATCCTATCGCATGCTTTGAAGTATTAAGTGTCATTTTCTCTTTCCATTTCAAGATTAGATAAAAGTAGGAGGACTCGAATATGATACCTCTCACTTATACTCCACCACCCAACCCATCCCCAAGATTATAAGGATAGGATGGAAATATCTATACAACTAATTTGATGTTAAAATATGTCTAAATTCCAAAATAAATTCACAAAATTAACAAAATCTGCCTTAGGTTAGCTGTATCTTAGAAATACTCCATTCGTTTTAGTAGGTTTAATACGATTGAAAAGTGGAACATAAACAAAAGGTGGGAGGATTATTTGTAAATCTAAAAGGATTAGTTATGAATTTAGTAAATTTAGGTTTCAATTAAGTTTCAGTTTTCAGATTTCAAGTTTTAGTTTTTAGTTTTATCAAAGGTACCCTTTGTCTACCGTACAACTTTTTACTACCAAATGACAAAGCTGCCCCTGCAGAGTGTGCAGCTCACATGCAATGAATTTTGTCTATTTTAATCGAGCAAATGGATAGAATAGCCCAATTTGATCCTTTTTAGCTGTTCAATGCATCATTGACGTGAAAAAATAGTATAGTGGATTAAATAAGACTTTGAAAATTTCGTTGACCTGTGGCATAATTTACCTTATAGAAATATACAAATTCTTATAGAATAGGGGATGGAGATGCAACAATAGTTATGTAATTTTGATATATCCAAAACTATAATACTAACATAAAGTTTTGAACTGCAGAATTGAAGCTGGAGAACTTGAAGGTACTCAATCTTGAAAATACAAATGTTAACAAACTCTCAGGCATTGAGGCTTTAACTTCTCTCAAAACCTTATCTTTGCGCCGTATTGGTATTAATGATTCCTCCGTCCTTCAAGGTAATAAGATAGGCTATGAAAGGCTCGGTTGCTTGCATGAAGTAATAAGATAGGCTATGAAAGGCTCGGTTGCTTGCATGAAGTTGCTATTTGCTTTTCAAATGTTGAGCTAGAACGGATGAAATTTGAAAACCAACATTTCAATTTTTTTGCGTGTAACATATGATTTCACGGTTTCTGAATTGGCTATGTATTGACAATTCATACCTAGCATCACCTATTACTGTATGAAAAGCTTACAATGAACTTGTTTTTTGGACAGGAATTTGCAGTTTGAAGAATCTCAATGAACTTGACCTGAGTCGGAATAATTTTTACGGGCCTATTCCTATGTGCTTCAGAAACTTGACGTCTCTTCGAGTTCTTGATCTCTCCAACAATATTCTCATCGGAAACATCCCTGCAGCTCTCATTACTCCTCTCGTACACCTTGAGTATCTATCTCTCTCTGGCAACCTTTTTGGAGGTTCTTTTTCTTTCAATTCTTTGGGCAACCATTCAAAGCTTCAGTGGTTCGAACTTGGACCTTTGAACAATGATTCACATGTCGACACTGAGGATCTTGCTCTGCCCCCACCATTTCAGCTAAAGGTTCTCTATTTATCTGGCTGCAACTTGAATAATCAGACTCGAAAAATCCCAAGTTTCCTGCTCTATCAGAAAGAAATGCAAATTCTTGATCTGTCTTCCAATAAGTTAGCCGGCCAGATTCCTACTTGGCTTCTGCAGAATAATACAAACTTTGAAGTTCTTGTTCTAAAGGATAACTCTTTTACGGGTCCGTTTCTTGTGGATGATTCTCTGGAAATAGGTCTAAGGCGATTAGACATCTCAAACAATGACGTCAGTGGTAAGGTTCCTCAAAATATCGGTTTATCTTTTCCATATCTGTGGTACTTGAATTTGTCACGAAATTCATTGGAAGCCAATATTCCCCAGTCATTGGGAAACTTGACAGAGGCACTATCAATTGATTTGTCCCACAACAAGTTTTCAGGGGAGGTGCCAGGTCAAATTGGAACTGGATGTTTAGCTCTTTATATGTTGGTATTGTCTTATAATAATTTGCATGGCAATTTTCCTTCTGGGTCCACGAACTTAACAAGCCTAGCATTCCTTCACTTGGATAATAACCATTTTATTGGGAGCATTTCACATGGATTATCTCGCTCTCCAAGTTTATATTGGCTGGATATTTCAAACAATTCTTTTCAAGGCAAAATTCCAAGTTGGATTGGAAATTTTTCATATTTGAAGGGTCTTGACATGTCAGCCAACTTGCTAGAAGGTAGCTTACCAGATGCTATATGCAAACTTTCACATCTTGAATTTTTAGACCTCTCCAAAAATCAGTTGATCGGACCTTTACCAGCCTGCTCCGAGCTTACGTCATTGAAGTTCATCCACCTGCATCACAACATGATCTCAGGGCCCATCTCAAACATGCTGTCTGGGAGCTTCAATTTGATGACACTCGATTTGGGTTACAACAAGCTGTCTGGCGGTATACCACGCTATATTGGTAAACTTAAAGAGCTCAGGGTTCTTCTACTGGGGGGAAATGAATTGCTTGGTCATATTCCTTTGCACTTATGTCAGCTGCAGAATGTGACAATTATGGATCTTTCTCAGAATAAGTTTTCTGGGCCACTGCCTACATGCTTCAACAACATTTCTTTTGGCAGCGGGCAGTTCTCCACAGATGCATTTTTTAAATATGACCAGCCTTTTGCATTCCCCATAAACCTTCCTTTTTTGGCCAACAGTGAGTATTCTTAACTTTTTCCGAGCAAGAAATAGTGATATTCACAACAAAAAGTAGAAGCGAACACTATGCAGGGAATATATTGAATTTCATGTCTGGACTTGATCTGTCATGTAACCAATTGATTGGAGCGATTCCTCCTGAATTTGGTGATCTCAGACATATCCGGGCATTAAATTTATCCCACAACTACTTGCAAGGATCTATTCCCTCAAGACTTTCCATGTTGAACCAAATAGAGAGCTTGGATCTTTCTTACAACGATTTGAGTGGTGAAATACCTTCAGAGCTAGCATCATTGACTACCTTGTCCATCTTCAATGTGTCATTCAATAACTTGTCTGGCAGGGTGCCTGATACATGGCAGTTTGCAAACTTTGACGAAAGCAATTATAGAGGAAATCCAGGTCTATGTGGACCATTGCTCAAGAGTTGTAACCCCTTTGCTCCACACCCTGAAAATGTTGGTGATCAAGACATAGAAGTTGATGGTGCAATTGATGTGGCAGCATTCGCTTGGAGCTTTTTTGCTTCATATATGGTGATCGTGATTTCATTAGTGGTAATTCTTTGTGTTAGCCCTTATTATAGAAGAGCATGGTCTTTTTATATTGATTATTGGATCCTATCGAGATTCTACGAGTATTACAGGTCTCGTTCCTCAGAGAAAAAACAAACATGAAAAGTGTTCAATTGGAACATGAGAAGGAGATGAATTGGTTTTAGTTACTCTATTGGGATTCTTCATTTTGGAAAAAGGTCCAATGTATCTGCAAGTATTGAAAGAGGAACTATATGAGCTGAAATTCTGGTGTCCAATATATTTTGCACTACAGTTTTTTTTTCTCACATTTGTGGTTTTATTTTCTTTATTTGCACAATTACCATTTATTTTCTGAATAGCCATAATTTTTTTGCCTAATTAATGTATGAAGATGAAGATTAGAGCGGCTTTGGATAATTTTTAATTGGTCAAAAGAAAATGAATGATCAAGTTGCGATTTTGCAATACAGTCGCTCAACTTGTTGTTTTCCTTTTTCTAGCAGCGTAGGGAGAGGAGAGGAGAGGAGAGGAGAGGAGGATTAAAACTCAAAATCTTTATATTTTGAGGTTTTAAACTTAGCCACTAGATGATTAACGAAAATGTGGCACAGCCATTTTTTATTTCTTGATTTATTAGTTTAATTAACTTGTAAAATTTGTGTATGTTTCACTAATTATTTTTTTTTACAAAAAAAAATCGTATTAATATGAAAATTAGAGCAGTTCAAACTATTTCTACCCATTCCCCTGACAATGATACAATTTAGACCCACATATTCTCTTGGTCCCAAAACCCATCTCATTTGGCTAACATTGGGCCGCAAAATGGCATCACAACTAAGTTCGTGCCCAAAAGAAATAGCAGAAAATTCTAGTAACATGTCCACTCGAAATTGTACAAGCAAAACTCTAAATGAAAGCCAGAAAGAAGAAAAATCACAGTGGGTAAGCAAGTTTACAATCAATCAAATACTGCTTAGAAGCTATCCAAAGAAGCAAGTTTACTCAGCAACAACCGCCTCATTCAGCACCGAAGTCGCCTGGCCAGGCAAAACATTCAATCTTTCTTTGCTGCCTCTTGACCATACATTTTTTTTTCCCCCTAGAATTATACTGAAATTCAATCCATAATATACCCTGACGAAAATCAACCACCCGAATCTTGAAATAATTTTTTTAATTTGACTCACAAATATGCTTCCCATAAATTGCCCTGAAGAAAATGATTATTTCTAGTCTTGAAACTTCTTTTTTAGTAGGTTAGGTTCTGATCACCTTCAGAACCATGACAGCGGAATTTGAACACACGATTTTTTGTAAAAAAGTTACACGTTCTTGTCAACTGAGCCGACTTACTATTCTTGAAACTAAAACGTTGAGTTTGAGCTTTAAAGTTAGGCTCGTTGATGTATTAAGAGATGGTTTTGAATTAACGGGTGTACAAATTTTGTTTGAAACGGTTGTGCAATTTCCACTTTTTGATGAGAATTTTTCTTCCCAACTGAAATGATCCTTATAATGGTTGTGGCTTAGCTCAACTCAAGTTTGAGTAGCTTGATAAAAGGCTCTAATAGAGCTCGGGCCAAAGTTATTTGTGAATGTAGTTTTGTACCTTTGTTAATCATTATCCCCAAGTGCTACTAAATTCATTTTCAAAAAAGATCATAGTTATGCACCCAAGGTCAATTAGAGAACATGAGATGTACGATAGGTGCTCAATTGACTTTTAATTTAACTTCGAGCCAAAAATATAAGTCTAGCTTCACTTGATCAAGTCTAAGCTCGACTCGCCGATTTGCAACCTTACATTTGAGTTGACTTGTACAGTAGTCTTCTTTTTTTTTTTTTGGTAATAAAAGGGACTATATATTAAAACAAACTTAAGTTATAGGTACAAAACGAGGGAAACAAATTCCCTTAAGATCTGCATCTACTAGACTTCTCAAAGTATACGGAATACTTTCATAGCATACAAAATTCACGTCTTGTTGAGCACCCAGTTTTGCCAATCTGTCAGCACACTGGTTTGCTTCTCGATAAGCATGTCTAAATATGACTTTCGGCAGGGCAGAGATCAGGAACCTGCAATCAGAGATAATTGAAGCATACTCATGAGTTGAGGTATCTGCCGATTTAAGCAAGTCTAGAGCAGTTTTAGCATCAACTTCTAATTCAACATTTTGCAAGTTTAGAGAGGAAGCTAAGGATAGTCCATCCCTTATCCCCCACAACTCAGCAAGAATATTGGTAGCATGTCCCAATTTTCTGCTAAACCCAGCTATCCAGTGTCCTAGGTGATTTCTGATCAAGCCACCTGATCCAGCTGGACCCGAATTCCCTATCACTACATCATTTGGTACGCAACTGGGATCGGGTTTGTCCTAATACTTGCCTTCCAAAAGGGAAGGCAACATCTTTGTCCAGTTCGTTTGTCTTTGCACTCCAATTTGGCCTTTTTTGACTCATAATTAATTCCAAAGTAAAGTGGAAGGCACGGCACTATGCTACCATCTTTCTTTTAATTCTTGGTCTCCATAATCTGCACTCCAAATTTTACGACTTAGCACTTTTTCTGTTGGCCGGATAGATTGACCGAAGTAGAAATTTCTTGTCAAGAACAAGAAAAACAGCAGCAACAATAAATGCCCTCCAACTAATAAGTGAATGTAAGGACTTTGATAATATAATGAGTCAATCTATGGCGTTGCTTCCAACAATGTAAAAACCTCTATCGCTAATTCTGGACACAGCAAAAATTGCACCTATGAAAAGGAAATACTGCCCATGTAATGAAATAATGGTTAGAAAATACAGAAGTAGGAGAAGACGAGCATTTTCCATGTACATATGCAATAATCCACATTTTGGCGCATGGAGAATTCTTTGTCTCCGGCCAATATCTCTTCTAAGTTTAGTCCATGAGGATAATGGATTATTCTCAGTCATTTACTTATCTTAATCTTTTAATTGTAAAAAAATTATAAGATAAATTCTCATGAGTCTTTATTTATCTCTTACTCTCGTAACAATACAATTTAGTCTCTAATATTTAAAATCAACTTACTTTTATCTCAAAATGTATGTCACATCAACTTTTGGTGTCATGTGCTCGTGATACTAATTTCAAGGGACAGAAAAGGTATCGCATCTCATTCTTGCTGATTTGACTCATTAAACTTACCGAATTTGGTATTTGAAAATTAATTTTTTTTCTTAGCATGTATTGGCCTGATGAAAATCAGTAGATCTCTAGCCTCGAAACGTACTTATGTTTGAGATCATAAAGCTACCAACTTTTGTACCCAAAAAAAAAAAAAAGGCTGCCGATTTGAGCCTATAAATCAGAATCACTGCTCTATGAACAGATGCTAGAGGATTTGAACAAAAGTTTTGTTTGAACAAAAAGGGTAATTTCCATTTTAGAATGAGGATTTCTCTTCCCAACTTAATATTGAGCCTATTTTTAGTAGTAACTTAGCTCGACCAAGCTCAAGCAACTTGAAAACACTCCAACCAAGGATGTTCCAAGAAATTCGATCCTGGACTCGTCCAAGATAATAATATATACACATTTTTGTTTACCATATTCACAATAGGGAAATGACAATTAAATTAATTTTTCTGAAACCTTATAGGAGTAGATATTATCTCTCTTTATTCGAGAATGATTGCGCTCCTACTCTTTTTTTTTTTTTTTTGCTTTATTTGTAGTTATGGTTGAAAGATTAACTAAATTAGTTGATATTTGAATCGAGTTCGATTTGGTAAAAATTTATTCGAGTTTGGTTCGCCAACTAATTAAGTTAAACTTGAACAGCATTTTATATTTGATAACTTTCAAACTCGATATAAAACTTGTTCAAATTTAATTCGATAAATAAACAAACCAAACTTAAATAAAATTTCAAACTTATCAAAATAATCAAACAAGTTTGAATAATGTGATGTTCAACTTGATTAATCTCGTTTACATCCCTATTTGTGATACACTAGGTGGGGTTTGAACTCTATTGACCTAGTATATAGGACCAAGTCCCAACGATTGGTTAGGCTTCTACTCTTTTTTTTTACCGCAACAATAACATTCCTATATCCTAATCTATTATATTCTACAGGGAGGGGAAGTTAAAGAGACTATATAATGAGTTAGCATATATACCGGCCTGACTAGATTAAATAGATATTCTATCATCTCATTTGAATTTTTTTTCACTACATATGGAGTTAGGCTCCTACTCAAGTTCTACGAAAAGATATGAGGTAGGGGCACGTAACATTTAAGTCAATGTCTACTCCATTAAAGCGGGCCAAAGCTCCATTGACTTGTCTTGTTTGCAACCTAACAGACTTACACCTGCATTGACTTGTGGAGTCCTCTCCGGTCTCCGTCTCCGCTCCATCACTTTGATACCCAACTGGAATAGGGGAATTACAAACTCATGCTGCCTTCCATTTTCGTTACAATTAACACTTTCCTCCATTAGTTCTCCATACTGAAATCATGCACGGTCATTTCATTCTCATTGTCTTGTGGGCTCTTGTTGTATCGATGATACATGATGGAACACAACTTTGTTCAGGTTGCTTTCCAGAAGAAAAACTTGCTCTCTTAGACTTCAAAGCTTCCTTGAATATGACAGAACATGCTCATCTTATCCTTCCTTCATGGACTGGAAAAGAAGGTGATGGAGCAAACACTGATTGCTGCACCTGGGAACGGGTCAAGTGCAGTAATATTACTGGCAGAATTGTTGAACTCCAACTTAGTAAATTGAGAAAGCATGGGGAATCCTATGATTCTTATTATCAGGATTGGTATCTAAATACTAGCACCTTCATACCCCTGAAGGACCTCCGAGCTCTAGATTTGAGTTGGAATGACTTCAATAGTGAAGTGACAAGTACAGTATGATGCCATCTTTCTTCAAATAATTGGTTTGCTTGAATATTGTTGTCGTTTTTGTTGTATAATTTTGTTTCTTGTTCTTGGTTTCTTTCTATATACTTGCACTTTTAGTTAGCATTCTCAACATCTCAAAGAGTTTGGCATAGTTGGGTTTTGGCACACAATTTAAGAAAAATTTTTGGGGGCAAACACATTTAACTTGGCGTGGTACAAATGGTAGATATAGTAAGTGAAGTTAGTGATGTATTGCTTGAAAATCAATTTTGAAAATTTACAAATAGATAAAAGTGCATATATCAAATTTTACATCTACCCAATTGAATTTAAATGGTGGCAAGTTCCTAAATTTCATATGAATTTTCGTTATATTGACCATTAAATTAATATCACGTTTGATGGGCACTTCAAAATTAATTTGTGAATTTTGCAATAGTTATTTTAACAATTAGTAGTTATCGTTAGCTGTTAATTCTAAAAATATGTCTTGAAGAGATACTTGTCATTACTGAAGTGCCTATTACTGTACTTAATTCGAAGACATGCAAACTTATTAATAAGAGGGACTAGGCATTGGTTTACTCACTTTTTATTTTTCTTCTCTTCTTAATTAAGTCAAAATATTCTAAAATCGTTCACTTTTTATTTTTCTTCTCTTCTTAATTAAATCAGAATATTCTAAAATCATTCGAGGGAAACTTGTCATTACATTGGTATCAGAACTTCTAGTTCGGCATTGCTTTTTTTTTTTTTTTTTTAGAAAAAAAAGAAGAAAAGTTTGGCTTTGTTAATCATGGAAAAAGTGTATATTTACACACCAACAATATGGAGGAAAAATGTCCTTAAAGATAGTTGTCTTCGTATCAAAGCCCAGTTTTTACGTTTTGCCTTTTTGTAAGTTTTTTTTTGTTTTTTTAACAGCTAAGGGTTCATGGGGTTTGGAGATGTTAGTTACAAGAATCAAAGTTGAAACAATTGAGATATTAAGATAACGAACGCTTTGACAGGTCATAATCAAGATTAGTGAAGCATATAGCAGAGTTGAACCACTGTCGTGAATCTATAGCAGTCAAATTTGGTGTTATCAACTAAGTCGAGGTCTTCAAATTTGGTCACCCAATTACCAATTTATAACTAAACACATACCTAACCTCATTAATTAGTGGACGTTTTGGATGGGCCAACTTAGTTGGGGTGAAATTTAAAACTCCCCACTTGAAGAAAAGTCATATGGTGTAATTAGTCAAAAACCCACTTATTCAACTGGTAAATTTTACAATATTTTTATCAGATATGACATTTATTACATCCATGGTTGTGACTGTTATCAAAATATTCTGACAAAAAACCATACATCTTTCACTATATATAAAGGGGGCAATTTTATCTGTCTGTCCATGAGAATGTTTTCGAGGATGACATTTATGTTCAAAACCGGAGGGGAACTAATTAACTTAAATTGTCATAAACTTTAGGAGAGGATTGTGAAACTACACATTTTAGAATTAATTTCCAAAAATTCCATACTTGTGAAGATAAACTGATAGCTAGTTTGGATTCTTTTTCAGGATATCTGATCATTTAGACAGAGAATGATTGACGAGTGGATGAAACTAAATAATTCTCATTTCCTTTCTATAGTTTTGGCTTATGTTATAAACGTATAGGTACTATAACTATGACATCCTTTGTTTCTCACCCATATAGACAATGAGATTGCCTATTAGACGATTACATTTTTTTGCCTGCACAGATGTTGAAATGGGCATTGAACCTAATTCTGATTTATGTAAAGATTTATGCCTTTGCTTCATCGGATGCTGAGAATTGGCTGCTTCAGTTTTTCTTGCTTCAACCTATCATCAAGTTTTATGCATAGTTGTTAGCTTTAAAAAAAAAAAAAGCAAACATTTATACTAAATCTTTGTCGACATAGAAAATATAAAAGTGTGAAATTTTACCACTTACATCCTTTTATTTGGGGCCGAATATCGAAAGCTTCTTATTGTTAAGGGCCCTTTGCTTGATATATGCTGCAGGCAAGAACCGTGGTGGACCGCTGCAAAGTTCCAATAAGTGTTTCTTTTGCCAGAAATTAGTAGGGAAGAAGAAGAAGCTTCCATATGAAATTTAACTTTTGCAATGAAGTCATTTTGGATTTATATTTGACCCCAAATTTTATGTATATTTTCTTTGTGGCATAGTTTAAAGGTGAATTTGATTACATCATCATTGTTTTTTTATTATTATTAAAAACATTGATTACACACTCATTTGACTATAAAATTTAATTAAAAAAAAACCGACAGTTTCACTTTAATATAAAGCCAAACGTGTTGAAATATAGGTTTTCAAATTATAAGGAGGAAATGTGTACATTTGGTTAGTGTTATGGAGCTAGAAAGAAAGAAAGAGAAGAGGGGAAAAAGACTTGAGAAAGAAGAGACTGAGATTTTATTCAAATGCCAAAAGTTCCCTTCTCTTCCGGATCCTCATGCTTATATACAGCTCAGATGATATCTAGCTGCATGCAAATGATGTCTTGGCTGCTTGCTGACTAGGCAATAACAGACTAACAAACTAACTACAAGAATATTCCCTTCTAACTAACTCAACGGCATGCATGGACTGCATTTCAATCTTTTCTGATGGCTGAGCTAGTCATTACATTAATCCCCCCTTAACCAAATCCTAGTCTCTAGGATTGAAGGGAAAAATCTGGAAACTGAGACCTGATGACCGCTGCATCTTCCCAAGTAGCATCATCCTGGTTCAGGTTTTCCCACAAGATCAACACCTGCTCCGTCGCCTGACCTCCCCTCCTTTTGGTCCTCCTCTCCAGCACGGCTTGGGGTGCTACTCGTACCTCTCCTTGTTCATCCAGTGTGGGTAGAGAATACTGGACTGGTTCCCCCTTAGTAGAGGGCTTCAATTGAGAGACATGGAACACAGGATGGATGGCTGAACCTGTTGGCAGCTCCAGTTTGTAGGCCACTGGTCCTATCTTCTGCAACACCCTGAAGGGTCCATAGTACTTAGCAGACAGCTTCAGGTTCCTCCTCAGGGCCACAGTAGTCTGTCTATATGGTTGTAACTTGAGATAGGCTAAATCTCCCACCCCAAAGATTCTATCAGACCTGAGCTTATCAGCATTCTGTTTCATCCTATTCTGTGCCTTCAGCAAATTATCCCTGAGCATCAAATTCCAGTTTACCCTTTCTGCCATCCAATCATCCACTGCTGCTACCATCGATGCTCCTGGGATGATGTTGAGTTGTGTAGGAGTGTAGCCATACAGAGCTTGAAATGGAGACATCTTCAATGCAGTGTGGAAGTTGGTGTTGTACCACCACTCTGCTGCTGCTAGAAATCTTTTCCATTTGCGAGGTTGTTCAGAGCACATGCACCTTAAGTATGTCTCTACACACCTATTCACTCTCTCTGTCTGACCATCAGATTGGGGGTGATAGGCAGTAGAGAAATTTAACTGAGTCCCTAGCCGTGAGAATAGCTCCTGCCAAAATATGCTAGTAAATGTCCTGTCTCTATCTGACACAATGCTAGAGGGTAAGCCATGCAGTCTGAATATCTGATCAAAGAACATTTGTGATACACTCTTAGCAGTATAGTGGCTAGTTAAAGGGATGAAATGTGCAAACTTTGTGAATCTGTCAACCACTACAAGCAGTGTATCACACCCCTCAGATTTAGGAAACCCTTCAATGAAGTCCATAGATATGTGCTGCCACGCTTGCTCTGGTACGGTAGGGGCTGTAACAGCCCAGGAGGCTTACAATTCTCTCCCTTATTCCTCTTACATATGTCACAGCTCTGTACAAAGTCCTCTATCTCTCTTTTCATGCCAGACCAGAAGAAATATGCTTTAGCTCTCTTGTAGGTACCCAGATTTCCTGAGTGTCCTCCAACTGCTGACATGTGCATACAGGCAATGAGTTGTTGCCTGAGTGAAGTAGAGGCCCCTACATATATCCTTCCCTTGTACCTGATGACCCCTCCATTGTAGGAATATTCAGGCATTTCTGTGCCATTGATGGCTAATGCAGTGAGCAACTCCTTAGCTTTAGGATCCTGCTCATAACTTCCAGCTAAGTCAGTGATCCATGCAGGCTTTACCATGGATATGGCACTGAGCTCGTGAGAGTCCTTCCCTCTCCTGGAAAGTGCATCTGCCACTACATTCTCCCTTCCTTTCTTGAACTGAATCTCATAATCATACCCCATCAGTTTAGTTAACCATTTCTGCTGCAATGGAGTCCAGATCTTCTGCTCCAGCAAGTATTTTAGGCTATGATGATCAGTCCTAATGATGAAGTGAGACCCCAGTAAGTAATGCCTCCACCTGTTAACAGCAGCAATTAAGGCTAGTAACTCCTTTTCATAGATGGATAAAGCCTGATTTCTTGCACCTAAAGCCTGACTCATATAAGCAATGGGCTGTCCTTGCTGCATAATGACAGCTCCAATAGCTTGATTGCTGGCATCTGTCTCCAACACAAAAGGCTTGGAGAAGTCTGGCAATGCTAGAACAGGTGTGTTACTCATAGCCTGTTTGAGTTCAAGAAACGCAGCACTGGCTTCCTTGTTCCAGACAAAACCATCCTTCTTTAAAAGATCAGTGAGGGGTTTGGCTATGGAGCCATAATTCTTGACAAACCTCCTGTAATATCCAGTCAAGCCCAAGAACCCCCTTAAGGCCTTGATATTAGTAGGTTCTGGCCAGTTCACCATGCACTCTACCTTGGAAGGGTCAGCACTCACCCCTCACCAGTAACCACATGCCCCAAATATTCTATTTGATTTTGTCCAAAAGAGCACTTAGTGAGCTTAGCAAAAAGGGTATGAGATCTTAAGGTCTCTAAGACCTGTCTAAGGTGGCGGGTATGAGAGTCCATGTCTGGACTATATACAAGAATGTCGTCAAAGAAGACCAAGACAAATTGTCTGAGGAAAGGTTCAAACACTGAGATTCATGAGGGCCTGGAATGTAGCTGGAGCATTGGTAAGGCCAAATGGCATAACTAAAAATTCGTAGAGCCCACAGTGAGTTTTGAAAGCTGTCTTTGGAATGTCTGAGAGGTTCATGCAAATCTGGTGGTAGCCAGATCGCAGATCAATTTTGGAGAATACTTTAGCTCCATGAAGTTCATCTAAAATATCATCTATAATGGGGATTGGGAATTTATCTTTAATGGTTAAGGAGTTAAGTTGCCTGTAGTCTATACAAAATCTCCAGCTTCCATCTTTCTTTTTGACCAATAGGACAGGTGAAGCAAAGGGGCTGTGACTAGGTTGGATGATGCCACCGTGCAGCATCTCCTTGACTTGTTTTTCTATCTCAGTTTTCTGGACATGGGGATATCTATAAGGAGCTAATTTGAAAGGTTTTGCATCAGCTTTCAAGGGAATTTGATGGTCAAATGATCTTTTAGGGGGTAATTGTTTAGGCTCACTAAACATATCCTGGAACTCAATCAACATAGGTTCTAGAATATTTGGAGTGGTGTTTACCTGTGACTGAGCTGTACTGACCGTGTAAGCCTGCACAACTTGCTTGAGTTTCTTCCTCATGTATCTTTTGGCCACCTCTCCCTGAGTCATCCTAGTGTTTGCAGTACCTTCGTCCCCCCGCAGTGTCACCATGTCACCATCCTTACTGAAGGAGACCTGCAGTTGCTTAAAATCAAATGTTAGTGGGCTGTAGGCTTTCATCCAGTCCACCCCTATGATCAGATCATAGGGCTCCAAATCTAACAGGTACACACTGTGGCAAAATTTTTGTCCCTGCATATTCCATTGGAAATTGGGTATCCACTGACTGCAAAGAAGTTCCTGACCATCAGCAATTTTGACTTTGAAAGGTTTGTGTTGCTGAATAAGCTCCTGCCACCTTCGTGCAACTGTCTTCTTAAGGAAACAATTCGAACTGCCTCCATCCAATAGAATAGAAATTGCAGAGTCTCTGACCTCCCCTAGCAACCTAATGGTGCTAGAGAGCAGATTCCCTGTGAGTGAATGCAAGGATAGTTCGACCTCCTGTTTGGTCCCACTACCCATGTATTCTATCACCTCCTCCTCATCTACCCTGTCCTCTAAATTAGTAGCAACAATCATGTGTATCCCCTGGTCCTTACACATATGACCTGGTCCAAACTTTGCTCCACATTTAAAGCACAAATGGTTTTCCTTCCTGTATTGGAACTCGGTGGGAGTGATTCTCTTGTATGGTTGAGAAACAGTACCTTGCTTCGTGGAATCTCCTTCGCTGACTATTGCTGCATTGGCCACGGGTGGTCTGTGTGTAGACATTCCTCCACTGGAACTCATCTGTGAAGGAGGAAAGAGCCTGTTAGATGCCTTGCTCTTCTTGAAAATTACCTCCAGTGCCTTTTCCTGCCATCTTGCGACCTCGAAGGCTTCTTGTAGGGTCTGAGGTTTGTGCATTTTGACCAGTGCCTTGAGCTCCTCCTGTAACCCACTCAAATAGCTGGAGACGAAATAACTCTCACTCAACCCCTGATTTCTGAGTAGTACTATGGCTCTCAATTCCTCAAACCTCTCTTGATAAGCCATTACTGTGGAGGATTGCTGCAATTTGTTGAATTCCTCAACTCCATCCTCATCCCCAAGGTCTCCAAATCTGCGACTCACTCCTTCCTTGAACTCCTCCCATCCAAATGTCCTCTTATCCTGTTTGAAACTTTGGAACCAGACATTTGCCCTTCCTTCCAAGTGCATTCCTACAATCAGCATCTTCTGCGAATCCAATATGCCATACAGATGGAAGAAAGTCTCGCATTTCTGAATCCAATCCCGTACCTGCTCTCCAGTAAATCTGGGAAACTCTAGCTTGGGCACCCCTGGGATGAAGGCAGTGCGTTCTCCTCTTTCCTGATGCACCTGCCCGGGCCTGGAAGTGCCTTGCAAGGAACTTGTAGGGGTGGCTAGGAGTCCCCTTTCTTGTTGTGGATTCCTGTTAATCCCTCCAATCTGTGCCGAAATGCCGGCTACTAGAGCCTTAAACTCTGTGGAATTGGCCAGCATCTTCTCCTCCATGGATTTTAGTGCCTCGCTGGTAGATTCCATGAATGTCTGCAATTTAGCTTCCTGCTTTCGAACCTGCTCCTCGATTGTTTTAAGGCGTGTACCTTCTGCCATGGCTGTTGATAAGAGTTTATTTTACGTATTTTTAAGTGCATTTTATTAGTTAATTTTGAGTTGATTATTTAGTTTTATAATTAAAATAAAGAGGTTTTTGGTAAAATTATATATTTTTGGTAAAAGTGGATAATATTGCATTTCTATTGATTTTAATGGTAAAAACTTCATTTTTATGCAGGAATGATGATTCAATCACCAAAAGGATGTCAAATGAGGTAAAAAATAGAGATTTGGTGATAAATTCAAGTGGCAACAAGAAGAATGAAGTGAAAAACGTTCAAGTGAGGAAATGCAATACAAGTCAGTTTTGACACTTTTCAGTATTTTGACCATATCTGGAGCTACACTTATCGGATTGAGGTGATTTTTATACCATTTTAAAGCTAAGAAAGAGACCTACAATTCGTATGAAGACATCGAAATCCATTTCTGCCATCTTCATGGCAAAACGTTGGAATACATAAGCTGCAACCCTGTGGTCGGAAGTTAAAACAGAGGTTTGAACAGGTGACAGTATTTCGATCATATCTCAGGCTACAAAGCTCCGATTTGGATGATTCTTGAAGCATTGGAAAGCTAACTCAAAGGGCTACAACTTTTGTGTTTTACACAAAAGCTAGTTCGGCCTTTATGATAGATAAAATCGCAGATGAAGTAAGGCCAAATTGAATACGCGAGTACACAAAACGTGACTTGTAACCGCGTTTTGTGTAGGCGCGTTTTATAGCCGAAATTCTGCAATTTGACTCAGCCAATTCTCTTGTGTTCATACCACTTT
Organism: Coffea eugenioides; assembly: GCF_003713205.1. Taxonomy (NCBI): domain Eukaryota; kingdom Viridiplantae; phylum Streptophyta; class Magnoliopsida; order Gentianales; family Rubiaceae; genus Coffea; species Coffea eugenioides. The sequence continues at coordinate 33,092,870 of NC_040045.1, read as the reverse complement.
CCAGCTATAAGATGCAAGGAAATTCGGTGCACATGCTTCAGAAGACAAAAGGGCAAGAAAAGTGGCTTATTTTCAAGTCAAAAATATTGGTTTTTGACTATGCTAACAAAGTGGAGATTTGGGAATCAAAGGATAGAATTTGACTTGGAAAAATGGAGCATTTGAGTGTTTTTTATGCAGAGATATGGGGAGAGATCTGGGAGCCATTCGTAGCTTAGTTTCTGACAGAAAAACATAGTCTCTCTAGCTAGGTACTTGCAAGGGACAATTGAGGTTTCATCTTGTAATCATCTAAGTTCAAGACAAGGAGATTTTTGGAAGGCTTCACCATATCTTGGCTAAGACTTTCTTTACTCTTTTTGTATTTGTAAATTCATGATGATTTGCATTAATGAAGTTATGAGTGTTTCATCATTCATGAGTAGCTAATTTCCTTTATCTAGGGAGTAGATGAAGCTTATGGCCAAATGATATGAAGTGATTGTTATTCATTCTTGTTATGTTTTGTATTAACTTATCTACTTGTGTATGTTGGATTACTTGTTGTTGCTTGATCACCAATAGCAGGTTTATAGTTATTTTTATTCATTGAGAAATGGTAAAAATAATGGAATGACACAAGTAGAACTTGAGTTGTATATTCATGAGAATAGAAATACATTCAAGTGGATGAAATCTGCATTTCATGTGTGAATAAGAACAGATTTAGTATTTACCAAGAGATTAGGAAAAACTAATCTGTTTTAACCCATTATTATCATGAGAATGTGATTTTGGTATTTCTGGAAATGAATCCTTGGTTAAACAAGAGCAGTAACAAGTGTTGAATTAATTCATTTTAGATCTTTTGTGTCATAAGTGGAATCTACATCCCTAGATCTTAATATTTAGTGAATTCTACTCCTATTGTGAAATTGCATTTATCTAGTTAAGAACTCTTGTAGTTGAATTAAAATCTGAAGTTTCTGCTCAAATTAATTGTGAGTCTAAATAATAGAGTAAATTAGTATCTAATAATTGTTTTAAATTGCTCCTCGTGGGATCGACCCGATACACATCTCGTACTACAATTGCGACCTGTATACTTGCAGTCCAACGGGTGTAAATTCGGAATTAAACTTGCATTGATAAAAAAAATCCCGTCAAGTTTTTGGCGCCGTTGCCGGGGAGCGGCAATATTAGAGCCTAATCATCTTTATTAATTTAGACAGCTTTATTTTTTAGATTATATTTAATCTTATATTGTAATCAGTTTTTTTTACCATTGAAGTTGCATAATATCCCTTATTTCTGTTTGTAGTGTATGCACCGGGAGTCTCGAGAAGTCGCACCTTTCGATTCAGAAATTGAGAGGACACTACGTAGACAAAGGAGGCACACACAACAGCAAGAGGAACAAGAGATTTGGCAACCGATAGAGGAAATTTTGATAGAACTACCATTTGCGGAAGAGATGGCCGAAAATGACCAAAATAAGCGAGTTCTACGAGATTATACTCTACCGGGAACACAAGGATCTCAAACAAGCATAGTAAGGCCTACGGTAAATGCTAACAATTTTGAGATTAAACCATCACTTATCCAAATGGTTCAACAATCTCAATTTGGAGGTAATGCAGTAGAAGATCCTAATACACACTTAGCTACATTCTTGGAAATTTGTGATACAATTAAAATGAATGGAGTTAGTGATGATGCTATAAGGCTAAGATTGTTCCCATTTTCATTGAGAGATAAGGCCAAACTTTGGCTACACTCTCATGCTCCTAATACTTTCACTGGATGTGATGAACTATCAAGAGCATTCTTAAATAAGTATTTTCCACCAGGTAAGACTGCTAAGTTTAGAATGGATATCACTAGTTTTAGCCAATTGGAAGGTGAATCATTATATGAGGCATGGGAAAGATTTAGAGATTTGCTTCGGAAATGTCCACATCATGGACTGCCGGAATGGTTAATCATACAAACCTTCTATAATGGTTTAGTTTTTTCTACTAAAACTATGATCGATGCAGCTGCAGGTGGAGCTTTAATGGGTAAATCACCCCAAGAGGCTCATAATTTGATAGAAGAAATGGCAGCAAATAACTACCAATGGGCCAATGAAAGAGGTAATACGAGACGTCACGCAGGTATGATAGAAATGGACACTCTCAATATGCTGAGTGCTCAAATGAATAATGTGATGAAATTGCTAAGTAGACAAGGTGGAGATGGTCCAAGTTCATCTAATGCACACGTAGCTTGTTGCTCTTTCTGTGGAGGTGAACATGATATTAATGAGTGTGTTGATTCTGAGCAGGTACAATTTGTCAATAATTACTGATAAGAGTATATTTTACGTATTTTTAGTGTGCTTTATTAATTAGTTTTGGTGTGTTTTATTTAGTTTTATAAATAATTAACTAAGATTCTAGTGAAAATATGCATTTTGTGGTTAAAGTATGAAAATTGCATTTCTATTGATTTTTATGGTAAAAACTTCATATTTTGTAGGTTTAATGATTCAATCATCAAATGAAGTGCATTGAGAAAATATTTGGATGATTGAAGATGGATTAAAGTGGTGAAAATAAAATATGAAGTGTAAAAGGAAAAATGCAATTTGAATCAAGAAAAGTCAGCTTTGGCATCTGTTGGTATTTTGGCTATATCTTGGGCTACATACATTGGATTGAGATGCTTCTTGAACCATTTTCGAAGCTAAGAGACAGATCTACATTTGGTATGAAGACATCAAAGTCCAATTCGGCTGTTTTCATGGTCAAAATGTCAAAATACAGAAGTAAAAGTCTACTGCTGAGAGCTGAAAACGCGGAATTGACCAGTCAGTGGTATTTTTATCCTATCTCGGTCTAGACAGCTCCAAATTGGATGATTCTTGAGGCATTGGACAGCTATTTCAATGGACTACAACTTCTATGTTTTGTACAAGAGCTAATTCAGCCGTCATCATAGAGAAAATAGCAGTTGAAGTAGCCAGATTCTGGTCAAAAATAGCTGCTGGTACAACCTGTTTTCTCCTTCAACAATTTACAGCTATGGATGAACGTATGACAACCAATTAGCAGCTGTAAAAGGGATGTTTCAAGCCTCATTTCCTGATGGCATTCATCTATATATAGCCATGGACTTACAGGATTCAAAATAACTTGGGAGAAGGCTAGAGAAACTCACCAGAAATGTAGTTTTCACTAGAGTTTCCTTGGTTCATTAGTATAGTATAGGTAGAGTAGTTTATCCATCTTGTATTTGTAGTTAGATTTGGATGAAGATTGGAGGAGCAAAGATGAAGAGGTTGATCTCATGTGACAAGGGTGATATCTTTTCTACTACTTTCTCTCTTGTATTGGATTTCATGTTTAATTATAATACAAGTTGGCTTTGTGTTTTTATTATGTTTAGTTAAAGTTTATGCCTAGAGTTATGGTTGAACTTGCTATATTTTGTTTGTGAGGTTTACTTGGCTATTTGATGATATTATTTTGAGTACATTATTTATCACTTTTGGTTATCTAATCATGATTAACTGGCCATTAATTATGATAATCATAAGGTGTTAAGTTTGCAATGAAAATTGGAATTTAACACTAGTTCAAAGAAGTGATAAGCCTAGGGAGTACACTCACGAAAGTAGAGGTGCACCTATGTGGCTTAAGTGACTTGTTTCATGTAATTTCATAGAAGAAATGAACTTGTAGTTAATTTCATAACCACGAGAGTAGGTATGGCTTAATTACAAGTATAGTTGATTCACTACGAAAGTAGGTTTCACATACATTACGAAATTACGCCATAACTAATCAAGATAATAGCATTCACTTAACCGATAATCTCATTTGCAAGAGTAGTAAGGAATTCCATATCTCTAGGAGCTTTCTAGTGTTATTTTCTTAAATTTGATATTTATGGTAGTCTAAATAATAAAGGAGTTCGAAAATCACCGGTAATTGCAATCTTCCCTGTGGGATCGACCCTTAATACCCTATACTCGCTCACGATTCGTATACTTGCGATAAATCGCGTGTGGGGTATTTAGGAATTTATAAATGTAAAACTTGATTGGGATGAGCTTAATATTATATGTATACCCCGCGCACGTCAAGTTTTTGGCGCCGTTGCCGGGGAAGATTTGGCAATATCGGTGTGAAGAGCAACTTTATTAGTTTAGACATAATATTAGTTATAGTATGAATGTTATTTTCTGTTATTTTAGTGTTTTTATGTGTATGTGTTTTATAACCTATTCTTCTTACTAATTTTGCTCTTAAGTTGTTTAAAAGCAATTTTAGGTGATGAGAAGAGTAGGTCAATTTGGAGGACAATGCTTGAGAAGTGGAAGATTGGCAACGGATGGTTACCAAGTGCAAAGCTCCTTCAATAGAGGTAACCAAGAATTTACTGAATGTATATCTTTTGAAGATGGTTTAAGGTGCTTAAAGGCAAAATTTGATGTAATTAAGTTACAAGTTCAAATGGACACCATGATACATGAAATTGAGCAAGGGAGGAATGTTAATGTTTTTAATTCTTATCATGTGATTTGTGACTTGTGTGGAGGTTATCATGATACTAATACATGTATGCAAGCACAAAATGTGGATTATTATGATGAATTAGAGCATTACAATCCTTGTTTTGATCGATATAGTGCTAATGCTTATGGTTGGGATAATCATGGTACTTATAGTGATTCTTCATATTTTTATAATTACCAACCTGAATGTGTCCAATATGAATCAAAACCATCTTGGGAGTTGGCAATTGAAATGGTAGCTAATGATTCTAAGCCATCTTGGGAGTTAGCTATAGAAAAATTAGCTAATGTGACTTCCGACCGTTTTGATAGGATTGAGGAAAGGATAGATGAATTGGCTTCTCACTTTGATAGAATACAAGATCAATTACATGTATTGTGTGAAGTTATTTCCTCTAATAATTTGCAAAATGATCCTAGCATGAATGGTGGGAATGTTGTATGTGAAAATGGGTTGCAGTTTGATGAAAATGATGAATTTCAAGTGTGTTTTAATGAGCAAATATCCATTTCACAAGATAATATCTTTGGAACTAACTTTGAGCCTCAAGAGATGAGTTTTAATGACTCATTTTTCACCCCTCTTGAGGAGTGCATTGAAAGTATAGGTTCTAAGGGTATTGCTGCCCAAGATACTCTCATGGCATCCCTGTTGGTAAGTTCTCAAGTGGTGTATTTTCAAGGTAATATTCATGAAACACTTGAAATAGGTAAGTCACTTCCATCTCTCACATCATTAGAACATGTGACTTTTGCTATAAAGTCACCTTTTAATGATCCACCACGACCTAAAATGGTGGATTATTCTTTAACCAAGCCTCCTTGAAAAATAAGGTGAACTAGTCAAGCTATTGACTATAAAGAAGCGCTTATTGGGAGGCAACCCAATGTTTGTTTAAGTTTATGTTATTTTGGGGTGATTTTATGTTTAAAGTATATGTTTGAGTTATTTTGTTATTTTTCATTTGTAGGTATTGGAAATGGAAGCAAAAGTGACCAAATGAGGTGAAAAAGGCGAAATTTGATCAAGGAACTCAACCCCTCAATTTGAGTAATTGTTGTTTTTGATTTGTTAGAAGGGGTTAAAATGCATATTTTGATCATTTTACATGTGCATGCATTGAGAATTTTAGCAAACAAATGATCTATGATGCATTTTGAGTGATTGGGGTACAAATGGTAATTTTTCAAAGTTGGCTTTCTGCAAAAATTTCGCAGAAGAAAACGCATTTGGGCTGAAAACGCGCCTTAGAATCGCGTTTTCCATAATCGCGTTTTCGATTCTGCGACTATACTGAAGAAAACGCGCCTTCAAAACGCGACAGGAAGTCGCGTTTTCTACCAAGTCGCGTTTTCCAGCCTGTTCAGAAACCAAAAACGCGACTTCAAATACGCGACTCAAAGTCGCGTTTTTAAGCATAGTCGCGTTTTCGATCCTGCAAGATATGTGAAGAAACGTGACTTCACAAAACGCGGCTTGGTGGCGCGTTTTGATGAGTCGCGTTTTTGGAAAAAAAATGCAGATTCCTTGATTCTCTTTTTTCTTCTTTTCCTCATATATATTTTCTTGTACCTTGAGTTGCTTATTGTGTATTTTTTTTAGGTACATCACGAAAACAAAGGATTGAAGTTACGGATCATCATTTTGTTTATTAAACCTTTGTTATCACTTTTGTTTCTCATTTTTCATTTTTTAGGATTACATCACTAATGGTTATCCAATGAAACTCATGAAGCGTTGGAGATAAACGGACAATCGATTTTGAAGTTTCATATTCAATCACATCATAGGGGAGTATTACTTTCTTTATCTTGATTTTCCTTTTTACACATTGAGGACAATGTGTATGTTAAGTGTGGGGGGAAGAATTGAGATTATATACATTGTATGTGATTGACTTATTAGTTGCAAATATTGGACTTGTGTTAAAATTCAAAATTTTTCTAAAATCTTGTCCAAAATTACAAACTTGCCCCAAAAATATTTAAATTTTTTCAATTTTATCCAAGGGGTAACAAAGTTCCACACCATTAGTAGTTCAAACTCCTCCTACATTTGAGATAAATATATGTGATGTGGAAACTTCTTTTCTCATTTAACTTGGAAATGACTATTATGTGATTATAGTTTTTGCATTTGTAGGAAAGTATATCTTTTAAAGTGGAGAAAATTATGCCTATATTTTTTTGCTTATTTGATGAAATTTCTTCTCTTTATTAGATTTTATAAGTTAAGTGATAAATATGGTCAATAAGTGCAATACTCTTCTCATGATTATTCTTTTGAGGAATTTATTATTATCTTTGCTGTAAAAAGAAAAAAAAAAGAAAAAAAAAAAAAGAAAAAGAAAATAAATTTCTTCTACTCCAATGATTCTTGTACTTAGTAACCGGATGTCTTCATCTAAAAATGTCGACTTTCGCGTAAAACGGTACTTGAATTAAGAGTATGCAAAGCAACTTGAGTATGTGAAGTGTTGAGTAACCGGTGATCTTCATCTAAAAATGTCGATCCTCGCGTAAAAAGATACTTTCACAACTTAAGTAATATTTAGCTACGTTATATGAATAAATATCTGTTTAAGTAGAATAAAAAGATGATCATGGGTTTAGAAAGCATATTATTGACCATATGAGTTACTTACTTGTAAGATTGGGTAAAGATGAAAAATTGATTTGAATTTGTTATAATGACGGTATAATTGGCTCTCCTTTACTTGATATTATGAGTACTTGAACTTAATTGAATAATTGCATAATGGTTATTTACTTTGTTTTGAGGAAATGAAGTTGAAATGCTACATATGTTTATTTTCAAATTTTGGATCATTGTTGGTTTGTATTTCTTATTGCTTGAGGACAAGCAATGGTTCAAGTGTGGGGGTATTTGATAAGAGTATATTTTACGTATTTTTAGTGTGCTTTATTAATTAGTTTTGGTGTGTTTTATTTAGTTTTATAAATAATTAACTAAGATTCTAGTGAAAATATGCATTTTGTGGTTAAAGTATGAAAATTGCATTTCTATTGATTTTTATGGTAAAAACTTCATATTTTGTAGGTTTAATGATTCAATCATCAAATGAAGTGCATTGAGAAAATATTTGGATGATTGAAGATGGATTAAAGTGGTGAAAATAAAATATGAAGTGTAAAAGGAAAAATGCAATTTGAATCAAGAAAAGTCAGCTTTGGCATCTGTTGGTATTTTGGCTATATCTTGGGCTACATACATTGGATTGAGATGCTTCTTGAACCATTTTCGAAGCTAAGAGACAGATCTACATTTGGTATGAAGACATCAAAGTCCAATTCGGCTGTTTTCATGGTCAAAATGTCAAAATACAGAAGTAAAAGTCTACTGCTGAGAGCTGAAAACGCGGAATTGACCAGTCAGTGGTATTTTTATCCTATCTCGGTCTAGACAGCTCCAAATTGGATGATTCTTGAGGCATTGGACAGCTATTTCAATGGACTACAACTTCTATGTTTTGTACAAGAGCTAATTCAGCCGTCATCATAGAGAAAATAGCAGTTGAAGTAGCCAGATTCTGGTCAAAAATAGCTGCTGGTACAACCTGTTTTCTCCTTCAACAATTTACAGCTATGGATGAACGTATGACAACCAATTAGCAGCTGTAAAAGGGATGTTTCAAGCCTCATTTCCTGATGGCATTCATCTATATATAGCCATGGACTTACAGGATTCAAAATAACTTGGGAGAAGGCTAGAGAAACTCACCAGAAATGTAGTTTTCACTAGAGTTTCCTTGGTTCATTAGTATAGTATAGGTAGAGTAGTTTATCCATCTTGTATTTGTAGTTAGATTTGGATGAAGATTGGAGGAGCAAAGATGAAGAGGTTGATCTCATGTGACAAGGGTGATATCTCTTCTACTACTTTCTCTCTTGTATTGGATTTCATGTTTAATTATAATACAAGTTGGCTTTGTGTTTTTATTATGTTTAGTTAAAGTTTATGCCTAGAGTTATGGTTGAACTTGCTATATTTTGTTTGTGAGGTTTACTTGGCTATTTGATGATATTATTTTGAGTACATTATTTATCACTTTTGGTTATCTAATCATGATTAACTGGCCATTAATTATGATAATCATAAGGTGTTAAGTTTGCAATGAAAATTGGAATTTAACACTAGTTCAAAGAAGTGATAAGCCTAGGGAGTACACTCACGAAAGTAGAGGTGCACCTATGTGGCTTAAGTGACTTGTTTCATGTAATTTCATAGAAGAAATGAACTTGTAGTTAATTTCATAACCACGAGAGTAGGTATGGCTTAATTACAAGTATAGTTGATTCACTACGAAAGTAGGTTTCACATACATTACGAAATTACGCCATAACTAATCAAGATAATAGCATTCACTTAACCGATAATCTCATTTGCAAGAGTAGTAAGGAATTCCATATCTCTAGGAGCTTTCTAGTGTTATTTTCTTAAATTTGATATTTATGGTAGTCTAAATAATAAAGGAGTTCGAAAATCACCGGTAATTGCAATCTTCCCTGTGGGATCGACCCTTAATACCCTATACTCGCTCACGATTCGTATACTTGCGATAAATCGCGTGTGGGGTATTTAGGAATTTATAAATGTAAAACTTGATTGGGATGAGCTTAATATTATATGTATACCCCGCGCACGTCAATTACAACCGAAATGCCCCAAATAATCCCTACTCGAATACTTACAATCCGGGGTGAAGAAATCATCCAAACTTTGGATGGAAAGATCAAGGCAATCAACAAAGGCCAACCAATCCGCCGGGATTTCAACCAAGGCAACCACAGGCTGAAACTAAACCAAGTTGGGAGATCGCGGTGGAAAAACTTGCTAAGGTGACTTCGGATAGATTCGAGCGAGTTGAGGGGCGGTTGGACCAATTAGCTGGGATGTACAGAAACTTGGAGGTTCAAATTGGTCAAATTGCCAATGTGATCAACAATAGAAACCCTGGTGAATTACCAAGTAAAACCGAAGTGAATCCGAGAGAGCATGTCAATGCAATCATTCTTAGAAGCGGTAAAACGGTTGAGGGATTCGATTTTGAAAATTCAGGTGGTGAAAAAGACAAGAAGCAAGAAATTGAAGGGGAGCAAGAAAGTCAAAATGATCATGTTATCATTGATATTGATGCACTTCATCCCAAATTAAATTCTAATGTGATACCTTTTCCTCACAGGTTGAAGAAAGATGGACAGGATCGGGAGTTTGAAAAGTTCTTCAAAATGTTTAAACAATTGCACATTAACATTCCTTTCATTGATGCTATAACACAGATTCCCTCTTATGCACGTTTCTTGAAATACATCATGTCAAAGAAGAGGAAAATTGTAGATAATGAGATGATAGCATTAACGGAAGAGTGTAGTGCATTGATTAAGAATAAACTCCCTCCTAAATTGAAAGATCCGGGAAGCTTTTCTATTCCTTGCACTATTGGTCAATTGCATTTTTCTAATGCTTTATGTGATTTAGGTGCAAGTGTGTCACTTATGCCGTTATCGGTTGCCCGGAGATTGGGACTTCAAGAGCTAAAAGCTACCAATATTACATTGCAATTGGCGGATCGGTCAATCACACGTCCCACGGGTATTTTGGAAAATGTGCTCATAAAGGTAAGACAATCTATAATACCTGTGGATTTTGTTGTCTTAGATATTGAAGAAGATGTGAGAATGCCAATTATTCTAGGACGACCGTTTTTAGCCACTGCACGAACTATGATTGATGTAGAAAAAGGTAAGCTTATATTACGGGTTAATGGTGAGGAATTGGAATTCAATTTGGATAATAAAGAAGGGAATATAGAGCCTACTGCTCTTGTTTCTAATATGCCATATGATGAAAAGGTTAACCAAGAAAGGACCGAAGAAGTTAAATTTATAAATGTCCTTGGTACTAACTTTCATGGTGTAGGAACAAAGGAGGAGAAGATAAGGATGGAAGTTGGCTTAATAAATTCGCCATTCCATGAAGAAAATGGTGAAAAGTTGAGCCAATTCAGAAAAGACAAGCAAAATCCACTCCAAGGTGAAGTTGAGCCTCTCTATGACAAGTCTAATATTCCTCCTTGGCATTTGAGGAAATTGGACTATGAAGATCAATGCATGGTTCACCACATGGTGGATTGGCTCGGGAGTTTCGACCCATGGGGAGAAAATCGCTCCCTAATGCTCTAAAGTGATTCAACTCTTTCAGTCGAGCCAACGACTATAAACAAAAGCGCTAATTGGGAGGCAACCCAATGTTTATGTTATTTGTGTTAAATTTTTGTGATTTTTAGACTTGAATAAGTGTTTTAGTTAATTTGTTGTTTTTGTGTGATAGGGTTGGCAAATGGAAGCAAGAATGACCATTTGAGGTGAAAAGGGCGAACTTTGATCAAACAACTCAACCCCTCGATTTGCGTTAAAGGTGTTTTTGATTCATTATAAAGGGGTAAAATGCATGTTTTTAATGTTTTACATTTGTTCCAGTCATTAAAATTGGCAAACAAATGATCTATGATGCATTTTGAGTCATTGGGGTACCTTTTGTAATTTTTCAAAAGTTGAAATTCTGCTAAAAATCGAAGCAGAAAACGTTTTTGCAAATAAAACGCGACTACAAGTCGCGTTTCTCAGAATCGCGTTTTCAATTCTGCACCTGCAGAACAGAAAACGCGCCTTCAAAACGCGACCTAAAGTCGCGTTTTAATGGAAGTCGCGTTTTCAAGCCTGGATCAAGACTCAAAAACGCGACTTCAGAAACGCGACTCAAAGTCGCGTTTTCCATCACAGTCGCGTTTTCATTCCTGCAAGATTTGTGCAGGAAACGCGACTTCAAAAACGCGAGTTGAAGGCGCGTATTTAGTCGCGTTTTCCGTGTCTGAATATAGCCTTCAGAAACGCGATTTCAGCCTTTCTTCTTCACTTCTCCAATTTTTCCAGCCGCGTTTTTCCCTCTTCCTTCTACCCAACTCACAAATTTTCATTTATACTCCATAATCTTGCTAGAAATCATCACCCCAACACCTTTTGAGCTTCATACAACCTTTTTAACCGATTAAAATCCAAGAAAAACACCTAAAATCAGGTTTTTGAGGGATTGAAGGTTAGGGTTCTTAAACTCTAATTTCTTCAATTGGAGGTCAATTGGAGGTTGTTTCATAGGGCTTTTTGCATTTTTAGCATCACCAAACATCCTTCTACGTGATTGAGGTAAGTTTCTTCATCAAATCTTTTGATTTTAGAAGTTCATATTTTTTATCCTGAGCTATCTGACATCTTTTAATTTCGAAAATTTGATGAGGTTCATGGCTATTTTTGATTTTATTCATGATTATTATGATTGTTTAAGCATGTTTAAATGTTTAAATGTAGCAATTTATTGGTTTTCAAGTACTTTAAAATTCACAATTGCTATATTTAGATGAAATTGGAAAAAGGAACTAGGATGTTTTTGAGCCATTGGTGATGTTAAATTATGGTTAAAAAGGGTTAGTTGATGATGTTTAAGCATGTGCATTGTGTATAGTGAGTAATTTGGTTGATTTGGTGAGTTAGTTAGTTTAATTTTTGCCTAAACATGAGTATAGCTAAAAGCATATTATTATTGTTAATTCTAAATAGTTATAATCATAATTGCTCCTATTTTCACTAATTGAATTATAATTGATACATATCTTGTGTAATTTGGTGATTTTGGGCAACTTTAGGCAGAAAATATGTCTTGTACGATCATTGAATGATTAGAACTTGAGCAATTGTATTTGAGGTTATTTGGATTAATGCTGAACTTTTGTTGCCAAAAAAATGAGTTGTAGTACATGTGAATAATTGAAATATTTTTTAGGTACTATGCCAAGAGGAAGAAGAGCGGTACTTTCATCCTCTAGTAGTGAGGAGAGGGAGGTTAATGAAGAGATGGAGGTGACTGAAGAGGAGAATTCACCTTCTCCTCCACCAATTAACCGTCGACCTGGTGAGGGCACCTCCCGTGGAGCGGGAAGATCGGTATTTGACAGTGCTAGGTTCAACACTCGCAGGAATCAGGAGTGGCATGAGGCGCGTGCTAATTTGGAGTTTTTATTTGAGATGCACGTCAATCCACCAGTTGAGATGATGTACAACATCTCAGAAGCTTTTGCTCAGCTAGGATGGGCTCCGATTCTCACCCTTCCAAACCATTACTACCCAGACCTGGTGCGCGAGTTTTACGCCAACATTGAAAGTAAGGCGCGCCATAGTGGAGAAATAATTGAGTCCTGGGTGCGTGGAAGACGAATCACCTTGTCACGGCAAGATTTGGCTGCTATTTTGGGGTGTATGGATGACGGACGTCCAGTAGACTTGAAGAAGGAGTTTGTTCCCCCGAATAGGAGGTGGGATCCATCATTGGCCATGGCTAGGTTTGGTCTCGAGTACCAACCTTTTCGCTCTACCAGAAAGGAGACTATATTGGCAAATGTATTCGAACCTCGTCATCGGCTTATCATTTACATGATGGCTCACAATGTCATCCCAAAGAAGACGGGGCACACGGAGGTTCGCAAGAGCGATATTTACTTCCTTGATTACATGTTCCACAACCGAACTTCCCCGTATGCTCGAATTTCATTGCCGAACATCATCATCAGCCACATTAGGTCTACGGCGAGGCGTAAGACAACTTCTTTCAAACTTTCATTTCCTCGTCTACTGACTTTAATCTTCCCCCGTTTTGAAGTTCCCTTGGAAGGCATGCGGCGGGAGTATGTTCCACCACGTGCTGAGATGACTATCACTACTCTTCGCCGCCTTGGTATTGGCACGGGAGACATTCCACGCCCTGTTCAGGAGCGGAGACAAAAGGCTAGACATGGTCGGGATGAAGCTGGACCTTCTACTGCAGCACCACCTCCTCCTCCACCACAAACTAATTGGCAGCGACTTTTTGATCATATGGAGGACTTTGCATTCCAGTTCGCTGACGTTAGGAATCGTCTAAGCCGAATTGAAGATCATTTGGGCATTCATCCACCGCCCAATCGTGATGCAGAGGATGACGATGATGCCGAGGGGGATGACTGACTTGGCACACTGCAGAAGCTATCTTTAGTTGATGAACTTGCTTGCCTAATTATCTTAACTTGTGGAACTTAAGATGTTTAACTTCATTTTATTTTTCTGTTTTCTATGTGGTAGGTACTTGTATTTTGACAGTGGTTCGTGATTAGTGGCTGATAAGGATCTCAGCCATTGACTTGGGGAGTACTTCTTTCTTTTCTTTTCTTCTTTTGTTTCATTTCTTCCCTACACATTGAGGACAATGTGTAATTTAAGTGTGGGGGGAGAAATATGTGTGATACTTGTGGTTTTAGTTGTGTTTGATATAATTCTTGTGCTTAAATGGTGTTTCTTGTGGTTGCTGGCAGGGAGATTTAGTCCACTTTTAAGGGGAGACTCTGTCAAAATTTTTCCAAAACCTTATACATATATATGTTATTAACTATAATAAATAAATAAAATTTTGTCACTTATCCTTTTGAAATAAATATATGCGGTTTTGATACTTCTTTTCTCATGAAATTTGGAAATGATTTTTATGTGATTATAATTTTTACATCTATAGGAAAGTATATCTAGTAAAGTGGAGAAAATTATGCCTACATTTTGTATATTTGATGAAAATTCTTCTTTTTATCTAATTTTATAAGATAAGAAATTAATATGGTTAATAAGTGTCATACTCTTCTCATGATTACTCTTAGAGGGAATTTTATTATATATATACATCAAAAAAAAAGGGGTTATTCTACTCCAATGATTCTCGTACCGAGTAACCGGGGGTTGGCATCTACAAATGTCGACATTCGCGTAAAAAGGTACTTGAATTAAGAGTATGCAAAGCAACTTGAGTATGTGAAATGTTGAGTAACCGGGGATCTGCATCTAAAAATGTTGATCTTCGCGTCAAAAGGCATTTTTCACAACTTAAGTAATATTTAATCCTTAAAATATATATATATATAAAAAAAAAAAGTAAATTAAATCCCTCTTTAAGAAAAATAAGAAGTTGATCATGAGATTAGTTAGCATCTTTATTGACTATAGGAGTTGCTTGCTTGCGAAATTGGATAAAAATAAGAAGTTGAGTTGAATTGGTAAAATTATGGTATACTTGCCTCTTCTTTGCTTGATATTATGAGTACTTGAACTTAATGGAAAGATCACATAAGGGTTATTTACCTTGATTCAAGGAAATGAAGTTGAAATACTACATATGTTTATTTTCAATTTTTGGATCATTGATGGTTGGAATTTTATATTGCTTGAGGACAAGCAATGATTCAAGTGTGGGGGTATTTGATAAGAGTTTATTTTACGTATTTTTAAGTGCATTTTATTAGTTAATTTTGAGTTGATTATTTAGTTTTATAATTAAAATAAAGAGGTTTTTGGTAAAATTATATATTTTTGGTAAAAGTGGATAATATTGCATTTCTATTGATTTTAATGGTAAAAACTTCATTTTTATGCAGGAATGATGATTCAATCACCAAAGGATGTCAAATGAGGTAAAAAATAGAGATTTGGTGATAAATTCAAGTGGCAACAAGAAGAATGAAGTGAAAAACGTTCAAGTGAGGAAATGCAATACAAGTCAGTTTTGACACTCTTCAGTATTTTGACCATATCTGGAGCTACACTTATCGGATTGAGGTGATTTTTATACCATTTTAAAGCTAAGAAAGAGACCTACAATTCGTATGAAGACATCGAAATCCATTTCTGCCATCTTCATGGGCAAAACGTTGGAATACATAAGCTGCACCCTGTGGTCGGAAGTTAAAACAGAGGTTTGAACAGGTGACAGTATTTCGATCATATCTCAGGCTACAAAGCTCCGATTTGGATGATTCTTGAAGCATTGGAAAGCTAACTCAAAGGGCTACAACTTTTGTGTTTTACACAAAAGCTAGTTCGGCCTTTATGATAGAGAAAATCGCAGATGAAGTAAGGCCAAATTGAATACGCGAGTACACAAAACGTGACTTGTAACCGCGTTTTGTGTAGGCGCGTTTTATAGCCGAAATTCTGCAATTTGACTCAGCCAATTCTCTTGTGTTCATACCACTTTCCAGCTATAAGATGCAAGGAAATTCGGTGCACATGCTTCAGAAGACAAAAGGGCAAGAAAAGTGGCTTATTTTCAAGTCAAAAATATTGGTTTTTGACTATGCTAACAAAGTGGAGATTTGGGAATCAAAGGATAGAATTTGACTTGGAAAAATGGAGCATTTGAGTGTTTTTTATGCAGAGATATGGGGAGAGATCTGAGAACCATTCGTAGCTTAGTTTCTGACAGAAAAACATAGTCTCTCTAGCTAGGTACTTGCAAGGGACAATTGAGGTTTCATCTTGTAATCATCTAAGTTCAAGACAAGGAGATTTTTGGAAGGCTTCACCATATCTTGGCTAAGACTTTCTTTACTCTTTTTGTATTTGTAAATTCATGATGATTTACATTAATGAAGTTATGAGTGTTTTATCATTCATGAGTAGCTAATTTTCTTTATCTAGGGAGTAGATGAAGCTTATGGCCAAATGATATGAAGTGATTGTTATTCATTCTTGTTATGTCTTGTATTAACTTATCTACTTGTGTATGTTGGATTACTTGTTGTTACTTGATCACCAATAGCAGGTTTATAGTTATTTTTATTCATTGAGAAATGGTAAAAATAATGGAATGACACAAGTAGAACTTGAGTTGTATATTCATGAGAATAGAAATACATTCAAGTGGATGAAATCTGCATTTCATGTGTGAATAAGAACAGATTTAGTATTTACCAAGAGATTAGGAAAAACTAATCTGTTTTAACCCATTATTATCATGAGAATGTGATTTTGGTATTTCTGGAAATGAATCCTTGGTTAAACAAGAGCAGTAACAAGTGTTGAATTAATTCATTTTAGATCTTTTGTGTCATAAGTGGAATCTACATCCCTAGATCTTAATATTTAGTGAATTCTACCCCTATTGTGAAATTGCATTTATCTAGTTAAGAACTCTTGTAGTTGAATTAAAATCTGAAGTTTCTGCTCAAATTAATTGTGAGTCTAAATAATAGAGTAAATTAGTATCTAATAATTGTTTTAAATTGCTCCTCGTGGGATCGACCCGATACACATCTCGTACTACAATTGCGACCTGTATACTTGCAGTCCAACGGGTGTAAATTCGGAATTAAACTTGCATTGATAAAAAAAAATCCCGTCAGCTGTGAATCAAGCTCCCGAATCCAAGGATTGGAAGCTCTGATACCACTGTTATGGAGCTAGAAAGAAAGAAAGAGAAGAGGGGAAAAAGACTTGAGAAAGAAGAGACTGAGATTTTATTCAAATGCCAAAAGTTCCCTCTCTTCCGGATCCTCATGCTTATATACAGCTCAGATGATATCTAGCTGCATGCAAATGATGTCTTGGCTGCTTGCTGACTAGGCAATAACAGACTAACAAACTAACTACAAGAATATTCCCTTCTAACTAACTCAACGGCATGCATGGACTGCATTTCAATCTTTTCTGATGGCTGAGCTAGTCATTACAGTTAGCCACGGGGTTTCTTAGAATTTAACTCGTGCTTTGCAGGTTGCGGGAGTTGGGCTAAGTTGCAAAATCTCGAATCTTTGTACCTCGATGATAACAACTTCAACAATAGTATAATTCCATGTATAACTGCAATTACTAAACTTAAAATGTTGTCTCTTTCTGATTTGTCTTACTTAGAGGCATCGTTTCCTTCAGAAGGTATGTTCACTTATTCTCCAGAATTCTTATATGAGACTTTCTTTAACCATTTTATGCTTTTTTTGGAAAAAAAAATTTCTATCTGTTCTATTTTTTTTTCTTTTCTGCTTCTTTTTGTTTTGGGTCTTGTTTAGCGCATAGAAATAAATGAATATCTAAGCTTAGAATAACTGAGCATTGTTTATTTGTACTCTATTTCAATTAATTGTAGAGCACCTTATTTTTGTCACTTTTACCTCCACAAATATGGGAGATTCAAAGTTGTTTCCATTTTAATCAGTTAATTTATTTCTTAAATTTGTGACAGATATTGTTGCATGTACCAAAATTATAAAGTATATATAATATCAGAAAAGATAAAAATGTCCAATATATCTATAGGCATGCATGATTGTTGTTGGCGCGCAATTTGCCCATTCTAAGAGTTCTTGGATCATCTTGTTGCTGCAGAATTCAATCGTCTGGAAAAATTGGAGCTTCTTGACTTAAGCTTTACTCAATTTTCTGGTTCATTGTCCTTTAAAGGTGCGTTTGTCCGATTTGAGATAAAGTTATACATGATCAGAGTATTAGCTGTCATTTTCTCTTTGTATATCGAGTTTATGAGGATAGGATGGAACTATCTAACTTTTTCTATATCGAGTTTATGAGGATAGGTTTAATTAACTTTTAGTCGAAAAGTGAAACATGAATAAAATGTGGAAGATCTATGTGTGAATTTAAAAGGATTGGGTATGTAAATTTTTCTTTTCATTTTTAACTCAGAAATCCATTCATTGACTACCAGAAAAAATTCAACACCTTTTGGGTTAAATACTGAAACATCCCTGTGGTTTGTTGAATGCTCAACTTAAATTTCTATAATTCGGAGACCTATATTTTACTCTCTTGTGATTTTAATTAAATTGAAACGTAGACAGAAACTATCTAAACTACATTCTTAACTCTCTATGATTCGAAAACCTACATTCTAGTTCCTCATGGAAAACAATCTTAATTAGTCATTTTAACAACTTTGGAAACTTACCTTCTAACCCTTTGTAGCAAGCAATTTCAATAAGTCCTTTAACAACTATATTCTTAACTCCATATGGTTCGAAAACCTACATTCTAATCTTTCATGAAAAACTACCTCAATGAGTCCTTTGAATTAAGGGAAGATTAATGCAACAAATTCAATTTAGTTAGAACTATGAAGGGTTAGAATGTAGGTTTTCGAATAATAGGGAGTTAAGTTGAACATTCGACAAACCATCTTAACCACAAGGTATTTTCGGTATTTAATCCTATTATTTATAAAAAGGCAATTTTGACATTTCATGTGCAACCGTTAATTTAGACGGTTTCTGTCTAAATTTTAATTTAGTCAAGATCATGCGGAACTATAGTGTAGATTTCCAAATCATAGGGAGTTAAGTTGAACATTCGGCGAACCATAAAGTATTTTTTTTATATTTAAACCATGCTTTTTTGACTTCTTCTACTAGCTCTCATTTTCAATATTAATACTTAATATTATAAGGGCTATTTAGCTTATGAAGTTAATGATCTGGTAGTGCATTCAAAGTGCTATTTTTCAGGGTAAAGTGAATCACTAGTCACTTAACTTTTTTAGAATATCATTTAGTGTGCTACACTAGTTTTTATGCCAATTGATCAACTAAACTCTTAATCAATTAAGTCATTCCATCTATTTTTCTCAATTAAAAGAGAAAAATTTATTGCATGTCAATCGCATGTTACATTTACAGGAACATACTCATCACTTCATATATGAAAATAGTATAATGAACTAAGCAAGCATTTAGAAAAGTTTAGTGACTTCTGACGTCCTTTATAGAAAACTTTTTGTAAACTAAAGAAAAAATACAAAAATTATATTGGCAAAAAGTTATGATATCAATGGTCCCTGCATTCCTAAATCTTTTGAGTAAATAATAGAAGTACTTTAGTTAGAAAATAAGTTGATTTATGAAAAAAAAAATAGAGAAAGAAAAACTACAAAAAAAATTATGGCAAAATTTTAAATATTTGATTGGCCAAAAAGTAAAGAAGAATCTAAAGTGGAATTTCTGAGAAAAGAAATTCAGCATTTCCATTTCGAAAAAGAAATATTTTCTTGTTATTCTTCTCTACTTATTCATCAACATAATATTTCCTTAAATATTTTTGCCTGACTTTTTTTTGTAGCTTTTCTTTCTTTTTGTTCTTTAAGGATATAAATCATCCTTGCCAAAACACTTCTTCTTTTTTTTTTAAGAATTAAAAACGCAAGGACTAATTTTCTTTCAAAAAAGGTGCATCAATGTTCAAAAATTCTTCTATTTTGCTTTTGAATGATATAGGGTTTGAAATCCTCTCAATTCTCCCTACTTGTTTAAATTACTTAGGAGTTATTTGGATATATAAATCACCAATTATTTTTATATTTAAATGTATTCAGATAATTGGTAAATTATTACAAACCCAAATACCTCTTAAAAATCTAAACAACTAAAGCAATTTGTGTGGATTTCAAATCCTTCATCAAATTCCTCTCATTTAACCCATCATGCATTTTTTTCTCCACAGATTGATAAAGTTGCCCCAACTTAGTGTGTGTGGCTAACATGCTATAAATTTTGTCTATTTTCACTGAGCAAATAGATAGAATGGTTGTCTATTTTCACCGAACAAATAGATAGAATGTCCCAATTTGATCACTTTTAGCGCTTTGGCTTGTCAATTGACATGGAAAAATAGTATAGTTAAAAAAATTTGTTGATCTATGGTCAATTTTACCCTATTTTTAAAAATACAATAGTTTAGATGACTACCTGAGTTTCTAAAAGAAATAGGGATTCAAAGATAGTTATGTAATTTTGATATTCTCAAAACTGTAGTATTAACATAAAGTTTTGACTGAAGAATTGAAGCTGGAAAACTTGAAGGTGCTCAATCTTGGAGATACATTGTTCAGCCAACTCTCAGTGATTGAGGTTTTAACTTCTCTCTATTAGGACTGGCCCAGAAATAAACAAATTAAAATTAGAACAAAATAGACGGTGTAACTGACCATATAATGATTAGACGGTAGACACCAGCCATACAATAATTAGGCGGTAAAACCGACCATATAAAAGGGTTGTAGCAACCCAATAAAGACAAATAACAAAGCAAAATAAAAGACACAAAAATTTACGTGGTTCGGTTAAATTGACCTACGTCCACGGGCGAGAGGAGGAGCAATATTTTACTATGAAAAAGATAATACAAAAGCCGTAGGAAAGTGGTTCCTAGGCCAATAAGACACTTACAAAAGATTTAGGAAATATTTATAAACTCAAAACAAGATAGCCTAAAATATTTGACTATAAATGGACTAGATGACCCAAGAAACTAATAGCCCATATAATATTTTCTTGAGTGGTGCACTTAACTCTAACACAAACCTCTTATATTTATAGGTGAATAAGGAGAGGATTTCTTAGGCAAAATCCGATGTAGGACTAAAGCTTTCCCAAGCTTCCATCGATGTGGGATGGACTAAGTCAAACTAACAAATCTCCACCTTGACGTGTCCCCCACATCGACAATGGCAAAACTGCTCCACCTTCTCCATATAAACCCCAATGGGCCGAAATCACTAACAACGAATACCAACCAAATCCAAGTATTACTTGAACTTGTAAACTGGAAGAGACTTCGTAAATATGTCAGTAGGATTCTCCTTGGTATTGATCTTTCGAACAAGGACTTTTCCTTCAACAATGATATCCCGGATAAAGTGATATTTTATATCAATGTGCTTTGTTTTCTCATGATACATCTGGTCTTTAGTCAAATATATAGCACTTTGACTATCACAGTGAATATCCGTAACACCCTGATGTAGATTAAACTCGCCAAATAATCCCTTCAACCACAAGGCTTCTTTGATTGCCTCGGTCACTATCATGTATTCTGCCTCCGTAGTAGATAGAGTCACAACGGGTTGTAAAGTAGTTTTTCAACTGACTGCACAACTCTCAATGCAGAATACGTAGCCTGAAAGTGATATTCTTTTGTCAAGATCCTGGGCTTAATCTGAATCTACAAAATCAACCACAGCGGTTTTATTTCTTCCAAACTCCAAACAAGCATTTGAAGTCCCTTGTAAGTATCTGAGAATTCACTTCACAGTTTGCCAATGTTCTTTACCTGGACAAGACATATATCTACTAATAACACTGACTGCTTGCGAAATATCCGGACGACTACAAACCATTGCATACATAATACTTCCGACTGCACTGGAGTAAGGAACTTGTGTCATATATTCTTCCTTTTCATCTGACTGTGGTGTTTGAACAGCAGATAATCGAAAATGGTTAGCAAGATGAGTAGATACTGGTTTATCATCTTTCATGCCAAAACACTCCAAGACTTTCTCAAGATAATTTTTCTGGGTCAAGAACAACTTCCCTACTTCTCGATCTCGCGTGATATCCATGCCAAGAATTTTCCTAGTTCCTCCCAAATCTTTCATTTCAAATTCACTTTTTAACTGCAGTTTCAAAGTGTGAATTCTTGACAAATTCTTGACAGCAATGAGCATATCATCAACATAAAGCAACAAATAAATGAAAGAACCATCATTTAACTTTCCGAAATAAACACAACTATCATATATGCTCCTTGAAAAACCATGACCCAACATAAAGGAATCAAATCTTTCATACCATTGTCTTGGAGGCTGTTTCAATCCATATAAAAAATTTTTCAACAAGCAAACATGGTCTTCCTTACCTTCAATCTCAAAACCTCGAGGTTGGTTCATATAAATTTGTTTTTCAAGTTCGCCATGTAAGAAAGTTGCCTTAAGGTCGAGCTGTTCTAATTTCAAATTATACATGGTAACTAAAGCAAGCAAAACATGAATAGAGCTATATTTAACAACAGGTGTGAATACATCATTAAAATCAACACCATGTACCTGACTATAGCCCTTTGCAACCAATCGTGTTTTGTATCTTGTATTTTCAACTTCTGGGATACCTTCTTTTTTCTTAAAAATTCACTTACAACCAACTATTTTCTTATCTGATGGCGGCTTTACAAGAACCCAAGTTTCATTCTGATGAAGAGATTCAATTTCGTCATTCATCGCAATCAACCACTTTGCAGAATCATCACGAGAAACTGTTTCTAAATAGGCGGAAGGCTCACCAACTGCATCAATTTCTTCTGCAACAGACAAAGCATATCTGACGGGTATTTTACATACGTGCAAGCTAAAAAATACCGAATTACACCCGTTCACTGCAAGTATACAGATCAACTAGTAGTTTAGGGTATATATCGGGTCGATCCCACAGGGAAGAGTGAACAATTACCGGTATTACTAAAGTTTCTTTATTATTTAGACTATCAATTAATGATAAGAAATTTAACCTACTGCACTTATACAAGAAATTAACAAATAAAAGCTCCTTAGGTTGTGGTATCCCTAACTACTCATGCAAGTGTTATATTTGGATCAGTGAATACTACATCTAGGCTAATTATGGTGTAATTTCCTAATACATTTGAATCCTACTTTCGTAGTGAATCAATTATACTTATAACTAATCCATACCTATTCTCATGGTTATGAAATTAGCTACAAGTTCATTTCTTCAGTGAAATTACATGAAATGAATCACTAAAAACCACATAGGTGCACCTCTACTTTCGTGAGTGTACTCCCTATGTTTAGCACTTCTTGAACTAGTGTTAAGTCTCAATTTTCATTGCAGAAATAACACCTTAGATAATCAGAATTAATGGTACCAGATTAATCATGATTTCAAGAGCCAAAGTGCTAAATAACTTGCTCAAATACTAGCAAACAAATAACCAAATAATAAATACTAACAATTATAGGAAGTTCAACCAAACCCAAGGTATAAACTTTAAAAACACATATTAAATATAAAATCCAGAACTTGTATATTAGCTAAACTTGGAATCAAATACAAAAGATAAAGAGTTGGAAAGGAATGTAACCCATGTCACTTGAGCTCATCACCTTGCCTTCTTCATCTCCATTTTCATCCTAATCTAGATAATGTACAAGAGTGGATGAACTAACTAGCTAAACTATACTACACTAATCTAATACTAAGAGAATGGAAAAACTACATTTCTGCACTTCCAAGCTTCTCCCGTATCTTTCCCCCTTCTCAGACCACCCAAAATGTCTCTGCATATAAACTGCTTAAGAGCTCCATTTTTCCAAGTCAAATTCCACATTTTGATTCCCAAATCTCAACTTTGTTAGGATAGTCAATAACAAATGTTTTTGACTTGAAAATAAGCCACCTTGTCTGCCCTTTTGTCTTCTGAAGCATGTGCACCGAATTCTCTTGCAACTTATAGCTGGAAAGTGGTATGAACACAAGAGAATTGACTGAGCAAATTGCAGAATTTCGGCCAGAAAACGCGCCTTTACAAAACGCGTCTATAACTCGCGTTTTGTGCACTCGCGTTTTCACTTTGTCCTTACTTCAACTGTGATTTTCTCCATGATGCAGGCCGAACTGGCTTTTGTGCAAAACACCAAAGTTGTAGATCTTTGAGTTAGCTTTCCAATGCTTCAAGAATCATCCAAATCGGAGCTTTGTAGACTGAGATATGATCAAAATACTAAACACTGGTCGGAACTCTGTTTTCCACTTTGGACAGCTGAGTTGAATTTCGGTATTTCAACTTTTGGACTATGAAAACGGATGAATTGGACTTTGATGTCTTCATACCAAATGTAGATATATCTCTTAGCTTCAAAATGGTACCAAGATCACCTTGATCCGATCATTGTAGCTCCTGATATAGTCAAAATACGAAAATATGTCTGAGTTGTCAAAGCTGACTTTTCTTGATTTTTGTCCTCAAATTGCATTTCTTCCTTTTACACTTCATATTTTATTTTCCTCACTTTAATCCATCTTCAATCATCCAAATATCTTCTCAATGCACTTCATTGATGATTGAATCATTAAACCTACAAAATATGAAGTTTTTCCCATAAAAATCCATAAAAATGCAATATTTAGCCACTTTAATATAAAATGTAGATTTTTACCAAAACCTTAGTTATTTTAGTTATAAAACTAAATAATCAAACCAAAATTAACTAATAAAACACACTAAAAAATACGTAAAATAAACCTTGTCAAATACCCCCACACTTGAACCATTGCTTGTCCTCAAGCAATAAAAATACAAACCAACAATGATCCAAAATTTGAAAATAAACATATGTAGCATTTCAACTTCATTTCCTCAAAACAAAGTAAATAACCATTATGCAATTATTCAATTAAGTTCAAGTACTCATAATATCAAGTAAATGAGAGCCAATTATACCGTTATTATAACAAATTCAAATCAATTTTTCATCCTTACCCAATCTTACAAGTAAGTAACTCATATGGTCAATAATAATGCTTCCTAAACTCATGATCATCTTTTAATTCTGTTTAAAAAGATATTTATTAATATTACATATCTAAATATTACTTAAGACGTGAGAATGCCTTTTGACGCGAGGATCGACATTTTTAGATGAAGATCACCGGTTACTCAACACTTCACATACTCAAGTTGCTTTGCATACTCTTAATTCAAGTACCGTTTTACGCGAAAGTCGACATTTGTAGATGAAGACTCCCGGTTACTAAGTACAAGAATCATTGGAGTAGAAGAATTTTTATTTATTTTCTTTTTTCTTTTGTTTTTTGTTTTTCTCTTTTTCTTCATTTTTTTCATTTTTCATCATTTTTTTTCTTTTTTTTTTTTTTTATTTTATAGCAAAGAGAATAATAATTTTCTAAAAAAAAATAATCATGAGAAGAGTATTGCACTTATTGACCATATTTATCACTTAACTTATAAAATCCAATAAAGAGAAGAAATTTCATCAAATATGCAAAAAAATATAGGTATAATTTTCTCCACTTTACACGATATACTTTCCTACAAATGCAAAAATTATAATCACATAATAGTCATTTCCAAGTTAAATGAGAAAAGAAGTTTCCAAATCACATATATTTATCTCAAATGTAGGAGAAATTTGAACTACTAATGGTATGGAACTTGTTACCCCTTGGATAAAATCGAAAAAATATGAAACTTTTTGGGGCAAGTTTGCAATTTTGGACAAGATTTTAGAAAAATTTTGAATTTTAACACAAGCCCAATATTTGCAACTAATAATTCAATCACATACAATGTATATAATCTCAATTCTCCCCCCACACTTAACATACACATTGTCCTCAATGTGTAAAAAGGAAAATCAAGATAAAGAAAGTAATACTCCCCTATGATGTGATTGAATATGAAGCTTCAAAATCCATTGTCCGTTTATCTCCAACGCTTCATGAGTTCCATTGGATAACCATTAGTGATGTAAACCTAAAAATGGAAAATGAGAAACAAAAGTGATAACAAAGGCTTAAGACATCAAAACGGCGATCCGTAACTTCAAGCCCTTGTTTTAGTGATGTACCTATAAAAAAAATACAATAAGCAACTCAAGGTACAAGAAAATATATATGACGAAAAGAAGAAAAAAGAGAATCAAGGAATCTGCAAATTTTTTTTTTCCTCCGAAAACGCGACTCATCAAAACGCGCCACCAAGCCGCGTTTTGTGAAGTCGCGTTTCTTCACATATCTTGCAGGATCGAAAACGCGACTGTGTTATAAAACGCGACTTAGAGTCGCGTATTTGAAGTCGCGTTTTTGGTTTCTGAACAGGCTGGAAAACGCGACTTGGTATAAAACGCGACTTCCTGTCGCGTTTTTAAGGCGCGTTTTCTTCAGTATAGGCGCAGAATTGAAAACGCGATTATGGAAAACGCGATTCTAAGGCGCGTTTTCAGCCCAAGTGCGTTTTCTTCTGCGAAATTTTTGCAGAAAGCCAATTTTGAAAAATTACCATTTGTACCCCAATCACTCAAAATGCATCATAGATCATTTGTTTGCTAAAATTCTCAATGCATGCACATGTAAAATGATCAAAATATGCATTTTAACCCCTTCTAACAAATCAAAAACAACAATTACTCAAATTGAGGGGTTGAGTTCCTTGATCAAATTTCGCCTTTTTCACCTCATTTGGTCACTTTTGCTTCCATTTCCAATACCTACAAATGAAAAATAACAAAATAACTCAAACATATACTTTAAACATAAAATCACCCCAAAATAACATAAACTTAAACAAACATTGGGTTGCCTCCCAATAAGCGCTTCTTTATAGTCAATAGCTTGACTATTTCACCTCATTTTTTCAAGGAGGCTTTGTTAGCGAATAATCCACCATTTTAGGCCGTGGTGGATCATTAAAAGGTGGCTTTATCGCGAAAGCCACATGTTCTAATGATGTGAGAAATGGAATTGACTTACCTATCCCAAGTGTTTCATAAATATTACCTTGAATATGCACCACTTGAGAATTCACCAAAGAAAATGTCATGAGAGTATCTTGGACAGCAATACCCTTAGAACCTATACTTTCAATGCACTCCTCAAGAGGGGTGAAAAATGAGTCATTAAAACTCACCTCTTGAGGCTCAAAGTTAGTTCCAAAGATATTATCTTGTGAAATGGACATTTGCTCATTGAAACACAATTGAGATTCATCATTTTCATCAACATGCAATCCATTTTCACATACAACATTCCTACCATTCATGCTAGGATCATTTTGCAATTTATTAGAAGAAATAACCTCACACAATGCATTCAATTGCTCATTTATTCTGCCAAAGTGAGAAGTTAATTCATCTATTCTTTCCTCAATCCTATCAAAACGGTCGAAAGTCACATTAGCTAATTTTTCTATAGCTAATTCCCAAGATGGTTTAGAATCATTAGCTACCATTTCAATTGCCAACTCCCAAGATGGTTTTGATTCATATTGGACACTTTCAGGTTGGTAATCGTAAAAATATGAGGAATTATTATAAGTACATTGATTATCCCAACCATACACAGGAGAATTGTTCCAATTAGCACTATATTGATCAAAACAAGGATTGTAATGCTCTAATTCATCATAATAATCCACATTTTGTACTTGTATACATGTATTAGTAGCATGATAATCTCCACACAAGTCACAAATCACATGATAAGAATTAAAAACATTTGCATTCCTCCTTTGTTCAATTTCCTGCATAATTTTGTCCATTTGAACTTGTAGCATACCATCTTCAAAAGACATACCTTCAGTAATTTCTTGGTTACCTCTGTTGAAGGAGCTTTGCACTTGATAACCATCCATTGCCAATCTTCCATTTCTCAAGCATTGTCCTACTCTTCTCATCACCTAAAATTGCTTTTAAACAACCTCAAAAGCAAAATTAGTAAGAAAAATAGGTAATGAAACACATACACAAATAAAACACAAAAATAACAGAAAATAACATTCACACTATAACTAATATTATGTCTAAACTAATAAAGTTGCTCTTCACACCGATATTGCCAAATCTTCCCCGGCAACGGCGCCAAAAACTTGGCGGGTATTTTACATACGTGCAAGCTAAAAAATACCGAATTACACCCGTTCACTGCAAGTATACAGATCAACTAGTAGTTTAGGGTATATATCGGGTCGATCCCACAGGGAAGAGTGAACAATTACCGGTATTACTAAAGTTTCTTTATTATTTAGACTATCAATTAATGATAAGAAATTTAACCTACTGCACTTATACAAGAAATTAACAAATAAAAGCTCCTTAGGTTGTGGTATCCCTAACTACTCATGCAAGTGTTATATTTGGATCAGTGAATACTACATCTAGGCTAATTATGGTGTAATTTCCTAATACATTTGAATCCTACTTTCGTAGTGAATCAATTATACTTATAACTAATCCATACCTATTCTCATGGTTATGAAATTAGCTACAAGTTCATTTCTTCAGTGAAATTACATGAAATGAATCACTAAAAACCACATAGGTGCACCTCTACTTTCGTGAGTGTACTCCCTATGTTTAGCACTTCTTGAACTAGTGTTAAGTCTCAATTTTCATTGCAGAAATAACACCTTAGATAATCAGAATTAATGGTACCAGATTAATCATGATTTCAAGAGCCAAAGTGCTAAATAACTTGCTCAAATACTAGCAAACAAATAACCAAATAATAAATACTAACAATTATAGGAAGTTCAACCAAACCCAAGGTATAAACTTTAAAAACACATATTAAATATAAAATCCAGAACTTGTATATTAGCTAAACTTGGAATCAAATACAAAAGATAAAGAGTTGGAAAGGAATGTAACCCATGTCACTTGAGCTCATCACCTTGCCTTCTTCATCTCCATTTTCATCCTAATCTAGATAATGTACAAGAGTGGATGAACTAACTAGCTAAACTATACTACACTAATCTAATACTAAGAGAATGGAAAAAACTACATGACGGGTATTTTACATACGTGCAAGCTAAAAAATACCGAATTACACCCGTTCACTGCAAGTATACAGATCAACTAGTAGTTTAGGGTATATATCGGGTCGATCCCACAAGGAAGAGTGAACAATTACCGGTATTACTAAAGTTCTCTTATTATTTAGACTATCAATTAATGATAAGAAATTTAACCTACTGCACTTATACAAGAAATTAACAAATAAAAGCTCCTTAGGTTGTGGTATCCCTAACTACTCATGCAAGTGTTATATTTGGATCATTGAATACTACATCTAGGCTAATTATGGTGTAATATCCTTATGCATTTGAATCCTACTTTCGTAGTGAATCAATTATACTTATAACTAATCCATACCTATTCTCATGGTTATGAAATTAGTTACAAGTTCATTTCTTCAGTGAAATTACATGAAATGAATCACTAAAAACCACATAGGTGCACCTCTACTTTCGTGAGTGTACTCCCTATGTTTAGCACTTCTTGAACTAATTTTAAATCTCAATTTTCATTGCAGAAATAACACCTTAGATAATCAGAATTAATGGTACCAGATTAATCATGATTTAAAGAGCCAAAGTACTAAATAAATTGCTCAAATCATAGCAGTCAATTAGCCAAATAATAAGCACTAACAATCATAGAAAGTTCAACCAAACCCAAGGCATAAACTTTAGAAACACATAATAGACATAAATTCCAGAACTTGCATATTAACTATATTTAAGAATCCAATACAAAAGATAAAGAGTTGGAGAAGAGATAACCCATGTCACTTGAGCTTCAACTTCTCTTTCTTCATCTCCATTTTCATCCTAATCTAGCCATTATACAAGAATGGATGAACTACACTTACTACACTATCCTACACTAAGGAAATGGAAGAACTACATTTCTGCACTCTTCAAGCTTCTCCCGTATGATAATGAATGTCCTCAGATCTCCCAAATGTCTCTGCATATAAGCTGCTCAAGAGCTCCATTTTTCCAAGTCAAATTCCACCTTTTGATTCCCAAATCTCAACTTTGTTAGGATAGTCAATAACAAATGTTTTTGACTTGAAAATAAGCCACCTTGTCTACCCTTTTGTCTTCTGAAGCATGTGCACCGAATTCTCTTGCAGATTTGTAGCTGGAAAGTAGTTTGAACATAAGAGAATTGACTGAGCAAATTGCAGAATTGCGGCCAGAAAACGCGCCTACACAAAACGCGGTTACAAGTCACGTTTTGTGTACTCGCGTATTCACTTTGTTCTTACTTCAACTGCGATTTTCTCTATCATAAAGGCTGAACTGGCTTTTGTGGAAAACACAAAAGTTGTAACCCTTTGAATTAGCGTTCCAATGCTTCAAGAATCATCTAATTTGGAGATCGGTGGACGGAGATATGATCAAAATACCATAGACTGGTCAATTCTGGGCTTCAGCTTTCGACCATCCAGATAAGTTTCTGTGTTTCGACCTTTTGACCAAGAAAACGGCTGAATTGGACTTTGATGTCTTCATACCAAATGTAGATATATCTCTTAGCTTCAAAATGGTACCAAGATCACCTTGATCCGATCATTGTACCTCCTGATATAGTCAAAATACGAAAATGTGTCTGAATTGTCAAAGCTGACTTTTCTTGATTTTTGTCCTCAAATTGCATTTCTTCCTTTTACACTTCATATTTATTTTTCACCACTTTAATCCATCATCAATCATCCAAATATCTTCTCAATGCACTTCATTTGATGATTGAATCATTAAACCTACAAAATATGAAGTTTTTCCCATAAAAATCAATAGAAATGCAATGTTAGCCACTTTAACATAAAATGTAGATTTTTACCAAAACCTTAGTTATTTTAGTTATTAAACTAAATAATCAAACCAAAATTAACTAATAAAACACACTAAAAAATACGTAAAATATATTCTTGTCAAATACCCCCACACTTGAACCATTGCTTGTCCTCAAGCAATAAGAAATACAAACCAACAATGATCCAAAATTTGAAAATAAATATATGTAGCATTTCAACTTCATTTCCTCAAAACAAAGTAAATAACCATTATGCAATTATTCAATTAAGTTCAAGTACTCATAATATCAAGTAAAGGAGAGCCAATTATACCGTCATTATAACAAATTCAAATCAATTTTTCATCCTTACCCAATCTTACAAGTAAGTAACTCATATGGTCAATAATAATGCTTCCTAAACTCATGATCATCTTTTAATTCTGTTTAAAAAGATATTTATTAATATTACATATCTAAATATTACTTAAGACGTGAGAATGCCTTTTGACGCGAGGATCGACATTTTTAGATGAAGATCACCGGTTACTCAACACTTCACATACTCAAGTTGCTTTGCATACTCTTAATTCAAGTACCGTTTTACGCGAAAGTCGACATTTGTAGATGAAGACTCCCGGTTACTAAGTACAAGAATCATTGGAGTAGAAGAATTTTTTATTTTTTTTCTTTTTTCTTTTGTTTTTTGTTTTTCTCTTTTTCTTCATTTTTTTCATTTTTCATCATTTTTTTTTCTTTTTTTTTTTTATAGCAAAGAATAATAATTTTCTAAAAAAATAATCATGAGAAGAGTATTGCACTTATTGACCATATTTATCACTTAACTTATAAAATCCAATAAAGAGAAGAAATTTCATCAAATATGCAAAAAAATATAGGCATAATTTTCTCCACTTTAAAAGATATACTTTCCTACAAATGCAAAAATTATAATCACATAATAGTCATTTCCAAGTTAAATGAGAAAAGAAGTTTCCAATCATCATATATTTATTCTCCAAATGTAGAAGGAATTTGAACTACTAATGGTATGGGAACTTGTTACCCCTTGGAATAAAATTGAGAAAAAAAATATTGAAAACTTTTTTGGGGCAACGTTTGCAATTTTGGACAGATTTTAGAAAATTTTGAATTTTAACACAAGTCAATATTTCAATAATAATTCAATCCACATACAATATATATAATCTCAATCTCCCCCACACTTTAACATACACATTGTCCTCAATGTGTAAAAAGGTAAAATCAAGATAAAAGAAAGTATACTCCCTCCTCTAAGTTATCGTGATTGAATATTGAAGCTTACAAATCATGTCCGTTTATCTCCAACGCTTCATAAGTTTCCATTGAATAACCATTAGTAATAATAATCGAAACATAGAAAATAAGAAACAAAAGTGATAACAAAGGCTTAATAAAACAAAACGGCGATCCGTAATTTCAAACCTTTGTTTTGGTGATGTACCTATATACAATATACAATAAGCAACTCAAGGTACAAGAAAATATATGAGGAAAAGAAGAAAAAAGAGAATCAAGGAATCTGCATTTTTTTTTTCTCCGAAAACGCGACTCATCAAAACGCGCCACCAAGCCGCGTTTTATGAAGTCGCGTTTCTTCACATATCTTGCAGGATCGAAAACGCGACTATGCTTAAAAACGCGACTTGGATTCGCGTATTTGAAGTCGCGTTTTTGGTTTCTGAACAGGTTGGAAAACGCGACTTGGTAGAAAACGCGACTTCCTGTCGCGTTTTGAAGTCGCGTTTTCTTCAGTATAGGCGCAGAATTTAAAACGCGATTATGGAAAACGCGATTCTAAGGCGCGTTTTCAGCCCAAGTGCGTTTTCTTCTGCGAAATTTTTGCAGAAAGCCAATTTTGAAAAATTACCATTTGTACCCCAATCACTCAAAATGCATCATAGATCATTTGTTTGCTAAAATTCTCAATGCATGCACATGTAAAATGATCAAAATATGCATTTTAACCTCTTCTAACAAATCAAAAACAACAATTACTCAAATTG
This sequence comes from Coffea eugenioides, assembly GCF_003713205.1. Lineage (NCBI taxonomy): Eukaryota > Viridiplantae > Streptophyta > Magnoliopsida > Gentianales > Rubiaceae > Coffea > Coffea eugenioides. The sequence continues at coordinate 33,060,238 of NC_040045.1, read as the reverse complement.
AGGGTTTGAGTTCCTTGATCAAATTTCGCCTTTTTCACCTCATTTGGTCACTTTTGCTTCCATTTCCAATACCTACAAATGAAAAATAACAAATAACTCAAACATATACTTTAACATAAAATCCACCCCAAAATACATAACTTAAACAAAATTGGGTTTGCCTCCCAATAAGCGCTTCTTTTAAAGTCAATAGCATTGACTATTTCACCTCATTTTTTCAAGGAGTCTTAGTTAACGGTATCCACCATTTTTGGTCGTGGTGGACTCAATTATGGTGACTTTATAGCAAAAGTCAACATGATCTAATGATGGAAAATGGAATTGACTTACCTATTCCCAAGTGTGTTCATAAATATTACCTTTGAATATGCACCACTTGAGAACTTACCAACGGAAATGTCATGAGAGTATCCTGGGCAGCAATACCCTTAGAACCTACACTTTCAATGCATTCCTCAAGAGGAGTGAAAAATGAGTCATTAAAACTCACCTCTTGAGGTTCAAGGTTAGTTCCAAAGATATTATCATGTGAAATGGATATTTGCTCATTAAAACACAATTGAAATTCATCATTTTCATCCAAATGAAATCCATTTTCACATACAACATTCCTACCATTCATGCTAGGATCATTTTGCAAATTTTGAGAGGAAATAACTTCACACAATGCATTCAATTTCTCTTGTATTCTACTAAAGTGAGAAGCCAGTTCATCTATTCTTTCTTCAACCCTATCAAAACGGTTGGAAGTTGCATTAGCTAATTTTTCTAAAGCTAACTCCCAAGATGGCTTAGAATCATTAGCTACCATTTCAATTGCCAACTCCCAAGATGGTTTTGATTCATATTGGATACATTCAGGTTGGTAATCGTAAAAATATGAGGAATTATTATAAGTACATTGATTATCCCAACCACACACAGGAGAATTGTTCCAATTAGCACTATATTGATCAAAACAAGGATTGTAATGCTCTAATTCATCATAATAATCCACATTTTGTGCTTGCATACATGTATTAGTAGCATGATAACCTCCACACAAGTCACAAATCACATGATAAGAATTAAAATCATTAACATTCCTCCCTTGCTCAATTTCATGCATAATTGTGTCCATCATAATATCAAATTTTGCCTTTAAGCACTTCAAACCATCTTCAAAAGACATACCTTCAGTAATTTCTTGGTTACCTCTGTTGAAGGAGTTTTGCACTTGGTAACCATCCATTGCCAATCTTTCATTTCTCAAGCTTTGTCCTCCCAATTCACCTACCCTCCTCATTATCTAAAATTACTTTTAAACAATCTCAAAAGTAAGATCAGTTAAGAAGGATAGATTCCAAGACACAAACTAAAACAGAAAAAAAAAATAATAATAATAATAAAAATTGACTCAAAAAAATGACATAACACACAAGATACAACAAAAACAACAAAAATAAGAAAAATTGTCTAAATTAATAAAAGTTGCTCTTCACACCGATATTGCCAAATCTTCCCCGGCAACGGCGCCAAAAACTTTGACGGGTATTTTACATACGTGCAAGCTAAAAAATACCGAATTACACCCGTTCACTGCAAGTATACAGATCAACTAGTAGTTTAGGGTATATATCGGGTCGATCCCACAAGGAAGAGTGAACAATTACCGGTATTACTAAAGCTTCTCTATTATTTAGACTATCAATTAATGATAAGAAATTTAACCTACTGCACTTATACAAGAAATTAACAAATAAAAACTCCTTAGGTTGTGGTATCCCTAACTACTCATGCAAGTGTTATATTTGGATCATTGAATACTACATCTAGGCTAATTATGGTGTAATATCCTTATGCATTTGAATCCTACTTTCGTAGTGAATCAATTATACTTATAACTAATCCATACCTATTCTCATGGTTATGAAATTAGTTACAAGTTCATTTCTTCAGTGAAATTACATGAAATGAATCACTAAAAACCACATAGGTGCACCTCTACTTTCGTGAGTGTACTCCCTATGTTTAGCACTTCTTGAACTAATGTTAAATCTCAATTTTCATTGCAGAAATAACACCTTAGATAATCAGAATTAATGGTACCAGATTAATCATGATTTAAAGAGCCAAAGTACTAAATAAATTGCTCAAATCATAGCAGTCAATTAGCCAAATAATAAGCACTAACAATCATAGAAAGTTCAACCAAACCCAAGGCATAAACTTTAGAAACACATAATAGACATAAATTCCAGAACTTGCATATTAACTATATTTAAGAATCCAATACAAAAGATAAAGAGTTGGAGAAGAGATAACCCATGTCACTTGAGCTTCAACTTCTCTTTCTTCATCTCCATTTTCATCCTAATCTAGCCATTATACAAGAATGGATGAACTACACTTACTACACTATCCTACACTAAGGAAATGGAAGAACTACATTTCTGCACTCTTCAAGCTTCTCCCGTATGATAATGAATGTCCTCAGATCTCCCAAATGTCTCTGCATATAAGCTGCTCAAGAGCTCCATTTTTCCAAGTCAAATTCCACCTTTTGATTCCCAAATCTCAACTTTGTTAGGATAGTCAATAACAAATGTTTTTGACTTGAAAATAAGCCACCTTGTCTACCCTTTTGTCTTCTGAAGCATGTGCACCGAATTCTCTTGCAGATTGTAGCTGGAAAGTAGTTTGAACATAAGAGAATTGACTGAGCAAATTGCAGAATTGCGGCCAGAAAACGCGCCTACACAAAACGCGGTTACAAGTCACGTTTTGTGTACTCGCGTATTCACTTTGTTCTTACTTCAACTGCGATTTTCTCTATCATAAAGGCTGAACTGGCTTTTGTGGAAAACACAAAAGTTGTAACCCTTTGAATTAGCGTTCCAATGCTTCAAGAATCATCTAATTTGGAGATCGGTGGACGGAGATATGATCAAAATACCATAGACTGGTCAATTCTGGGCTTCAGCTTTCGACCATCCAGATAAGTTTCTGTGTTTCGACCTTTTGACCAAGAAAACGGCTGAATTGGACTTTGATGTCTTCATACCAAATGTAGATATATCTCTTAGCTTCAAAATGGTACCAAGATCACCTTGATCCGATCATTGTACCTCCTGATATAGTCAAAATACGAAAATGTGTCTGAATTGTCAAAGCTGACTTTTCTTGATTTTTGTCCTCAAATTGCATTTCTTCCTTTTACACTTCATATTTATTTTTCACCACTTTAATCCATCATCAATCATCCAAATATCTTCTCAATGCACTTCATTTGATGATTGAATCATTAAACCTACAAAATATGAAGTTTTTCCCATAAAAATCAATAGAAATGCAATGTTAGCCACTTTAACATAAAATGTAGATTTTTACCAAAACCTTAGTTATTTTAGTTATTAAACTAAATAATCAAACCAAAATTAACTAATAAAACACACTAAAAAATACGTAAAATATATTCTTGTCACTACATTTCTGCACTTCCAAGCTTCTCCCGTATCTTTCCCCCTTCTCAGACCACCCAAAATGTCTCTGCATATAAACTGCTTAAGAGCTCCATTTTTCCAAGTCAAATTCCACATTTTGATTCCCAAATCTCAACTTTGTTAGGATAGTCAATAACAAATGTTTTTGACTTGAAAATAAGCCACCTTGTCTGCCCTTTTGTCTTCTGAAGCATGTGCACCGAATTCTCTTGCAACTTATAGCTGGAAAGTGGTATGAACACAAGAGAATTGACTGAGCAAATTGCAGAATTTCGGCCAGAAAACGCGCCTTTACAAAACGCGTCTATAACTCGCGTTTTGTGCACTCGCGTTTTCACTTTGTCCTTACTTCAACTGCGATTTTCTCCATGATGCAGGCCGAACTGGCTTTTGTGCAAAACACCAAAGTTGTAGATCTTTGAGTTAGCTTTCCAATGCTTCAAGAATCATCCAAATCGGAGCTTTGTAGACTGAGATATGATCAAAATACTAAACACTGGTCGGAACTCTGTTTTCCACTTTGGACAGCTGAGTTGAATTTCGGTATTTCAACTTTTGGACTATGAAAACGGATGAATTGGACTTTGATGTCTTCATACCAAATGTAGATATATCTCTTAGCTTCAAAATGGTACCAAGATCACCTTGATCCGATCATTGTAGCTCCTGATATAGTCAAAATACGAAAATATGTCTGAGTTGTCAAAGCTGACTTTTCTTGATTTTTGTCCTCAAATTGCATTTCTTCCTTTTACACTTCATATTTTATTTTCCTCACTTTAATCCATCTTCAATCATCCAAATATCTTCTCAATGCACTTCATTTGATGATTGAATCATTAAACCTACAAAATATGAAGTTTTTCCCATAAAAATCCATAAAATGCAATATTTAGCCACTTTAATATAAAATGTAGATTTTTACCAAAACCTTAGTTATTTTAGTTATAAAACTAAATAATCAAACCAAAATTAACTAATAAAACACACTAAAAATACGTAAAATAAACCCTTGTCAATATCCAACAAAATTTGAATATCTTTATGGTTGTGCAATATTTCTCCTTGGTCTATCACTGGGTATGAAATACTCTTCTTCTTTTGAACTATCTTCAACAGTAGATTCAGGTGCATCTACCGGCTCTTGCTGAATATAAGATTTGGTCTGAGAAGAACCAGAACTGCCAATATCAAGCTCCACCTGCTTCTGTGTACTATCAGTAGTACAAGGACTAGAAGACTCCTTCTTAAAAGATAACATACACAATTCATCAAAAGTAACATCTCTATTGATCACAAATTTTGAAGATTTAGGATCAGAACACCATAATTTGTATCCTTTTACCCCAAAAGCATACCTAAGAAAAATGCATCTTTTAGCTCTAGGTTCTAAATTTTCATAATTCACATGCTTGTATGCTGGACACCCAAAACTTTTAAATTGGAGTAATCAGCAAGAGTACTTGACCAAATTTCCTCAAGAATTTTGAAATCAAGAGATGCAGAAGGAGAACGGTTGACAATATAACATGCCATATTGATCGCCTCTACCCAAAAGTCATTTGTCAACCCTGCATTGGAGATCATACATCTTGCTCTCTCCAAAAACGTTCTGTTCATACGTTCGGCCATACCATTTTGTTGGAGCGTCATTCTGACAGTGAGATGCCGAATAATTCCTGGTACCTCCATTAGAAGGAGCACGAGAAGACCCCCAAAGGTCTGCATGAATGTAGTTCAAAGTTCCTTTTGTCTTGTGAACTGCCGGCAACTGGAAGCTAACTCTCTTCTACTTTCCAAAAAATGCAATATTCACAGAATCCCATCTTTCCAATATTTTGACTACGAAGAAGATCTCGTTTGTATAAAATAGATAAACCTTTCTCGCTCATGTGCCCCAATCTCATGTGCCACAATTTGGTGAAATCAGAATCTGACAAAGTTGATGTTGAAACAGCAGCAGCATCTGTAACAGTAGATCCCTACAAACTATACAAAGTACCAGATCTGTGTGCTTTCATAACAACAAGAGCATCTCGAGTGATTTTGAGAACTCTACATTCACCTGAATACTTGCACCCAATAGAATCAAGAGTGCCCAAAGAGATGAGATTTTTCTTCAAATTTGGAACATGTCTAACATTTGTGAGTGTTCTCACAATACTATCATACATTTTAATCCGAATTGTGCATTTGTCAATAATTTTACAAACAGCGTTGTTACCCATTAAGACAACTCCACCTTTAGTTGATTCATATGTTGAAAATCAGTCCTTATTGGGACACATATGATATGAACAATCCGAATCTATAATCTACTCATTGTTAGACCTAAAATTACATTCCGTTGCACAGAAAATGGTTCCATCATTCTCATCAATTGCAATACTAGCCTCGGTGGTCTCACTCTTTTTCTCCTTTTACTTTTCTTTATTTTTCAATTTAAAGCAATCAGAAATAACATGGCCTTTCCTTTTATAATAGTTGCACACCACATTTTTATGTCTGGATTTGGATCTACTTCTACTTTCTGTATTTCTCTTTTCAGATCTATCCTGAACAAACAAGCCGTCGGCTTGACTCCCATTAGTTTTCCCAGTAATATCTCTATCTATCTGCTCTTTAGATTTTAATGCAGATTTAATTTTTCGATACGAAATTGTTTCCTTTCCATAAATCATAGTATCACGGAAATACTTAAAGGATTGGGGAAGAGAACACAAAAGTAATAGGGCTTGATTTTCATCATCAATTTTCGAATCTATATTCTTCAAATCCATAATAATGGAATCAAATTTATCAAGATAGGAGAGTATAGATGTACTTTCAGACATCCAAAGCATATACAAATTCTACTTCAGATATAGTCGATTCACAATTGTTTTCTTTATATACAAGACTTTCAATTTATCCCACATAGTTTTGGCCGAAATTTCCGTTGCTACCTTCCGTAAAACTTCATCAGAGAGATTCAAAATTATGTTGGATCTAGCCTTCTTATCCATATCGGCAAATTTCGTATCTTTCACAGCTTCTGGCATTTTCTCTATTCCCTGTATTGTCAAATCAATTCCCTGTAAGCTGCCACATCCCGAAGTTGACATTCCTGTCAAATTTCTTGACAATCGTCTTTGTTATTATCATTGTTATCACAAAATCTGTAACTTGAAGTTTGTCTCAAAAAACTGGTCAAACAAAAATGCAAGTCTCGCGAGCGGGCCCCACAGGATGAGCGGACCCACGGGATGATCGGGTCCCACGGATAAATAGACCCACAGGATGAGTGGGCCCTATGAATAAACGGACACCACAGGATGAGTAGACTCCACAGAGTGAGCGGGCCCCACAGGATGAACGGGCCCCACGAGATGAACGTGTCTTACAAAATATATCAACCAACTCTGATACTAGTTTGTTAGGGCTGACTCAAGAATAAACAAACTAAAATTAGAACAAAATAGGCGGTATAACCGACCATATAATGATTAGGCGGTAGACACCAGCCATATAATAATTAGGCGGTAAAACTGACCATATAAAAGGGTTGTAGCAACCCAATAAAGACAAATAACAAAGCAAAATAAAAGACACAGAAATTTACGTAATTTGGTCAAATTGACTTACATCCACGGGCGAGAGGAGGAGCAATATTTTACTATGAAAAAGATAATATAAAAGCCGTAGGAATGTAGTTCCTAGGCCAATAAGGCACTTACAAAAGGTTTAAAAAATATTCCTAAATTCAAAACAAGAGAGCTCAAAATATTTGATTATAAATGGGTTAGATGACCCAAAAAACTAATAGCCCATATAATGCTCTTTTGAGTAGTGCACTTAACTCTAACACAAACCTCCTATATTTATAGATGAATGAGGAGAGGATTTCTTAGGCAAAATCCGATGTGGGACTAAAGCTTTCCCAAGCTTCCGTTGATGTGGGATGGACTAAGTCAAACTAACACTCTCAAAGTGTTATCTTTGAGAACTATTGGTACTAATGATTCCTCCATTCTTCAAGGTAACAAGTTAGGCTATGAAAGGCTAGCTTGTTTACACAATGTTGCAATTTACTTTTCAAATGTTGCGGTAGAATGGAATGAAAATTGACAAGTAGCAAATCAGTTTTTTGTGTAGAAGATATGGTTTCACGGTTTGTGACAGATCCTTGTGAACGATTGTTGCAGAAATTTAATGATCTGAATTGGCCATATATTGACAAGTCATACCTAGCATCAACTATTATTGTATGAAAAGCTCACAAGGAACTTGTTTCTGGGCAGGAATTTGCAATTTGAAGAATCTCCATGATCTTGATCTGAGTTGGAATGAATTTAATGGGTTTATTCCTATGTGCTTCAGCAACTTGACATATCTACGATTTCTCAATCTCTCTTATAATCATTTTAGCAGGAACATACCTGCAGCTCTCATTACTCCTCTCGTACACCTTGAGTATATCTCTCTCTCTGGAAACATTTTTGGAGGTTCTTTTTCTTTCGGATCTTTGGCCAACCATTCGAGGCTTCAGGTGTTCAAAGTTGTATCTTTGAACAATGATTTACAAGTCGACACTGAAGATCTTGCTCTTCCACCACCATTTCAGCTAAAGGTTCTCTATTTATCTGGTTGTAGCTTGAACAATCGGACTCAAAGAACCCCAAGTTTTCTACTCCATCAAAAAGAGATATATGTTCTTGATCTTTCTTCCAATAAGTTAGTTGGGGAGATTCCCACTTGGTTGCAGGAAAATAACACACAATTACAATCTCTAAATCTGCAGGATAACTCTTTTATGGGTTCGTTTCTAGTGGATAGCTCTCCAAAAGTAAATCTAATCCTGTTAAACATCTCAAACAATAAGGTTAGTGGTCAGGTTCCTCACTATATGGGGTTCAAATTTTCCATCTCTGAGGATCTTGAATTTGTCAAGAAATTACTTTGAAGGCAATATCCCCCAATCACTAGGAAACTTGACAGAAATATGGTCAATAGATTTGTCTTACAACAGGCTATCAGGGGAAGTGCCAGAAGAAATTGCAACTGGATGCTCCTCGCTTATGAACCTGGTATTGTCGTATAACAATCTGGATGGCAATTTCCCTTCTACGTTCATGAACATTTCAAACCTATACATCCTTTATTTGGATAGTAACTATTTCACTGGGCGTATATCTTATGCATTATCTCCTAGTGTAAGTGTACGTTATTTGGACTTTTCATATAATGGATTTCAGGGCAGAATTCCTAGTTTGATTGGAAATTGTTCATCATTGATATCTCTTGATATGCCAGCCAACTTACTAGAAGGGAGCTTACTGGATGCTATATGCAAACTTTCACAACTTGAATTTTTAGACCTCTCCAAAAATCAGTTGATCGGACATTTACCAGCTTGCTCCCAACTTACATCATTCAAGTTCCTCCACCTGCATCACAACATGATCTCAGGTTCCATCTTAACGATGCTGTCTGGAAGCTTCAATTTGAGGACACTTAATTTGAGGAATAACAAGCTATCTGGTGGTATACCACGCTTTACTGATAAACTTAAAAAGCTCAGGGTTCTTCTGCTACGGGGGAATGAACTGCAAGGTCATATTCCATTGCACTTATGTCAGCTGCAGAAACAGACAATTATGGATCTTTCTCAGAATAAATTTTCTGGGCCACTACCTTCATGCTTTAGTAACATCTCTTTTGGCAGAGGGCAATTTGACACAGATGCCTTTCTTACCAATGGTGAGCTTGTTACAAAGGGAGACTCAATGGGATACAATAAATCTAATTCCTTGGGTATTGAGGAGTACATGTTTGACATTTTGTTAGATTCACCCGTGGAAGAAGAAGTGGATTTCACAACAAAAAGTAGAGCAGAACGCTATGCAGGGAATATATTAAATTTCATGTCTAGACTTGATTTGTCGTGTAACTAATTGATTGGAGCGATTCCTCCTGAATTTGGTGATCTCAGACATATCCGGGCATTAAATTTATCCCACAACCACTTGCAAGGATCTATTCCCTCAAGACTTTCCATGTTGAACCAAATAAAGAGCTTGAATCTTTCTTACAACGATTTGAGTGGTGAAATACCTTCAGAGCTGGCATCCTTGAACTTCTTGTCCATCTTCAATGTGTCATTCAATGTACAGAGCAGTTTGTAAACTTTGACAAGCAATTATAGAGGAAATCTAGGTCTCTGTGGACCATTGCTCAAGAGAAGTTGTAACCCCTTTGCTCCACACCCTGAAAATGTTGGTGACCAAGACATAGAAGTTGATGGTGTAGTTGATGTAGCAGCATTCACTTGGAGCTTTTTGCTTCATATATGGTGATCGTGATTTCATTAGTAGTAATTCTTTGTGTTAGCCCTTATTATGGAAAAGCATGGTCTTTTTATATTGATTATTGGATCCTATCGAGATTCTACGAGTATTGCAGGTCTTGTTCCTCAGAGAAAAAACAAACATGGAAAGTGTTTAATTGGGACATGAGAACGAGATGAATTGGTCCTAGTTACTTTATTGGGATTCTCGAATTGAGAAAAAGATCCAATGTATTTGCAAGTATTGAAAGAGGAATTCCATGAGGTGAAATTCTCATGTCCAACCTTGTAGAGTGACAATAAATTGGATTTTTCCACTATCATCCCAAAAAAAATACTGGTTCAGACTTTTAAGTACTTTGAAGTGAAGTCCCATATGAATCTATGTTATTGATTCAGAATTAACGAATGAACATTACATTAATTTCATCAGTATAAATGCTTCCATTGCTTTGTATCTGTATTTGATTCCAAAATTAGTTGCCGTAACAAGTAAATAAAGATTGAATATATTAGCACTACAGAACACAATTAGTTGCTTTTGCTGCCAAAATGGGTTCATCTCCATAACCAGAAACAACAATAAACTGAATTATTGGTCAGACAAAATAAATTTAACACGTTGATTATGTGTGTTAGGATCCAAGCGCGGAATAAACAACTATTGAGATATCAAGTACACAATAATTTAATGCAAACAAGCCACAAGCATAAAAAATAACCAACACACAATATTTAATATGGTTCGACTCCACCATTGAGCCTACGTCCACGGAGAGAAATTCGTTTTTTATTATGAGAGAAAAATCTTATACAAGAATACAACTTGAATTCAAACCTAACTCTTGTATATCATCTCTCATCTTTCAAGAACCGTCTCTCACCACCCATGTATAAGACTACATGTCACCTCTTATGTACCATTGTGTGTCTCTTAAGTGTCTCTTTATAGTATGCCAACCCACCTATTTATAGCGAACATTATTTGGCTAAAAATCCAAATAATAACAGGAAACCAATTCTAATTCCTAAACTTGTACAGAATAGGAAATAACTTCTAATGCTAAACAAAATAGGAAATTCCTTGGTTACTACTTCAACTAACTAAAACAAATTAGAAAACTATTTACTTTCACACAAAACAAGAAACCTGCTTAAAAGAAATTAAATCAATTTTCTAACAAATCTCCACCTAGGCAAAAATTTCTTTTAGCAACCATTTGCCTTCAACTACCAAATAATATGGTAACGAAACTACACACTCGAATCAATACAGTCTTGACACCAAATTGATTCAATCGGTAAATGAACATGTATAATTACTACGAGTCCAACCTCCAGTTGACTCATGAGAAGGTGCCTCAATTTACTATCTCCCTTTGCAAGATTTCTTTTCACCACCATTTGCAATCCGCGATTCCTTTCTGTGAGCTCTAACCCCAATCATTGAGGCAAGCAAGTGGTAAAATTACAATACTTTTTCCCATCCTCAGGACTGTCATGCCATGTGTGGTTTCCAAAACTCCACCTAAATGAAAAACTCATAATTGTCAGAGTCTTCTGGCACATGAAAATTAGATCTCTTGTTTATTTGGGACACACACCACACCACTCAAGAAACATAATCAAAATCTAAAATCCACAGGAATGAAATATCAATCGTTGGAGGTGTGAGAAATTCTCTACCAATTCACGTCCAAAATCAACATTGGATTCTACCTTTTTCTTAACCCTTAAACTATTTGCCAAAATTCACCGTCAAGTATCTCTATGCTTTTCGACTTCTCATGCTTCACCATCAATGTTTTTTGGCAAGCCATTGAAACAAGAATACCACTCATTAAATTATTCAATTAGTAACAACTACTAATCCATTTAATTTCAATAGTTAACTAAGATCCAATCTTGAATAACCAAACTCTTGATACAACCATTCTATTTGTTGGGATCTAAGTGCTTCTGAGCAGTCTAGTCTCACAACCAAACTCTGATACCACTTGTTAGGATTCAAGTACGGAATAAACAACTATTAAAATATCAAGTATACAATAATTTAATGGCAAACAAGTTACAAGTATGAAAAATAACTGACACACAATATTTAACGTGGTTCGACTCTACCATTGAACCTACGTCCACGGAGAAAAACCCGTTCTCTATTATGAGAGGAAAACTCTATACAAGAATACAACTTAAACCAAACCCAACTCTTGTATACCATCTCTCATCTCTCAAGAACCGTCTCTCACCACCCATGTATAAGATTACATGTCGTCTCTTGTGTACCCTTGTGTGTCTCTTAAGTGTCTCTTTATAGTATGTCAGTCCACCTATTTATAGCGAATATTATTTGGCTAAAAATCCAAATAACAACAGGAAACTAATTCTAATTCTTAAACTTGTACAGAATAGGAAATAATTTCTAATCCTAAACAAAAGAGGAAATTCCTTGGCTCCCACTTCAAGTAACTAAAATCAATTAAAAAACTAGTTATTTCCACACAAAATAAGAAACCTGCCTAAAAGAAATTAAGCCAATTTTCAAACAATGTGTTTGTTAGTTTCAGTATTCCTTTCTGTTTGTGGAAATTAATTTTTATTTTTCAATAGAGTTAATCTTTGGGAAGGAAGTGGAGCAATGACAATGAAAAACTTAGAACAAGTTGAGACCATCAACAATATATTTTGCACTGCAGCTTTTTTTTCTCATAGTTGCGGTTTACTTTTCTTTATTTTCACAATAACTATTTCGTTTCTGAATAGCCATAATTTTTTTTTACTAATTAATGTATGAAGATGAAGATTAGAGCGGATTTGGATAGTTTTAATTGGTCAAAAGCAAATGAATGATCAAGTTGCCATTTTGCAATACAATTGGCTCAACTTTTTGTTTTCCTTTTTCTAGCAGCTTAGGGAGAGGAGAGGGGGATTAAAACTCAAAACCTTTATATTTTGAAATTTCAACCTTAGCCACCACACGATTAACAAAAATGTGGCATAACAATCAAATAATTTTTTATTTCTTGATTTATTAGTTTAATTAACTTGTAAAATTTGTGTATTTTTCACTAACTAAAAATGTGGCATAACAAGCAAATAATTTTTTATTTCTTAATGTATTAGTTTAATTAACTTGTAAAATTTGTGTATTTTTCACTAAATATTTTTTTTTACAAAAAAATCTTATCAATATGAAAATTAGAGCAATTCAAACTATTTCTAACTTGATAAAATGGGTTAACTCAAATCAAATCTGCGTCCACCACTAATTCTTACTATGCAGTAGATATTCCGTGTAACAGAAAAGACAAAATGGGAAAGAAGAATGGCGTGGATGGGCACAAAATTCTGATTGTGGTACTGTTAAAGTTGATGCAATTGTTAGTGTGGAAAAATTAAAAGAAAAGCATGGTGATATTGAAAATCTCGGTGGTGGAAATTATGATGTTCTGGTGTTAAAAAATTTTCTTGGCAATGTGAATGAACTAAGTTATGGAGTATGCAATGAAGTTTCAGTGAACATGTTTGATTTTTTTTGACAAGAGTGATCAATTGAAAAATTGGTCGAAAAGTAAAAATTTTGTCCACTATCGTGCGTGAAGATGAAATTGAAAATCAATTGCAAGTTGGAGTTCTACGTCATCTATATAGCAACTGAATTTTCATGGAGATTCAAATTCAAGATGGCATTGGAGGTGACCACAAATAAGAGCTTAGTTTAAAGGAGGCAATGATGAAAATTAAACTAAGCTATTCTATTTGTTTATTTCCTATTTTAGTTTCTTATTTTGGTCTCTAGTCCTACTACAATTTGTTTTCCTTAAATTCTATTGCATTAAGGCAAGTTTGATTAATATTAGTTGTCTTGTAATTGTCTATTCTATCATGGAATTGGAAATATCCTCGGTCCAGTTAAGTTTCCTTTTGTGCAGTTGTGTCAGTCAAGAATACTAGTCCAAGTGCTAGTTGGTATCGGTTTGGTCTCCGGTCTCTATATATACCTACAGTGGTGCCAGGTAATTCTTAAAAAGTTGAGTTGAGTCCTGAGAGCGAGTTTGAGGAAAAGGCTCATAGTTGAGATTTGTAAGTTGTTATAAGCGAAAGGTTACGATTTGATATTGTTGTTGTTGAAATTTGAGTTAATAAAATAATTGATTATTTGTTTGTGTGTTTATTCTCCTCATATTCCCACATATCTTTATGTGTTAAAATTTCTTACGTTGAATATTTTTTTGTGCCACAAATGGTAATACCATTATACCTTCAAACAATTTCCATGTCTCACTTATACTCTCAAATTGTAAAAGCATATACTACTTTATTATTAAATCCAGTAGAAGGCATAGATGTAGAATGCAAATAAATCGGTCTTGTATCTTTCTCAAAGGAGAAAAGGAAAACCTTCTTTTTCCATAAATTTATGAGTAACTCTCTAGATCAAACAAGCAAATTCAAAATGAAACATTTACCATTGCCGAAAGCCATGCATAATAAACCGAAATTTATTGTGGCATAAGGTAAAATTTCATTTACTTTGTCTATTTTGTAATGCCAAACCGTAAGAATAACCCTCATCTCTTTTGAGCAAGCCAACTTGTTCATACTCTAATTTTGAAGAAAATTATTTGATTACCTCATCTTTAATCATAAATTAGAAGCATTTTTTTTCAAAAGAAATGGGAAAATCAATATGACAATTGAAATTAAATGGGAGAGAATTGAAGTTTTGATCCCTAATGTTTAGCTCATGTGACAAATTAGTCTCCAATATTTCGGTCAAAACAAATCTATTCCCCAAAATTTGTGATTTTAGGAAATTTAGGACGAAATATAGAAATAGAACAATGACTAGTGGTCTACATGAAATTGTTGTTAGTCAACAACTTTGACTTTGCACTTTTGGTCTCCAATGTTTTGATTTTCAATCATTATATTTTCTTACATTTTAAATAGTGATATTAAAGATTTTAGCATGAATTAAGATTCAAATTAGAATGAAAAAAAATATTAAATGGATAATAAGAATTCTAATTAAATTTCTTTTTCTTTTTTAATTTTTCTTTTATTTATTTATGATAAAAATATGTCACATGTTTCTTTTCTTTTACATAGTTAATCCCAAATTTGATATAATAGATATCTATTATTGTTTCTCATTATTAATAATTAATTGATAATGATTTCTATTATTTTTTCTAATGATAATTTAAAAACTTAATTAAATATCTCTTTAAAATATAAGAAATATGTACTTTTGCACACTATGTTGATCTCTTTTTTTTTTTGTTATTTAAATAGGTTATCAATTAAGTTTGAAATGAAGTTGGCATTTTATACACATTATATGAAACATTAAATGATTATCAAGGTACATAGATTTTAAAATAAATGCTTTAGAACTACAATATTCTAGCGTTAGATTTTAAATAGTAGGAAAGACAACAAAAAATAAAAGATAATTTTATTAAGAATTCCTGAAACTATATTTTACAAAAATTTAAATGATAAACTATTTTAGGAATTCTTAAGAAAACTATCTTTTACTTTTTGTTTCCTTCCTGTCAATTAAAATCTAATGTTTCAATATTTTATTTTTACGTATGTATATTGAAGACATTAATAGAATTAAATTATACTTGCAATCAAGTAGATATGGATTGATTTATATTCCTTAGATTTTTAACCTCAATTTATTAATAGAATAATTCATATTTTTATAAAATAAAATAAAACTTTAGTTGATTAAATGAGTTTCTTTGAATTGCAAGTACAATCAATAAATTAATAAATTATACTTTATTAATTAATTAATACCTCTTTAAATTAATAGAATTTGTATGTTCAATTTACTTTGTTTGGATTAACTGTTTTTGTATATATATTTGAAAAACTTTACTGTAACAGTGTATATAAAAAACTTTTGTATAAGATTTTTTTGAATTGTTTTTGTTTGTATATTACTATCGTATTGTATTTGAAAAACTTGTATTTGAAAAACAGGGAAATCCAAATGGACTGATTGAATAAGTTTTCTGTTTGGAGTGATTTTTGTTTGTACTTAGCAGATGCAAGTACGTAAAGATGAAGTACTCACTGCTATTTAACTCGAAACATGTTTATCGCATGATATGTTGGATTGTGTTCAATTCAATTGTTGTTATATTTAAGTTTACATACTATCTAATTCTAAACTGGATTCTGATTCTAGATCATTTGGTGACTATAGGATTCATATTTAGTATTTTTCTGCAAGGAGAGCGGAATTATACTAGCTAATAAAAGTGACACTTCACTAAATTTCTAGTATGCCAATTGTGCACACTTTTGACGTGATCAGAACTATAAATGTCTTTAGATTCACCACAAAATTATGTGCCCAACCTTCACAGAAATTAAGCAAAAGTTGCGTGTCTTTGTATAAAATTTGGCCTTTATACAAAATTTTACTATGTTGAATATCTTTTACTATTTACAGATATTCTGTTAGAGGTATTAAAATTGTTAGACAACGTTTTTCTTTTCCTTTTTTCTTTATTATTTTGTCAAAGTGGGCATTGAGTACTTATTCACAGGAACTGAGGCAGACAATGGTTTTGTTGCGTCCTGTTGTAAATTACATATGCTATACATCTTCATCCGTCATGACAGGTGTCGAGCCTGTGCAATAATAAATACCTACTCGAGAAAAATGAATTTTCTGTGTATAGTAGTGAGTAGGGTCGAATCCACAGGGACTGGGAAAAATTCGATTCTTTTCAAGTTCGGGACACGGGGGATTTTTATCAGAAATAAACTAAAAATTAAACAATTTAACTAAAAATAATTAATTAATTAATACAAATTTAAATAGCAATCAAATAAATAATAAGTAAATTCTAGCCAAGGATACAACTACGCAGACACAGTCCATTCATCTTATCATTGATGCAAAGAAGGTTCACTTAATTTTATTAATAGGCTAGTTATAGTCGCCGAAAAACTCTAACGACCAGCTTTTCCATAATTTATTGATAACCAAGGTACGACCGTTGATTACCTCTAACCAGGAAATACTCCTAGGTACGACCGTAGGAATTAATTTCCTAATTGCATTAAAAACTAGAAAAGCCTAACCCAAATTAATAACACGCTACGAGGGTTATTTAAATCAGATTGCATGTTCTCCTAGTATGTGAAAATACTAGTTGTCACTAATATTAACCGACTAAACAATTACGGATTTAATTGATTAATTTGACAGGAGATTAATAAGTCAAATTGCACATCGGGCCCTTGATATCCAACTAACAAAATAATCCCATGGAAATTAAAATAGAAAACATGCAAATATTAACAAATTAAGGAACACGTAAAATTAATTAGATCTCACAGATATTTGGGACTGCGTCTTCGCGTTGATCCTTGACTAGATGAGAAAATTAGCCACGCCTCATAAGAAAATTTCCACGCAATTTAATTGAACTCAAAGACATTTATCTCTTACTAATAATTGAAAATAAGAATTGTATTCTCTGTAGTCTAATACAATAAAAATAGTTTCATGGAAGAGACGGAAGAAAACAAGACACGCAAGAAATCTTCACCCCAAAACTAAAACTTCTCTGCCTAGACGGAAGAGAAGAAGAAAAACTGACTCTGGCCAAATGTGCGGCTTCCCCCATAAAACACACCAATTCCCAAACTTCACTCTACGCTGACCAAAGAAAACATTCCTTTCCCTACCTAATCAACTCCACCGAAAACAAAAGCAAAGGCTACTTTCCACAAAGGCACCGTGAATCAAGAAAGGAAATGGTCTTTACACAATGGTCAAGTCTTCGCGGTCCCCACCTAATTGAGATGTTGGCCAGCCCAATTGAATTCCCAAATGCAATTCCATTCTTTCTCGTTGGTTTGCACCAGAATTGTGTAAAGCTTCACAATAATCTTCTCAAGAGGTTTCTGCTCCAATTTCTGAAATTATATCCAAATACCAAATATAAATATATATTGACAATTAAAGCAAATTAAAGCAATATTTGGCAAGGATAAAAAGGAATATTAACAATAAAATTACTAACAATTAACACCTTATCAATTCCCCCCACACTTAAATCATGCTTGTCCTCAAGCATGGGAACAACTAAATTCAACAATGGCTAACTCTCATTTCATTTACTGCCAAGCTACGCTTATCCCAAAATCAAGTTTTAGTGGCTAAGTGTCAAGACATATTTCTCCCGGTTAGCTCCTGAAATCATAGACTCGTCCAATTCATGGCTAAGTCGTCTAAGAAATCAAAATATTAAACTAGCAAAAGTTAGCAATTGGGTCAACTGAAAATCAAAATCTCAACATTGAAGAACAAGGATCGGCAGGCCAACATAATCATAAGCTTACTTATTATTTTCTTTTCTCTCTTTTTTTTATTTATTTTTTTTTATAATAATTTTTTTTTCAATAAATGCTCAGTCCCAAGCTATTCAAGTCTTTTGACGTGAACTCTGACATTTTTAGATGAAAGAGCCCAGTTACTCAACTCTTCACAGCTTCAGGACTAACTACTCATATATATAGTCACTTTTTGACGCGAAAGTCGACACTTGTGGTGAAGACTCCCGGTTACTGGGTGACGACACTAGCGGAGTAGGGTCATTTATTAATCACAATTAAAGCACCAGAAAACCAGATAATTAAAGATCATGGCCCACGTCATCTCCTAATATGGAGAACTAAGATCAACAATTGCCTAATCCACACAACAATTGCTAGTAAAATATTTATATTGCCTAAACAATTTAACCACAATTTGCACCAAGTCATTAAATTCATGATATTCACCAAGATAACATATGTTTACTTGCCATCTAAACAAAATTCATAGGATAAATCATAACCAGCAATAGAAGAGTGAGTTGCCACATTTATTCATCAAGACAACAATAAGAAAAGCAATAATTTAAAGAAACTCCAATCAAATCCAAATCTCCCCCACACTTAAAGTATACATTGCCCTCAATGTAACAAATATATAGTGAATAAGAAGATGAGCAACGAAACTCCCCTGAATCGTCAAGACATCGGTGGATTAGCCCCTGGGGTTGATCTGAGTGTCACCATTTTCTCCAAATATCACTCCAAACCACAATAGACAACAGTTTAAGTAAATTTAAGTGTTAAAGGCACCTCCCAATTGAACAAACAACTGTAACAAATTACCCACAGTTAGATACAAAGTACAGCAGTTTAAACACAATAAGTAAATCACACGACTAACCACAAGTCAATCTACTAAATAAATAAAAATCAAGCAAAGTAAAAAGAAACAAGCAAAGTAACACAGAAGTACCCAACTAAGGAGGAATAGAAATGTCAGGTAGTCCAAACACGCAAAATTTTCAAAAACGTACTGTACTAAAAATAATAAAAACATACTGCAATAATAAAATAAAAAAATAAAAAAAAATAATAGAAAAAGATTGAGACAGGCGCGTGCATACGAAGCCAGTGGTGCGATGAAGGTGGTGGCTGTGAGAGAGAAGAGTTTGCGGCAGCTGGATCTGGTGGTGCGCGGCTTTCGGGGCTTCAGGCGGATCTTGGAGGCGGTGGCTATGACAAGGGTGAAGGAGGTGAGATGAGCTGGTGGTCACCCTTGGCGAGGAGAGCCGAGGCAGCGGTGAGAAGAGCTGGGGTGGGCGGCGCGCGAGCCAGTTGCCGCGACTGTCGTGGGTCAGCGGAGCTTCTGGCGGCGGCGAATGAAGAAGAAAAGAAAAGGGGGAAAAAGGGCAAGCAGCGGGTAAGAAAAGAAGTAAGAAAGAAGAAAAGAAGGAAAGAAAGAATACAATTTTTTTTTTTTTTTTTTTTTTCGAGCATTCTGGACAGAATCCGGATTTATGGCTCAGAAAACGCGGCTCAAGAAAACGCGCCTCAAGGTGCGTTTTGTGAATGTCGCGTTTTTTTCACAAAACTTGCAGCATCGAAAACGCGACTACGTGAGAAAACGCGACTTTAAGTCGCGTATTTGAAGGCGCGTTTTTGGTTTCTGAACAGGCTGGAAAACGCGACTTGGTAGAAAACGCGACTTCCTGTCGCGTTTTGAAGGCGCGTTTTCTTAATTATAGGCGCAGATTTGAAAACGCGATTCTATGAAAACGCGATTCAGTGGCGCGTTTTCTTGAAAAACGCGTTTTCTGCTGCAAAATTTAGCAGAAATTCAACTTTTGAATATTTACAAATGATACCCCAATTTCCCAAAATGCATCATAGATCATTTCTATGTCAAAATAAACCATTCACGCATATGTAAAATGATCTATACATGCATTCTAAACCTCTTTAATGCATCAAAAACCACAATTACTGAATTTGAGGTATTGAGATCTTTGATCAAATTTCGCCTTTTTTGCCTCATTTGGTCACTTTTCCAAAACCTACAAATGAAAAATAACAAAATTACTCAAACTTATACTTTAAACATAAAATCACTCCAAAGTAACAGCAACTTAAAAAAAAAATTGGGTTGCCTCCCAAAAGCGCCTTTCTTTAACGTCTTTGGCTAGACGGAGTCCAGAATTTGCTTAAACTAAGCAAATCGGGTCTTCCAGTTGCATCATCTCCACCCGTTCAATTGGAAATCCTTCATAATACGGCTTGAGACGATGACCATTCACCACAAATTTCTTCTCTGTTTTCAAACTTTGGATCTCTACTGCACCATAATGAAAGACATTAGTCACAACAAAAGGGCCAATCCAACGAGAACGTAATTTACCTGGAAATAGTTTCAATTTGGAGTGGTATAGTAAAACTTTTTGCCCGCAGACGAATGTCTTCCTAGAGATCTGTTGGTCATGAAAGATCCGATTCTTCTCCTTATAGATCACTGCATTCTCGTATGCTTCATTTCGAATTTCTTCCAACTCTAGTAATTGTAACTTTCTTTGAATTCCGCCTTCCTCGATATCCATGTTGCATTGTTTGACCGCCCAAAATGCTCTATGCTCAAACTCGACCGGGAGATGACATGGCTTTCCAAATACCAATCGGTAAGGGGACATGCCAATGGGTGTCTTGTATGCTGTCCTATATGCCCATAGTGCATCATCTAGTCTCACACTCCAATCCTTCCTATCGGGTCGGACCATCTTTTCTAGAATTGATTTGATCTCTCGGTTCGATGTTTCCGCCTGACCATTTGTCTGAGGATGGTATGATGTAGAGACTTTGTGCAAGACACCATATCTCCTAAAAATTGCAGCGATCTTTTTGTTGCAGAAATGAGTACCCCGATCACTTACAATTGCTCGCGGCATCCCAAAGCGAACAAAAATATTAGACTTAACGAATTCTGCAACCACTTTGGAATCATTAGTGCGGGTGGCCTTTGCTTCTACCCATTTCGAAACATAATTTACAGCAAGCAATATATACAAAAAACCAAAGGAAGAAGGAAAAGGACCCATAAAATCAATGCCCCAAACGTCAAAAATTTCAACAAAAATCATTGGGGTTTGAGTCATTTGATCCCTACGAGAGATATTACCCACTCTTTGACACTTATCACATGACTTACAAAATGAGTAGGCATCCTTGAATAGAGTTGGCCAATAGAATCCACTCTCTAGCACCTTACGAGCCGTTCTCTTTGGTCCAAAGTGACCTCCACATGCAAAAGAGTGACAATAGGCTAGAATAGATTGAAATTCAACTTCACTTACACATCTACGGATGATTTGATCAGCACCCCGCTTCCAGAGGTAAGGATCATCCCAAATGTAGAACTTTGCATCGCTCCTCAACTTGTCTCTCTTTGCCTTAGGCCATCCTGTAAGAAATTTGTCAGTGACTAGAAAATTAACAATATCTGCATACCAAGGCAAAGATGAGTTAATAGAAAATAAATGCTCCTCGGGGAATGCTTCTCTCAATGGGATGTCATCTTCGACGACTTGTACTCAACTCAAGTGATCTGCTACCAGATTCTCCGCCCCTTTCTTATCTCGGATCTCCAGGTTGAACTCCTGTAGCAATAATATCCACCGTATCAATCGCGGTTTTGCCTCTTTTTTTGTCAACAAATACCGCAAAGCTGCATGATCAGAAAAAATAATAACTTTAGCACCAAGTAAATAAGACCGAAATTTTTCTAAGGCAAAAACAACTGCTAAAAGCTCTTTTTCGGTGGTTGAATAGTTCAATTGAGCTCCGTTCAAGGCTCGAGATGCGTAGTAGATAGCATGAGCTGCCTTTCCTACTCTTTGACCCAATACCGCACCCACTGCATAGTCGCTGGCGTCACACATGATCTCGAATGGGAGGTTCCAGTCAGGGGGTTGGATAATAGGTGAGGTGATCAATAACTCCTTTAACTTATTGAATGCCCCCTTACACGCTTCATCAAATTCGAAGGATACATCTTTTTGCAAAAGTTGGAACAAGGGTGCTCCAATTTTCGAGAAATCCTTGATGAACCTTCTATAGAAACCTGCGTGACCCAAGAAAGAACGAACTTCCCGCACACTCGCGGGGTAAGGTAAAGTAGATATAACATCTATTTTTGCCTTATCAACCTCAATACCTGTAGATGATACAACATGACCCAAAACTATCCCGTGTTCAACCATAAAATGACATTTTTCCCAATTAAGCACGAGATTAGTTTCTATACACCTTACTAAGATCAATTTCAGGTTATCTAGACAGTTTTCAAAACTTTCACCATATACACTGAAATCGTCCATGAAAACCTCAATAATTTTCTCAACATATTCTGAAAAAATACTTACCATGCATCTTTGGAAGGTAGCAGGTGCATTACATAATCCAAATGGCATCCTTCGGTATGCAAATGTTCCAAATGGGCAGGTGAAAGTAGTCTTCTCTTGGTCCTCGGGTGCGATGGCAATTTGAAAATAACCTGAAAATCCATCCAAAAAACAATAGTAAGCTCGACCTGCTAATCGCTCCACCATCTGGTCAATGAAAGGGAGGGGAAAATGGTCCTTTTTCGTGACGGCATTTAGCTTTCGGTAATCGATACACTGTCGCCATCCGGTGGGCTTTCGAATTGGTACGAGCTCACCCTCTTGGTTTGATTCCACTGTCACCCCTGCCTTCTTCGGGACCACCTGTACTGGACTTACCCACGGGCTATCTGATATTGCAAATATAATTCCAACGTCCAGCAGTTTTAAAATCTCTTTCTTTACGACTTCCATCATGAGAGGATTTAATCTCCGTTGAGCTTGCCGTACGGGTTTAACATTCTCCTCGAGTCGAATTCGGTGCATACACACCGCAGGGCTAATTCCCTTGATGTCGGCGATGGTCCATCCTATCGCCTGCTTATGTTCCCTAAGAACTCGAAGTAGTTTCTCTTCTTGCACCTTTGATAAACCCGCGGAGATGATCACTGGAAGTGTCTCCCCTTCACCTAAGTATACATACTTTAGGTGTTTCGGCAGTGGTTTTAGTTCCAAGACAGGTGCCTGCACCACAGATGGAAGTAACCTTTGGTGAGGTTCGGGTATGAAAATCGGTGCAAGATCATACCTTGTCTTCGTGGTTGGTAACGTTTGCAACGATCCAATCACGCATTTAAGCTCTTCACTCAACTCTACCCTAGAAGTTGTTTCGGACTCAAAGTGCCTGGTCAGGACGACCTCTAGTTCATCCCTGCCTTCAATTTCAAAAACCTCCTGTATAGCAGGGTCAATAACATTTATCGAGAAAACAGAGCCAATATTTGAATCGGATGGATATTTCATGGTCTCAAAGATGTTAAAGTGAACAATCTCACCATCAAATTCCATAGACAAAGTACCCTTATTAACATCAATTTTGGTTCGGGCTGTACTCAAAAAGGGTCTACCTAACAACACAGGTGACGGATCACGGGAGTGTTCATCCTCCATGTCGAGCACATAAAAATCAGCTGGAAAAACCAATTCATTAATTTTTACCAAAACATCTTCAATCAACCCGTCAGGGTATGCATTGGTCCTATCAGCTAATTGAATTATTATCCCAGTCTCTTTCAAAGGGCCTAAGTTTAAGGAGGCATAAATGGACTTTGGCATGACATTAATTGAGGCTCCCAGGTCTAACATGGCCTTCCCAATCAAAGTATTACCTATCCTACAAGGAATAGTAAACATACCTGGATCTCCGCATTTCGGTGGAAGCTTTCTTTGTAGAATTGCTGAAACATTCTCCCCAACTATAACTCGTTCATCCCCCTTCAACCGCTTGCGGTTGGCACACAGGTCCCTCAAAAATTTTGCGTACCTGGGTACTTGTTTAATCGCATCCAGTAGGGGTATGTTGATCTCCACCTTGCGAAAAATCTCCAGGACCTCTTTTTCCTTGTCTTGCTTCTTTGGTTTCTCTAACCTGCTAGGAAAGGGAGGTGGATTAGTTTTAGCTGTAGGAATCGGGTTCGAGGGTACCTTTGCATTTTTGTTGTCTGTGCCCTCCTCTTCCAATTCTTTCTCAATCCGTTCCTCGTCCTTGTCTTTAGGAATCACCGGTTCGGGTCCTTGAACTTCCTTGCCACTCCTTAAAGTCATTGCACTTACATTCTTTGGATTTGCCTCAGGTTGAGATGGCAATTTTCCTTGAACTTGGGACTCCAAACGGTTGATTGTTATAGCCATTTGATTCATTTGATTTTGCAATGATTGCACCTGTCCCAGTTGATTTCTCATGCTTTGCAGGTCTGAATCCGTCTTTTGTTGATTAGCAAGTAATTGCTTCATCATCTCTTCCATGGACGGACTTGAGTTTGAAAGTGGTGGTGGGCGATGATGGTACTGCTGTTGGTGTCCTTGCTGTCTATTTGGCACAAAGTTAGACTGCCTATTTCCTCCATAACTAAGGTTGGGGTGATCCCTCCAACCAGGATTGTAGGTACTTGAGTATGGGTCGTACGGCTTTCTTGGCGCGGGCGCGTGGCCCGCCATGTTCACCTGTTCAGCAGTTTCTTCTTGAACCATTGGACACATTTCCGTAGGATGACCCACGGCAGTGCATACCCCGCACGCTTTGACATGTGAAGCACTCCCCACAGCTAATTGTCTTACGAAAGATGTTAATTCGGAGATCTGCTGTTGGATAGAGGACGTTTCCACCTCATTCACCCTACGCGTCGGGATGTCCTCTCTTGAACCAAACTGCTGTGAGTTCTCAGCCATCCCTTCAATCAACTCCCATGCTCCTCGAGGGGTTTTGTTCACTAACGCCCCTCCACTTGCAGCATCGATTATGCTTCTGTCCCTGAAAAGCAACCCCTCATAGAAATATTGAATGAGCAGTTGCTCACTTATCTGATGCTGAGGGCATTTGGTGCACAATTTCTTAAACCTCTCCCAGTACTCATAGAGTGACTCGCCTGGGTGTTGTTTGATACCACATATCTCTTTCCTCAGGCTCGCAGCTCGAGACGCCGGAAAGTATTTGTCCAGAAATTTTTTCTTCAATTGATCCCACGTGGTGATACTACCAGGCGGTAGGTAGTAGAGCCAGTCTTTTGCAGAGTCCTTCAAAGAGAAGGGGAAAGCCCTCATCTTTATTTGCTCTTCTGTAATTCCCGGAGGCTTCATACTGTTGCAAACGACGTCGAACTCTTGCAAGTGCTTGTAGGGCTCCTCACCTGATAGACCATGGAAAGATGGCAAGAGATGAATTAGACCAGATTTTAGTTCAAAGGGAGTGTCATCATTTAAATGTGGAAAAGTAATGCACAAGGGCTGCTGATTTAAATCAGGAGCAGCCAACTCCCTTAGTGTTCGTGCATTTGCCATAGTGACTTCCTCTTGGTCTGAATCACTTGAATTGTCACCAGACAAATTTGTCGGCTCAACCTCTGGATCAAGTTCCTGAGGTGCAATATCGTATTGCTCCTCCCTGAGCCGCCTGGTTTCTTTTCTCGTTCTACGCGCGGTCTTCTCTACTTCAGGGTCGAAAATTAATTCGCCTGTACGAGAAGAGCGAGGCATAAACTAGAAAAATACCAGAAAAAAATGAACTTAAAAAGAAACAAATGATTAACGCCAGTCCCCGGCAACGGCGCCAAAAATTGACAGGTGTCGAGCCTGTGCAATAATAAATACCTACTCGAGAAAAATGAATTTTCTGTGTATAGTAGTGAGTAGGGTCGAATCCACAGGGACTGGAAAAAATTCGATTCTTTTCAAGTTCGGGACACGGGGGATTTTTATCAGAAATAAACTAAAAATTAAACAATTTAACTAAAAATAATTAATTAATTAATACAAATTTAAATAGCAATCAAATAAATAATAAGTAAATTTTAGCCAAGGATACAACTACGCAGACACAGTCCATTCATCTTATCATTGATGCAAAGAAGGTTCACTTAATTTTATTAATAGGCTAGTTATAGTCGCCGAAAAACTCTAACGACCAGCTTTTCCTTAATTTATTGATAACCAAGGTACGACCGTTGATTACCTCTAACCAGGAAATACTCCTAGGTACGACCGTAGGAATTAATTTCCTAATTGCATTAAAAACTAGAAAAGCCTAACCCAAATTAATAACACGCTACGAGGGTTATTTAAATCAGATTGCATGTTCTCCTAGTATGTGAAAATACTAGTTGTCACTAATATTAACCGACTAAACAATTACGGATTTAATTGATTAATTTGACAGGAGATTAATAAGTCAAATTGCACATCGGGCCCTTGATATCCAACTAACAAAATAATCCCATGGAAATTAAAATAGAAAACATGCAAATATTAACAAATTAAGGAACACGTAAAATTAATTAGATCTCACAGATATTTGGGACTGCGTCTTCGCGTTGATCCTTGACTAGATGAGAAAATTAGCCACGCCTCATAAGAAAATTCCCACGCAATTTAATTGAACTCAAAGACATTTATCTCTTACTAATAATTGAAAATAAGAATTGTATTCTCTGTAGTCTAATACAATAAAAATAGTTTCATGGAAGAGACGGAAGAAAACAAGACACGCAAGAAATCTTCACCCCAAAACTAAAACTTCTCTGCCTAGACGGAAGAGAAGAAGAAAAACTGACTCTGGCCAAATGTGCGGCTTCCCCCATAAAACACACCAATTCCCAAACTTCACTCTACGCTGACCAAAGAAAACATTCCTTTCCCTACCTAATCAACTCCACCGAAAACAAAAGCAAAGGCTACTTTCCACAAAGGCACCGTGAATCAAGAAAGGAAATGGTCTTTACACAATGGTCAAGTCTTCGCGGTCCCCACCTAATTGAGATGTTGGCCAGCCCAATTGAATTCCCAAATGCAATTCCATTCTTTCTCGTTGGTTTGCACCAGAATTGTGTAAAGCTTCACAATAATCTTCTCAAGAGGTTTCTGCTCCAATTTCTGAAATTATATCCAAATACCAAATATAAATATATATTGACAATTAAAGCAAATTAAAGCAATATTTGGCAAGGATAAAAAGGAATATTAACAATAAAATTACTAACAATTAACACCTTATCACGTCAGCTGCCAAAGCCCATGTTTAAGCTGTAAAAGTTGATCTTAAGCAATTCACCAGCTCTTCCATGTCATGCGTGATACAGCTACTACTATGCTCATATATAGATATTACCCAAGTGGCCGAAGAGAATTGAAGTTAGTGATGACTTTCAAACATATTTCAAGAAATTGCATTTAAGTCTGAAGACAATTGGGAGCAAAATTTCTGTTGCGGAGCAAACAGTCACTTAATAGCACCATTGGAACTAAACTATCCTATAATTTCTAGGACAACTTGACGGCCGTACGAATCATGCTGTTGTTATTTCTAGGACAACATGACGGCCAATTCTTATTGATTTGCAATATTTAGGGTTTCCAATTTGCATGGCCTCACAATTTCTTGTTGCTTTTACACACACATATAGGCCAAATTTTCATTGCATTTAAACTGCTATTGTTTCTCTCTCTTTTTTTTCAAAAAAAAAAAATTCTAATTCCTAACAAATGTCAATTTTGTACCAAATTGAGGTTGTGAGTAAATCATATTTTTGGACCAAATTCGACTAAATAACGGTAAAAATGGAAATTCAGTTTGTTATACTCAACGTATGGTTAAATTCTTGCTACTTTGCTCATTCAAACTTGGCCACAATGTCTATCGAGCAATCAACAAGTAATACCTACGACGGCAAATTGCTGAATAAGATATTACAAAAGTATTTTAACTGCAACAATTTCTTGTGTAATTTAAGGCACTGCTTCTCTAGGACGAGGGAAATATACACACATGTTACACTAGATAATCTATGCACAAAAGAAAGTTATTATTTTCAATAAAGTTTTTGCCAATTACGGATGTCAAAAATATAGTAAAACATCCATAGATCTACTGTTTCTTCAGATTGATTTGTTGCACTAAACGAATAGGATGCTGGCTGACAATTTTGATTTGCAAGTCTTTTAGGAAAAACTGTATATATGGAACTGCCTTTTGTCTTGAAGGGGTGTTTGTTTGTCTACACTAGTACCCACACATGAAGTCATGGCTCTCTTACGCCAAACATGTTTCATTGCATGATTTGTCATACTATGTTCAATATACTATTGATTTATTTAGGGTTAATTTAATTTGGCACCCTTAAATTATAACTTGATTCTTCCTTTAGTTTTTAAATTTTTGTGGTGGATGATTTACTCTCCAAATTCTTAAACTCGCATTTTATCATGTACAAAGATAAAATTATCAAGAGGACAAAAATCATGTTTTCAATACGCATTTATTTTTTAATCATGTTTTTATCTCATATAAAATATATTATAAAGTGCTACAATAAAAAATGTAAGCAAATAAATTTCATTCCAAATGCACTAAGTATATTTATTTCATTTAAAATAGGTATTGCTATGAGCATTAAGAAAAAATGCATTGAGTTGTTTAGACTGCTTTTTTGTGGATTATCTAATTTATTTTGGAGCTAACAGATCGAATTCACAGTGTAATTGTATTTAAATACATTTAGTAACTATTAAAGAAAAATGTGTATATTACTATGTTATAATTATTATGGGTATTTAAGAATTAACCAAGGATATTTTGGTTATGAAAAATATAACTTCATCTTAACCCCGTTAAAAGGTTGATCACAAGTGGTAAAGTGTATATATTTGGAGTTTAGGGAGGTAATGTATTAAAAGGGCTAAAGTTCAAGGGGCAAAGTGTAATTAAGCCTATAAATTATTCAGAAAATTTATGAACAGTTTTGCTTGATACATCTCCTTATCCTATGTAGTAGCTTACTACACTTGCCTAATAATGTATTCACAAATATATGCTTAAATGTGAGAATTCTTTTTTACTTGTACAACATATTCCTAAAATTAGTAATTCATTGTAACAAATTAGCCCAGATAAGTATGCTTAATTACGTTAATTGTAAATATATTGACAAATATTTGCTCGTTTCATCTAAGAGTGACAAACAACGAGTTAGTTAGCACCTAAACAAACAAGAAAAGCAAACTTGAAGTTCTAAAAATTTTTAAACGCAACTATTGAATTACCTGCTGTAAAATGAAATGCAAAAGCATAAGTCAAAATCTTAAGAAAAAAGAATATACTAAATAGTTTGATGTAGAGTGGAATCAATGCTAAATTGCATTTATTTAGCATTGATAAGTGGCAGTCAAGCGTGCTCAGAGCGCACACAGTTGTTCTAATCATCCTTAATCCACTTCACAAAGTTGTTGAAATTCTTGCCAGAACATCCGTCTTCTCTAAGACTACTCATAACCTTTGCTTTTAAATCCAAGGCCCTCTCCTTGTAGCCTTTAACAGTGACTAGCTGCTCAATTTTGTTCTTAACTTCTCCTTGTGCAATGATTCCATTTCCATCTTTTTCCAATCCTAATCCAACCTTCCAATCATCACATATGTAGCTTCTATTAGTGAACTGGTCTGCAAAGTATGGCCAGCAGAGGAAAGGGACACCATTGCTTACACCTTCAATTGTAGAATTCCAACCACAGTGGCTGAGGAAGCAGGCAACTGAAGGATGACTCAGCACCTGTTGTTGAGGTGCCCAACTGGATAATCTTCCTCGTCCTTGTATTCGATCTTTGAAACCTTTTGGATATGCATTATCTGTTTCTGCTGTTAAATTCCGCCTCACAACCCACAGGAATGGCATATTGGTGCGTTCAAGGCCTAGAGCCAGTTCTTGAAACTGTGTCTGGTCAAAAACTGTGAAGCTCCCAAATGCAACATAAATGACTGATTGGACTGGTTGTTTATCAAGCCACGCCAAGCAATCCGAGTCTTCAGGCCAGTAGGAACCAACTGATTTTCCAAGCCGGTTGCTAGCTAGAAGAGGGCCAATTGGCAACATTTCTGGAAATAAGGTAAAAACTGATGCCTCTAACTCATTACTCGAGTTGCCGATAATCCAATCAGCCATTTTTAATGTTCTGTTATTTTTTAATATTGCATCAAAAACAATACCCTGTGTGGTCGCATCACCGACACTCGCCCAAAGAAAGTGTTCAGAGTCCACGGCTAACATGGTGGATGATAACTGGACCATCTGCTTCTTCATGATAGTTCCTGCCACAAAATTTGCCTTAATAAATGCCAAATTTGATAATCATTGTTCTGGCAAAGCATTTTTTTACTTTGCTGCAAAAATTTCCTTGCATTGATGAAAACTAATTCACTTGATATGTTTTTCAACTTTCAACTTATTTTGAAACACCCAAAATTGCACCTCCCTGTTTCCTATGAGTTTGTTACTTTGCTTGCATTATGATTTTTAACTTCATAGGTTCCAATTCTAAATCAACTTTATATTGTTTTACTGTTTTATGACTACAAAAAAGTAAGTGCCTATACGAAAATGATGAAACTGTAAAAGCATTATGCTGAAAGGAGTCTTACCAGAGCTGTCTATGATTCCATCATCAATGAGCTTTGGAGTATTGAGTAGCAGAGCCAATAGAGCTGCTGCTGCAGGCCAGAGCCCTGACTCCCATTTTCTTCGCAATCTCCAGTGCCCAACCCATGCTCTCATCAGTAATAAGGCATGTGATTTTGTCAGTTTCAGATTCATTCATCTTCTCCATTAGAGCCTCCAACTTTGCAGGCATAACACGAAAAATTGTCTTTGTTAACTTCCCCAGGTCATTTCTGTCTTCCCACGATTCCAGGCCATCTGGGACGGATACCAGATGCATCATATCAGGTACATTTTCTTCACCTGATAACGATTCAATGACTCGTTTGTGATCAAATTCCGTGTTCACAAATGTAACCTTGATGCCATTCTTGACTAGGCGCAAGGCAAGTTCCATTAGGGGAAGTACATGACCTTGTGCTGGATAAGGTATAGCTAGTACATGTGGAATGCCCATATTGTTTCTTGAACACTATACTACCACTATTATGTGTCCCTATTTATATGTTATAATTCATCTTTTTTTGTAATTAGGGAAAGCACCCATGGCATATCAAATGTCTAATGACCAATATGTGGTCAAGTTTTCCTGAGCCTGAGGGAGGCAATCCACTATGCTTTTGTTTTATAAGGCTCCTCTGTCTTAAGTGCACCTTCCTTTTTCTTAATTTTTTGATAATCTTGGCATCATTGCTAATCACTAATTTTAGATTGAAATGAAAATTGAAGATGGGTTGCAAAGGACAGATTGAGATGGGAGATGTTTTATTATTTTGACTGTCACCATAACTAAAAAGCATGTTTCATTTTTCTAACTTTGTTACCATCGCAGCATTGAAATGCAATGCAATATATGTAAGCAAATTTTGCTATCTTATCTTTAGTTGATAAGCAGTTTCGCTTAAGAGATATAACCGTGGAACTGAAAATTGCTAGTAGACAAAGTTTATGGGATGAGATGTAAATTTCCCATCACACAAAACTGCTCTTCTCAAGGACGGTCCTTTGTCTGACAAAGAAAACCAGACAATATATTATTGCTATTAATTGTGAGATAGGAAAATCAGTCTGCTCACATTCTTGTTAGCTTTAGAGTAATAAATGAGGTGATTATTTATTTGTCGGTGGGAGATTTTTCTTGAATTTGAACATCAAAAGAAAAAAAGAAATCCAGGGCCTCGGTCATTGAAAGCAGGGATTAAGGTAAAAAGGAACAGATGAAGTTACCGCTTCTTTTCCTCGTATTTTATTTGTAGTAAATCAAATCTAACGTGAAAGAATTTATTGCCTTCTTAGTGATTATCATTAAACAAAACACCTGGAATAACTAAGGGCATTCTTAGTTCCGCGTTGAACTGGTAGAATAGATGCAAGAAACTCGAAGCATAAAGAGACTGCATGCTGCTGTATTTCTTTCAGCATGCTGCATGCGAATGGAGGAGCAGCGTGTGGAAGTAAATATTGTCTTCTGGCATTGAATTTGTCTACAACTACAAATTTGGCTGTGTTGTAATAACAATGAACCACCCCCTTCAGGGATTAGGAGCCTACCCAATTACTACGGTGAGGTCCACAATCAATGGAGACAATGACGGACACAAAGGGGCCGTGGGATTGGACCATTAGGGGCCTTCCCAATTACTACGGCAAGGTCTACCATCAAAGGAGACAACGACGGGCACAAAGGGGTTGCACTCGGGCAACTGCCTCCAAAATTTTTCAAAAACTCTAACCTTCACTTGGATTATGAGATTTGACGAAAATTTTGAAATTCATTTAAATTGCGCTAGTTGTTTGGATTATTTAAGAGATCTTTGAATTTATAATTCACCAATCATCAAAAAATATTTTAAATAATATAACATAATTTACAAATTCAAATATCTCCTAAATAATCTAAACAATTAGAGGAAGTTTGAACTCTATCCTTTTACCCCATCCTCAGTAAGTGTTTTTGATTATTTAATATGTTTATCTCTTTTAATTTCTCTCTGAAAACGACATCTTTTGTAATAATTCACTCTAATTTCCTTATATATATAAATATATGAATAAATTTTATACATATAACGGTGTATACATTGTTACCATTGGATCCATAATATATGTGGAAAAGTTAAATTTTAAATTCAAATTTTGTATAGTGATCATTCATCTAATATTGAGAGTGTATATACTGTCTGTGCAAGAAAGATTAATCATATGTATATATATATATATATATATGTATATGTGTGTTTTATATATATATATATTAAATTTCATGATTATAATTTTAATGTATTTAGTATATCCTTACATTAGTTAAGGTAAGGAAACAGATAATTGATAAATAAAAGGAAATTTAATCATGTTTAGAATTATACTTATACGTGATTCACTTGATGTATTCGCCAAAAACCAACACCCGAACGAACAATCTAATCAAGCAAGTCAAAAACTAACTTACAAAGGAACAAGCAAGCATTGATATTTCCTCCAAGGCAAGTCTAATTTTTTTTTCCTTTTACAATTTATTGTATTTTGATTCATAATCATTAATTATTTAGACACATACATTATTTTCGATTTGTAATTTAGATATATCTTTTATAATTATTAATTTATCAGTTGTTCTTATTCTAAATTTATCTCCTAGAATTTTTGTGTTAATTTGTATAGGGTTAATGTTTATTCATTGAATTTAATTAATGTTTATATGATTTTGGTTAATGAGTTAATTTTCATGTTTTGCTCTATACTTTGTCTCTTATTACTAAAAACACTTAGTGATTTAATCATTTCTTCAAAAGATATATCTGACATGGATGATGGTTCTTGATACTCTTACTGTTGAAAATCCATTGGCTCTGTTGCATAATTAAAGTTAAAGTTATCTCACCGTCCTTGATCATACCCGTTTGAATAAGGGTCATACCATGCTTGAGATAGGGGTGAAAAATCTCCACAAGTATTGATTGGGGCACTCAGGTCATCTTGAAATTTGGGGCACATGTCTGTTAAATGATGCAAGACATAACAGATCCCACAGGTTGCAACAGCCACTTTCTCTACATGAGACGTTAGTGCATCTAAATATTGATTATTAGAAAAAATACGAGCCTCATTACCCTTTCTAGAAATAAAATCCAGTTTATCACCAAATTATTGAATATTAGCAGCCATAAACTAGTATAATAATAATAATAACAATAATGATGATGATGATGATAATAATAATAATAAGAGGAAAATAAAAATAAAAATAAGATGAACTCAAAAAGAAACAATTTAATCAGGTACCAGTCCCCCGCAATGGCGTTAAAAATTGATAAGTACTGAGCCTGTGCAATAATAAATACCTACTAAAAAAATACAATTTTTGCATATAAGGTGAACATGGTCGAATCCACAGAAACTAGAAAAAATTCGTTTCTTCTAGAGTTCAGAGGCTTGGGGATGTCGCGCCCCATTTTTGAAAATAAATTTTATGTGTTAAAAAAATGAATTTTTTGATTTTAGAAAATAAATAAAGAAAAATTTGTCATTTGGTATTGAGTTTAGATGTACCAAGTCACTCAAGATAAATAATAAATAAAACCCTTTTTAGATAACTCCGGGTCTTTAAAAACAACAGAAAAGAGTTCGGGAGTCACGGTTGAAGAAAAGGAAGGCGAAAATTTGATAGGTTCAAACCTAAAGCGCTTTTCAATTTAACCAAAACTAGTTACGAGATTTAGTCGAAAATTTTCCTAGTCTAACTTATAAAACTTATCACATTTGGATACTTATATATGGATGCATTCTTAAACCTAGGGGGATCGAGAGGGTCGAGATGTCTCTTCAAAGTCTAATTAGTGCCAATCATATTAATTGTGAGACCCAAAAAAGATCCTTCGAAGAGGTCATGAATATGCTGAAGATGAGATTCAAAAAGAGGAAACTATAATATAGATGACTTAAAAGAGAGGATTGCAATAGAATGGGTATGGGAGACTAAGATTTGTGACTCAATTTTTCTTTTACAGAGGGAAATAGGAGCGTGCTAAGGCTAAGAAGGCATACTCGTTCATTTCCCATATTTGAAGGGTAACTCTTCAAGCAAATGGACTAGCCTATTTCTAATTTCTTAAAATAAAATGCAATTCTAAATGATATGGTCCAAACATATAGATGGTAAGGGAATAATAGTAGGGGAAATATCATGCAATATGAGAAAAAAATATCCTAAAATGAAAACATGCATAAAATGCAATAAATGTCATGGAAAAACGTGATTCTAGCGCGTAGGCGGTCCTAAGGGTTTAGCATTGGATTAACTCATGCCTATAAATTCTTACTAGCATTGAGAAATTGGGGAGAGAGACCACAACTAATATTAGACCAGTGTGGTGACATCATGCATTTATTATAAATAAATAAATCTTATAAAACATAGTCAAAGTAAATAAACACATAAAGCACATAGAGTACATAACACATAAGCATAATATTTAGATGCAAACGCCCTAGAGAAATCGAATAAACAAAAGCACCCAAGCATGCAAGCACACAAGAAAATAAACGCATATAAAGACCTAACTATTACATTTTGGGGCCCTAACTACAATTTAAGGGGGAATTTAAAAAAGGAAGAATTGTAATTTTGGTCCCTAATCTATAGACCATGTGCAGAACCAGTCCCTAATCAATTGTACAAATCAATTTTGGTCCCCAATCTATTCAATTTTGGACAATTGATGAAATTTCTTCAATTTAGTTAGAACCAAGTCATGTGAGACCATGTGTCAGCACTTAAAACCCCTTTTTTCAACTTTTAAATTTTTGAAACACATTTTTTAATATTTTCAGCTTTTCTTGTCTTTTTTTTTTATTAAACAAAGACATAAAAGGCTAAAATTCGCTAATCAAGCAGTTAGTAATGATTAGTGGAAAAATCACAAAATAAATAGGGGTATCGATGTCCTCTATTTCTTTCTTTCCTCATGTTCTCTTGTCCAACTCAAGAACATACCGTAGGAGCCTCAAGCACTTTCTAATCAGAGAACAAAAATTGCTGATTTTGGCATAAATTTGCAAGAATTAGGCAGGACTTTGTTTTTCTATTCTCAATTTAGGTCCTCATGGAACCAATGAAAAATTGTGACTGCAAGCAGCGAGCAATAATGGTTACATCCTGGATAGACAACAATTCTAGGAGAAGAAATTTCACTTGTGCCATCAAGAAGGAATGGTTCTCTGTTTTTATTTTGGTTGATGAATTTGACCTTTGCGCTAAAGCTTTATGATGTTGGTTGTGAAGGGTGACGGAGGAAAAGGTTGCAATTATTTTGAATGGCATGATCCGAAAATGTGTAGAAGATCTACTGCTCTAATTCCTAAATTGTTGCAAAGCCTGAACTCTAAGAATGCTATAATTGAGAGACTAACAGCGTGGGAACAAAAATTATTGTTGGCAATTTTCTTGTTGGTATTTCTGCTGATTTCTTTATTATGTGATTTTTTCCACTAATCATTATTAACTGCTTAATTAGTAAATTTTTGCCTTTTATGTCTTTGTTTAATAAAACAAAAGTCAAGAGAAAGTTGAAAATATTAAACAATGCATTTTAGAAATTAAAAAATTTGAAAAAAGGGGTTTAAGTGCCGGCACATGATCTCACATGACTTGGTTTCAACTAAAATTGAAGAAATTTTATCAATTGTCCACTTTCGCACAAATTGAATAAATTGGGGACCAAAATTGATTTTTGAAATAGATTGGGGACTAATTCTGCGCATGGACTATAGATTGGGAACCAAAATTACAATTCTCCTTTTAAAAAATAATAACCTAACTATTACATTTATCTAACTAATTATATTTTTGGCAAAAATAAAATCCATCTATTAAATAATCTAGCTACATACATTTCGTGAACATCTATCTATTATAATTTGGCATTAAATGCCCTCAAAATAATCATCAAAAATCAAATATAATAAATGAAAAGTTTGAAATGAATAAAATGAGTATAATAAATACAATAAAAAGCACTCAAAACATGCAGTCATACATAAAAAACACATAGGAACACATAAAGGGATTTAAAATAATAATAGAAAGTATTTTCCTTGAAGTAGCGATTAAATCAGGTATGATTTGCCCTATTTATACTCCAAAATCAACAAAATAGTCAATGCACCAATTTAATTAATAATTAAAAAAAGGTAAACATATGACAAATTCACTTCACTACTATAAAGGGATATAAATAACCATAAAATTCCTAAGATTTACTAATTAAATCCATTTAAATGAGGCATGATTAACAATTAAAGAAGATAAACCAATTATACTTAAGAAATCAAAGCTATCAGGGATCAAATTGCAAAAATTGAAAAGTTTTTGAGGTCAAAATATAATAAAGTTTGGGACCAAATCGCAATTAAATTAGGGACTTAATTGAAATAAATTCAACATATTAGGGCTACAGTGAATTTTCTCCAAAGACTAGGGACTAGATTTACAATTTTCGTATCAGAATCTTAAGAAACAAAAGCCTGGACCATTTTTATTTATTCCTTGGGTCAGAAGCCCTTGGCCCAACTAAAAAATCCAAAGGGAAAGAGTGGACTAGCCTGGCTTCTAGTCCAATCGAAATGCTGCCTTTGGGCACAAAGCCCATGTGATAACCCCAGAAAATAAAATCAATCCATTTACCGAAACCCAATCAAAGT
Organism: Coffea eugenioides; assembly: GCF_003713205.1. Classification (NCBI taxonomy): domain Eukaryota; kingdom Viridiplantae; phylum Streptophyta; class Magnoliopsida; order Gentianales; family Rubiaceae; genus Coffea; species Coffea eugenioides. The sequence continues at coordinate 33,022,815 of NC_040045.1, read as the reverse complement.
AACATTACCCAATTCCCAAATAAATAAAAGCCAACAAAATGTTTAGTCCCTAATTATATGCTAAAATTCTGAAATAATTTACTCAAAAGCCTACATAAAATATGCAAAAAAAAATTAGATTAAGGCGTGAAATGGGAAATTTTGACTTATTTTTACAAAGTTTTGGACCTTAGTGTAATTATGTAAAGGTTGAGGGGCCAAGTTGCAATATTTCTAAACTTCCATGCAATCTGCTCGAAGCTTGCTGCAACTTTGGAGGCTTATCATCCACCGAGAAATTGTGTCAGATGATTTCTAAGCACACAATATCTTATTACCCATACACTAACAATAGATCTAAACATTCGAACACAACATTATTGGGTGGAAATCTGGGCTAACAACTTGCAAAAAAGGAGAAAACCACAGAAGAAGAAAAGAAGAAAAGCTAGAAGAACAAGTGCAGCAGCAAAATTTTAACATATTCGATGCAAATCTGAGGATATACGAAAGTAAAAAGATGCAAAAGATTACCTTTAATACCTTATAGCACCAAACAAACGTGGGGAAATACAAAAAGAAAAAGAAACAGGTCCCAAAGCTGAATCTGTCAATCCAACTTTGCTGCAAAAACCCTCAAAATTTGACAAACTCACTAATTTGGGCTTCGATTTGTCTGGCTTGGGGACTTTTTTCCTAGATTCTTCTCAAACAAAAGTTTCTTTACTGCCTTCAGGGATAGTACATAAATCAAGACTTCGCACAAAAAACTAAAATCGCCACCGGAATTTGGTAAGGAATCTGGCTGGTTCATCAGCCTGGTTCCAATTTTTTTCCAGAAAAAGTTTTCTTTTTTTTTTTTCCTTTTCTCTCTCCTGCTCTCCTCTTTTTCTCCTTTCCTCTTTTTCCGCCGCTCTCCCCTCTCTTTCTTACCCTAATGGCTGCATTTTCAAGCCTTTCTCTTCCTTTTAAATGGAGCCAAATTGATCAAAACCCTCAGAGGAAAGGCTGAGATTGAGCTGGGTTTTTGTGGTTCTCTTTAGGTCCATTAGATCAATTTCCCAGCTGTTTTTTTGGATAAGAATTGGAAATTGAGGTGTCCTTGTATGAATTAAGCTTGGGAGGCAAGAAAGGGAAAACAAATTGCATCCAAATTGCCCCAAAATGCCAGCTGCAATGTACGGTTTCTGCTACAAAAATGCAGCTCGAGGGGAAGATCGCGCGCGCGTGCTGTGGATCCCAGATTTTTTTTTTTCTACAAACATCTGATATTTTATTTTTCTTTTATTTTTCCTTTTCTGTCTTTCCTTTTCTTTTCTTTCTAACTTTTTTGCAAAAACAATCAAATAAAAACAAAATGAGATGAAAAGATAAAAATATAAATAGAGACAAATAAAATAAATAAAATATAACAAAACGAATAAAAATAAATTTATTTAAAAAATTTTTTTGGTGTCTACAGGGGGATTTTTATAAAAATGAAAATAATTAAACAATTCAAATAAAATAAACAAGTAAAACAAACTAAATGACAATTTATTAAAATTGAATCAATAATAAATAACTCTAGCTAAGAAATAACTTCGGAAATGGTTCACTCAATTGATCATTGACGCAATAGTAATTCCATTTATTAACTGATAAATAAGTTATAGCTGCCAAACAAATGATGACAGTCAACTCCTCCTTACTGGTGATTAAGATACGACCGTTAATCACTGTCCTAATTAAGAAATAATCCTAGGTATGACCTTAGAATTCAATTTTCTAATTGCCTTAAGAGTTAGAGGAGCTCTGTGCTAATCAAATAACGCCCTACGAGAGTTATTTTAAATTAGCTCATATATTTTCCTAACACAAACTCAATCATGCCAGTTACCACTATTTTACAGCAATTAAACAATTACGGATTTAGCTACTCTAATTGGTTTTACGTTATTAAATTAATTTAAATTCCGGACCTTGGATATCCAATTAATGTAACAACCTGTAATGGTTGGGGATTGGTTGATTCAGCTAAGGAACAGAAATATAGAAAGAGATGGAGAGAAAGGTTGAGAGGAAAAGTGAGGGAAGCAGACTGAATAGAAAGTAGCGGGAAAGTTGTATTCTCAATGATCAAATATCGCATGCATCTTTACATTAGCATTGGCCTATTAATAGAAAGCTTCCTTACTAACTAATCAATAACCAACTTCTGCAAGTGGTAGCCGTTATAACAATTCCAGCAAGGTAGTATTTGGCTAACAGAATTTGGTTAACTATTTTTGTCCTATTTCCTGCGGAATCATTACATTTGCCTCCCCTAAAAACAATCCTAGTCTCTAGGATTGAAATCAGGAAATTGACTCCTGATGACTGACAGGTCTTCCCACGTTGCATCATCCTTTTGTAAGTCCTTCCATTGTACCAAAATCTGTTCTACTTTGTGTCCACCCCTATCAATCCATCTGCGATCCAGTATAGAGGAAGGGATGATAGCAAAAGAGCCTTCCTCACTTGGCTGGGGTAGTATTGTGCTAGCTGGAGCACCTTTTGTGGAGGGTTTTAAAAGCGAAACATGAAATACAGGGTGAATTGCAGCTCCTGAAGGCAGCTTGAGTTTATAGGCTACTGCTTCAACCCTTTTTTCAATCTGATAGGGTCCATAATACTTAGCTGCCAGCTTCAAATTTTTTCGAACAGCCACAGTGGTTTGTCTATAAGCCTGTAGCTTCAGGTAAACCCAATCCCCTTCGGCAAATGCCCTGTCGGTCCTGTGCCTGTCTGCAAATTGTTTCATACGGTTCTGAGCATGCAGCAGGTTTTCCTTCAATAGGGTATTCCAATTCACTCACTCAGATAACCAGTCTTCCACAGCAGCTACTTGGGTGTTGTCTGGTTGTAGGCAGAGCTGTGTTGGCTTATAACCATAGAGTGCTTGGAAGGGTGTCATCTGTAAACTTGAATGGAAATTAGTGTTGTACCACCACTTAGCTGCAGGCAAACATCTCTTCCAGTGGCCAGACTGTTGTAAACACATAGCCCTCAAGTAAGTTTCCAGACATCGATTTACTCTCTCAGTCTGTCCATCAGATTGGGGATGATATGAGGATGAGAAACTAAGGGTAGTTCCCACCTGATGGAAAAGCTCCTGCCAAAACAAACTGGTGAAAATCTTGTCCCTATCAGAAACAATATCCACTGGCAATCCATGCAGTTTATAGATCTGTTCGAAGAACACTAGTGCAACACTCTTTGCTGTGAAATGAGACCCCATGGATATGAAATGTGCATATTTAGTAAACCTATCCACCACCACCATGATGACCTCATGTCTCAAGGATTTTGGCAAGCCTTCGATGAAATCCATTGAGATATGTTGCCAAGCTTGTTCTGGTATTGTGAGAGGCTGTAGTAAGCCTGGGTAACTAACTTGCTCATTTTTGCTTCTCTTGCAGATGTCACAAGCCTGAACATATGCTTCTACTTCCTTTTTCATTCCTGGCCAAAAGAAATAACTCTTCAACCTTTGGTATGTTCCCTGATTGCCCGAGTGGCCTCCAACTGCAGAATCATGCACACAACTAACAAGTTGCTTCCTAAGATCAGTGGTAACTCCAATGTATACCCTCCCCTTGTATCTGATAATCCCTTGAAGGTAGGAGTAATCAGGTGTACTAGAGCCTTCGATTGCGAGAGCTGTTAATATTTCTTTGATCTTGTCATCTCCCGAGTAGCTCTCTGCTACCTTAGACAACCATAGAGGTTTGATTGCAGATATAGAGTGAATTTCCTTGTCACCTTCCTGCTTGCTTCTTCCTGTAGTACCTCCTTGCCTTCTAGAAAGAGCATCTGCAACTATATTATCCTTGCCTTTCTTGTATTGGATTTCATAGTGCAATCCCATCAATTTAGCAAGCCATTTCTGCTGTAGGGAAGTAGTGATCTTTTGTTCCAGCAAATATTTCAGACTCTCATGGTCGGTTCTGATGATGAAATGAGATCCCAATAAGTAATGCCTCCATTTTCCCACAGCAGTGATTAGAGATAGCAATTCTTTTTCATAAATGGACAGTGACTGATTTTTTTTTCCTAAAGCTTGGCTCATAAATGCTAGTGGTCTCCCTTGCTGCATCAGTACTGCCCCCATGGCTGTTTGGCTTGCATCCGTTTCTAATACAAAGGGCAAGGAGAAGTTGGGCAAAGCCAGTACAGGAGCCTGTGTCATAGCCACCTTGAGCTGCTCAAAAGCTGATGTAGCTGCCTCATTCCAGACGAAACTATCTTTTTTAAGCAACTCAGTTAGGGGCTTTGCTATTTTTCCATAACCCTTAACAAACCTCCTGTAGTAACCAGTCAATCCAAGGAACCCTCTAAGAGCCTTAATGTTACCAGGAACTGGCCAGGACAACATTGCCTCTACTTTTGTAGGATCAGCAGAAACACCCTCAGCCGTAACTACATGTCCCAAATACTCAATTTTATCTTGACCAAAAGAACATTTAGACATCTTAGCATGTAAGGAATGAGTTCTCAAGGTTTTAAGGACAAGGGATAGGTGTTTAAGATGGCTATTCAGGTCTGAACTATAAACAAGAATATCATCAAAAAATACAAGCACAAATTTTCTGATGAAAGGTTCGAATATGGAATTCATTAAGGCCTGAAATGTTGCAGGAGCATTTGTGAGGCCAAAAGGCATCACTAGGTATTCATAAAGGCCAGAGTGAGTTCTAAAGGCTGTTTTAGGAACATCAGAGGGATTCATACGAATTTGATGGTAACCTGACCCTAAATCTAGTTTAGAAAATATCCTTGCATTGTGTAGTTCATCAAGCAGGTCATCGATGATAGGAATGGGAAATTTATCTTTAATGGTAAGGTTGTTGAGCTGCCTATAATCAATGCACAACCTCCAGTTTCCATCCTTTTTTTTGACTAGGAGAGCTGGAGATGCAAAGGGGCTGTGGCTGTTCTGTATGATACCAGATTGCAGCAGGTCTTTGACCTGCCTTTCTATTTCTGATTTCTGCATGTGAGGATATCTGTAGGGGTTAATTTTGAAGGGTTTAGCATCAGGCATGAGGGGTATTTGGTGGTCTAGTTCTCTGACAGGGGGTAAAGACGTAGGTTCCTTAAAGATGTCTTGGTATTGGCCAAGCAATTGAGTAATAGATTTTGGTACAGGAGTTACCTGACTGTGCTGTACTCTGATCATGCAAGAGTGTTGCAAAGAAGTCCTGATTTTGTTCCTGATATACTTTTGTGCTGCTGTCCCCTGCCTCATCCTCACCTTGGCCGTGTGTGCATCCCCTTGCAGCAACCCAGTTTCACCTTCCTTATCAAAGGATAATGTTAGCTCCTTAAAATCAAAAGTCATTGGACTGTAATGTTTCATCCAATCTACCCCGAGGATTAAATCATATGGCTCTAAGTCCAACACATATACATTCTGAGTGAAGTTGTGTCCCTGCATATCCCATTTCATATTTGGAATCCACTGATTGCATGTTAACTCCTTTCCATCCGCTATCCTCACCTTGAAAGGCTTATGATTCTGCACACAATCAGGATGTAGTTGAGTAATGGCTGATCTAATAAAACAGTTGGTACTCCCCCCATCTAGCAGAATGGATAAATCGTGCCCCTTAAAGTGTCCTAGCATCTTAATGGTATTGGAAGACATGTGTCCTGAGACTGAGTGTAGTGAGAAGGCTACGTCTCTGCCAGACTTGTTCCCTTGATACTCAATAATTTCTCCTTCTTCTTCGTCTACTTCAGTGTCCAGCAATCCTTCTTCATCTGCTAGCACTAAATGTATACCTCTATTTTTATAGATATGTCCAGGGGAAAACCTTTCCCCACATCTGAAGCACAGGTTGTGATCCTTCCTATACTGAAATTCTGTAGGAGAGATTCTCTTATAGCCTTGAGGAGAATCCTTCTTAATACTGTTCTCGAACACCTGAGCTGCAGGTTTCTTGTGGCTCAGATCATTAAGGTGAGTATGTCTGCTACCAGAAGAAATTGGTGGAGATACCTTCACTGGTGTTTTATTCTGCTTTAAGATGATACTCAAATACTGCTCTTGCCACCTAGCCTTTTCGAATGCTGCCTGTAAAGTCTGAGGCATGTGCATCTTCACAGCAGCCTTGATCTCCTTCTTTAGTCCACTAAAAAAACTAGAAACATAATATGACTCAGAAAGGAGAGGGAGCTTCACCATGACAGCAGCTCTTAATTCCTCAAACTTTTCCTGATATGCCAATAATGATGAATCCTGGTACAACTTGTTGAACTCCTCAACCACGTCTTCTCCTCCTATATCCCCGAATCGTCTACAAAGTTCTGAGGCAAACTCTTCCCACTGCACTACTCCTCGATCCTTCTTAAAGCTTTGATACCATAGGTCAGCCTTGCCTTCCAGATGCAGTTCAGCTACATCCAATTGCTGACCTTCTGGAATCTGGTATAGTTGAAAAAACTTCTCACATTTCCGGGTCCATTCGCGAGGATTGGAGCCTCCAAAGCTGGGGAATTCCAATTTGGGAACTCCGATTGCGAAACGACTCTTCTCTCCCAACAAAGGATTGCTTCCTTCTGGACCTTTCCTAAATGTGTGATGAAGATGGCGCTCAGATGAATTAGGAGATTGGCCTAGAATTCCTTTTTCCCCCTGCAAGCTCCTCATGAAGCTATTGAAGTGAGCACTCATCGTGACCATGAAATTCTTCATTTCTTCCTTTAGTTCAACATTGTTTGCTTCCACCAGAACCTTCATATCCACGTAGTTAGATTCCATCTTTTCTTCCAAGGCTTGGCGTTCGATTGTACTGGATTCGAGGATAGCTTGGATTTTCGTATCTTGCTTCTTCAGCGATTCTTCAAATCCCTTCATTCTAGTGCCTTCCGCCATTGTTGCTTAAATTGGAGCTTGCAATTCCGAGGAACGCAAGCTCTGATACCAAATGTAATGGTTGGGGATTGGTTGATTCAGCTAAGGAACAAAAATATAGAAAGAGATGGAGAGAAAGGTTGAGAGGAAAAGTGAGGGAAGCAGACTGAATAGAAAGTAGCGGGAAAGTTGTATTCTCAATGATCAAATATCGCATGCATCTTTACATTAGCATTGGCCTATTAATAGAAAGTTTCCTCACTAACTAATCAATAACCAACTTCTGCAAGTGGTAGCCGTTATTACAATTCCAGCAAGGTAGTATTTGGCTAACAGAATTTGGTTAACTATTTTTGTCTTATTTCCTGCGGAACCATTACACAACCATAAGAAATAAATCAGAAAATATACAATTACTAGTATGTTAAACGTGAGGGACGAAACAATCATTTTATGACAATATAAGGGATTTTAGTATAAATTTTTGATTTGATAATTTTACCCTTACAAAATGATCATGATTTGATAATTTTGCCCTTACAAAATGATCACATGCAAGGTACGTGATGAATGCCGGCCGAAAACTAGTCGGAAACTTAGGTAGGATCAAATTTGATCAATGTGAATTTGCAAAGGGCGTAAAATTATATTTTTAAAAGTGTGAGATAAAAAAAATTATTTTATAAAATATGAGACACGTTTTGAATTATTTTTTCTAATATAAAAGCGCCTATGTCCAATCTCTAATTGATCTTTTCAATGTGCGCTGCTCTGGACTTGCTGGCCCTTTGTCCAGCATAGATTTGACAGTGCAAATTTTTGTAATTATACTGAATTGGTTGGGCTTTGTTCTTTTTGCCTTATGGGACAGCACAATTTGGTGCCGAGTGCATGCGGTGAAATTGCACATGTCTTGCTTCCTTATTTCTTGCACAATGCGATGATCTTCCTCGTCCTCCGCAACGGATCTTCTGTCCCAAATCCTGTCTCGCACACTATCCCACTTCTTCTAATCTTGCTAAGTGTCCCTTGATAAACCAAACTCTCAAACAACCAAACCCGAACCATGTTAAATTGATTAATTGATTAATCGATTAACCGGACAGAAAACCTTAAATCTCTGCAACCAAAACTGATTAAAATAAAAACTATCTCACAAAATCACAATAATCAATTTAAAAAAGCCCTAAAACTCAGTTTAACATCTGTTCTCTCATCATCATCTTCATCATCTTCACCATTGAAACAGGCCCAATTGACCTTCCGTTGTGCAATAGTGTGGCAGTTTTGAATTGAATACGCACGAGAGGAGAGGCGGCCTTTGAAGAAGCACCTGCACCTCACTTCCGTGTTGCGTCTGCAAGAGTGTAGGAATCCAAAGGTGAACCTGCAGTTTCAGCACTTCCATGTTGCGCACTTCCGTTGCGCAATTTTGAATAAACCCACCAAGAAGATTTTTCCCGCACAAACACTCCGCTTCTGGCTAAATTTGTACTGGGTAATGGGTACTTCCGCTCGAGAGATGAAGGTGAAGGTGAAAAAGATGGGTTATACACCTCTAGAGATGTGTTATACACCTCTACAAAACTGCCACACTATTGCACAACGGAAGGTCAATTGGGTCTGTTTCAATGGTGAAGATGGTGAAGATAATGACAAGAGGACAGATGTTAAATTGAGTTTTAGGGCTTTTTTTAATTGATTATTGTGATTTTGTGAGATAGTTTTTATTTTAATCGGTTTTGGTTGCACAGATTTAAGGTTTTTTGTCCGGTTAATTGATTAATCAATTTAACATGGTTCAGGTTGGGTTGTTTGATAGTTTGATTTATCAAGGGACATTTGGCAAGATTAGAAGAAGTGGGACAGGATGTGAGACAGGATTTGGGACAGAAGATCCGTTGCGGAATAAATATCACATATTCAACACTTGGATCCCTAAATGAACTCATGGTGTGATGATTGACTAAAATAATTAAAACTAGAATCTGGTTTTTTTTCCTTCTTTGTCTAAAGAAAATAAAAATTTGTCACTCGGACCATGTGACTATTCTCAGATAGAATATCCAATCACTTTGGATGTAGGACTTCTGGATTTGTTCCTGTTCTGTTGTTCACCTTCAAAAACTTTTGAATTAGGTTTCTTAATTGTTTATAATATATCTTGGTAGCAGTTTCGATTTTGGTAATTCGATCATTTTTATGCACACATAAAGAATGGAAATAATTCGATTCAGAAAGGCGGCATGATCAACTAGATCACCTGTAAAAATGATTTTAGGGCAGTGAAAAATGTGTTGAAAAATTTTAGGAACTAGTAGTGAACAGGATCATGAGGAGATGTTCTAGGATGCACTGTTCCGCTGTTACATACATCATGCATCTTTGAAGAGGGTTCAGTGAAGCTGTATCAATTTCGTCGTGCTATACATTAAGTAGGGGTGGCAATGGGGCGGAGGTGGGGCAGGGGATCCCTCCCCCACCCTCTGCCCTGTTGCCTATTAATTCCCCCTGCCCCCGCCCCCCGCTTGCCCCGCCTCACCCCGTTTCCCCTGCGGGGGCACTCATGGGGTTTAAAAAAATTTATTATATAATTTCATTATAATTAAATTTGAGCAAATAATCAAGTACTAAAATATTAATATATCATCAAATTATTATTCATTGTAACTTCACAATTGAAACTCATAAAAATAATTAAACAAAGATATTTAAATATAATCTAATATGATAAAACAAATATAACTAAAATAATCAAGTTTTTACTTTTGATACAAATACAATCACTAAATTATTATTGTGTTTTTTTAGAAAAAAGTGTTATTGTATTAAGTGTAGTTAGGAATTTAATATAAATGTATTCATAAATTTAGTATAAATAATTAATAATTTTTATTAATAGACATGTATAATTAGTAGTATAATTGATAATATCATTATATATATAATTATGCACATATATATATCTTTTTTTTTTCCAAACGGGTGGCGGGCCGGGGCGGGGGTCTAAACGGGGGGAAAAAATTTTCCCCCGCCCCCGCCCCCGCCCCAATAGACTCCCGCAGGCACCCGCACCTGTTGCCATCCCTAACATTAAGTTTATATCTACTTGCATGTTAATTTGCATGCAGCAGCAATAAAGACCTCAAAGAATCACTTTAATTTAATCATGTCTTCCTCCCCAAATTTTAGTCATTTTGTCATCAGCTGCTATATAAATTAATTTCGTTCACACATGGCTTAAGAAAACAATTCGCTGACGTCCATCTACAACTATTGTGCAAATCTCCCCGAAAATGGCTATAAATTATGTATTTATGAAAAATGATGCTGGTCGATCACCGCGGTGGAGCCAGAAATAAGTTTCACTGGGGCAAAAAGAACACACAATATGTTTGCTTATTGTTTTCCTCCAAATATAGGACATACCAACAATATTTGAATAATAAATTCAAAATAATAAGTTCAAAATAATAATAAATTCAAAATAATACAACTTTTTTTAAAAAAAAATACAACTATTGCATGAAAAATTTCACTTAAAGTGACATGCACAAATTCACTAATAAAACAAGTGCTTTCCTTCAAAAATTATATAGAACCATTTACAATTGTTTGGACACATTATAGATTTTAATTACAACCCAATTATATTGACCTGCTCAAATCCATCTACTAATAAGTGAATTTGGGTATGCAATGAACTTTAAATGGATTTAAATGGGTGACTCAATTAAATCCATTTAATTTGGATTGAATCATATTATACATTTATAACCTTTTGAAAGTAATTGCACATTCAAATTCAATTTTGGGTGTTAAGTTGATTTGAATTTCTTACCAACCCAATAAAAATAAAATATCATTATTTCTTATCAAACAACATCCAAAAGAAGGCTAGTAAAATTTCAAGTCAAAAATGGGTAATTGAATATACTCATATCTATTTATAAAATGAATTAATCCAAAATCACCTATTTTGACACCTCTACGATAAATTTTCAAAATTTTGCACTTCAAAAAACTTCAAATTGTTTGCAACTCCACGAGAAGGTGACGGGGTTGAGGAGATGACTTGAGGAGAAGAAGAAGAGTTGGTCAGAAGATATATGGTAGATGCTTGTTTGTGCAGCAACAATAGATTGCATAATAAACTAAAGGAACACAGCTATTTCTAGGCAAATTAAATTTTGTTTTACTTAAAGTCCGTACAACTTTCAGCTACAATGCTTGACTTTTATGTAATAAGGTACAAGTTAAAGAGAAGCTAAATAATTAAAGCAAGAGGTTATTGGATTTCCAAAATCCATTTCCATCAAGTTATGAAATTAGATAAATGTGAAGTTTCAATTCTCAATTAGTGGGGGCAAAGATTAAAAGGTTAAAGAACTATAAGGGTAATTACACAATTTTGAAGGGGCCAGTGCATGTGCCCCCACTGCATGTGCCCCCACTTCCCTATTGCGTGCCCCCAGTGTAATTCTGCCTCTGGTCGACCAATAGTTCATGGAAGAAAGGTCGGAGCCAAATGACAGAATGGCGGCTTTTATACCAATGGACCAGTAGTCAAACATATGGTTATGATCAACCCTAGAAAAAATATAAAAGTGAAGTGCAAAGCTTAAAAATCTAGTGATTTTAAGTTTAACTTACCAACATGATCGCTTTGATGTTTGTATCAGTTAGCTGAGGTTCAAAGTCCCCGCGTTTCTGAATATTGACAAGAACATCAACGAGATCCTCCTTGCATTCTCCACCCCCCTGTATTGCCTCCTTGCTGTTCCCTTTATGCTCATTGAGAATATTTTCAAGTATTTTATCACTCTCCTTGTGTGCTTTCTCCAACTTAAATCTCATCGGAGCCATCACTTGAAACAACTTAACAGAAGGATACATATCAGCTAAGCTAAACCCTGTTGCTAAACCATTGGTTTCATCTAGAAGTTGTATAAATTCTTCTGTGTCTTCGTTTCTTTTGCCAAATGCTGAGCGGCTGGTGATGCTATAAGTGAGAGAGAAAATGCTTCTGGTTAGATTCATAATTGATCCCTTTTGTGAAGAAATCGATTTAATTACATCGAACACCTCATCTTCTCTAATTGATCGGAAAGATTGCACGGATTTTGCACTAAGAAGTTCCATGTTGCAGATTTTTCGTAATTCTCTCCAATATTTTCCATAGGGGGAGAACATGATATCAGCGAAATTATAAGAAACAATCTTGAATGCGGGATGATGAGAGGGTCTTGAAGCAAATGTGATATCATGTGTTTTATAAATCTCTCTGGCCATTTCGGCTGAAGTGACAATGATGTTTGACGTCTCACCAAGCTTGAGGTGCATCAATGGGCCATATTCTTTTGCCAAGTCTCTCAGCAAGTGATACAATGGGTTTGGGGAGCCAAAAAGTTGATGTATGTTTCCTATGATAGGCAGTGGATTAGGCCCGGGCGGAAGATTCAATCTTGAATTTTTCCCAGAGGGTCTTTTGAGAATTTTGAGTACCATGAAACAGAAGAGAAGGAAAGCAAGGAGTAAAAGATTGACTGCCATTGAGGATTGAAGCGGGAAAAATGCAGCTCAAGTGTTGTTAGCCTAGTGATGCATTGAATTTATAGAGGATGATATATAAATATCGGTAATCTTTAGAAAGTGTAGGGGATTTGCACAAAGCATATTACAAGGGCTGTGTATCTTAACTATATTTTTTCAAGAAATTTTATATTGGTCCAAAATAACTACTTAACATATCTAAAACAAGGAAAACATATATTACCCATCAACTAGAATGAAGGATGCAGATTCATAATCCGCATTACATTAAAATATTTTAGTATGAAAAATATTAATTGTGGGATCATTTTCACTGCCTTGGATGTCAATTTATAATTCCTTATGTTCATATTAGTCTCCTTGATAACCTGCATTCTACTTCTTTTTTTAGCAGGTTGGTAATGCTGGATTTATCTTATGTTCAATTTATGATTCCTTATGTTCATATTAGCAAGTTGGTAATGTTGGTTTCATTGGGTTATAGTTCCTTAATATGTATATGTTCTTTGTGTTTGCAGATTTTAGAAACTTAAACTCCAAAAGTAAGATGATACAACACTCTCTTGCTGAATTATGTGATTGGTTTCTGAAAAAAGCCAGTAAAATTAATCATCTTACTTAACTTTGCCTTCAAAAATCAGAAGTTGCTTTTATAGGTTTTCCATGGCACCAAGTAAGAAGGGGCCCCGCAAAGTTGTTGGGCCAATGTCCGGAGCGCATATTGAGTCCACTAATAGTTTGAACCCTGCACTACAGTCAAGCTCTCAATCTTATCAGACTTGCCCCAGTCATTATTCAAAGCCTCCAGCACATAAATTCATTGGGGCAATGCCTGGAATACGCATAGACCCTACATCTAGCTCAAACTCTGTTTCTCGACCTAATTGTCAAGCGAAATCACATGACTCCAATTCAAATTCAAACTCAGCTTCTAGGTTTATTGCTGCTTCTCAGTTCAACTCTAAAGCCAATTCACATCAGTTGAACTCCAAGGCTGATTCTCAACTAAATTCCCATCCTAATTCACATATCGGTCAAGGCTTTCATTCTCAACCACTAGTAGACCATCGTGAGCAACCAGATTCCTTTGATAACAATGATTCTGAAGCTGGATCAGGTTCTTCATATGATTCAGAAGACATAGAGGATGTCTTTGATGGTACTTTTGATGATGATGATTCTAGTGAAGAAGGTCGGTTGGAAAAGAAAAGATTACCACAAATAGTTTTGAGTCTAGCATTCCTTATTATAAGCTTTGTATAATATTCATAAAAAAAATTATATGAATCACAATTTCTTCTTTTGTATGTGTATGTGTTTTTTGTACACAGGAGACAATAGTGGTAGAGGACTAGCCAGACGAAGTGCTGGTTGGGGTGGTGGAAAGAAATTGGAGTTAGTTTGGAATGCACGGGGCCAAGTAATTGGTCCTAATGCTACACAGTATATAAGTCAAGTAGGAATCTTAGTAAAGGATGGTAATAAATTACCACTCACGTACACAGATTGGAGGGCCATGCCTGAAGGATCTAAGGAGAGATTTTGGGAAGATATTAAGGTATTTTGACTCACTATCAAAGTTAGCAACATTTTTTTTCTTTTTATTTCATACAATCTTGTAGCTTGTGAATGTTTAAACTTTTGTTTTGTAATTTTTGATAGAGAAATACAAATATTGATGATACATGCAAGAAAGTACAAATGATAAGGGTCAGCAAATTGTGGAGAAATTGGAAATCAAAAGTCAAGAGCATGTATTTCACTCCTTATAGGAGGCACAGGTCATGGCTATTAGCACACTGTCCTGCAAGAGTTGAGGAGGATCAATGGCCTATTTTGGTTGATTATTGGAGCTCAGAAGATGTCAAGGCATGTATTTATTGTCACATCTCTTTTGCTTTTGAATTAAATTCTAGTGCTATTATGATTTTGATGTGTTGTTAACTACCTTTTTCTGTTTTGTACATAATTAGAAGCAAAGCAAGATTAATAGCAAGAATCGAAAAAAATAAAAGATGCCACATCGAACAGGGCGAAAAGATCATGTGAACCTCAGGGAAGAGGTATATTAAATTCTAATGCTTATGTTTCTAGCAATTTTTTCTGGAACATAGTCTTATTTAGAAATATTAACACTTTAGTTTGTACATTGAATATGTGGCAGCTTCGGATTAAAACTGGAAAAGAGCCTTCGAAACTAGACGTTTTTATTCATTCAAGACAAGGAAAACAAATGGATGAGTTGACTTCACAAACAATTGTAAGAATAGCTTTTAGTCACTTTTTATTGGTTTTACTTCATAAATAATTCTTTCTTCTGTCTGTTTTTCAATTTAGGCAACTATGAATGAGGAAATACAAAAACTGCCAGAGACATCCAGGGATGATAATTTTGTGAAAGATATACTCTATGAAAATATTCTTGGACCTGAAAAACCAGGTCGTCTTCGAACTTATGGGGTAGGTGCGACTCCAAAAGACGTGTATAGGATGTCAGATAACATGAATGATGGACAAAAGAAAGCATTTGAGGATGCAGTGAATGAGAAAGTGGAAATCATACGTGGTGAACTACGAGAAGAAATGAATTCGAAATTGGCAGATTTTAAGGAGGAGTTGATTGCTCAATTTGAAGCAAGAATGGTTTGGGATAACTATTTTGTTAAATATTATAGTTTTTCTAATTTTTTTATTGCTTTAGTTACTATTGATCTTTGTTCTTCCAGAGGGCATCCACATGTGACTTGGCATCACTCCAAAGAAGAGAAATGAATGCAGCAAAACAATCTCAAATTTCGGACTCATTAGAGGTTGTATATTAATTCATACAATTCGATTTTGTGTTCAAACTCTCTGAAATATCAGCAGCTATGGCCTGATTTTCTTTTCTTCACACTTTGTTGATAATGTAACAGGTTGGTGATAGAATGAACAGGGAAGTTGGAACAAATGATGCTGAAATGTACAAGGAAGTTGGAACAAATGATGCTGACATAAACAAGTGTGAAATGAATAAAAAAGTTTCTTCAATTGCTGATATTCTTGAGGTATAGTATGCGTACTTTGAGTTGGTCCTTCTATAGAAGACCAATTTTGCTGAGTTCCTTGTTGATATTGAATTGTGCATGACTTCCTTGTTGATGACTATTTGTGCATGAGCTCCTTGTTGATATTTAATTGACTAGTCTTTTGTTATACCAGAACCATCATACAAAGAAGAAAAGGAGCAGGACTACTTGCAAACGACTTGCTTGAGGTACTGGAAAAGTTTCTGGAAATAACTCTATTCTGTCAAGTTTTCCATTGAGTATTTGTATGATTGGGAAGACGAGCTGTTTTTGTTAAGATTTAGCCAGCTATTTATGGGACATAATGTAGTAGAAGTGGTCTTAATTTTCAGTGTCTGTGAAAAGGTTGAATTACAAATTCCGTTTCAGTATCTATTGTTATATTAACGTTTTCTTCATGCTTAATGGGTTGGGGTTATATGAGCAGGGGACTAATAGAATACACTTTGCAGCCCTAGACTTGATGGTACATTGGAAGCATGCGGATTGGGAGATATGAAGATGTTTTTGAGAGATGTATGATGAAGTGTTGTACTTTTGAAGACAAGCACATTTTGGAATATATGAAACATCTTGTAATTGGAGCGAACAATATTAAATGATAAAGTTTGTAGAATTTGACTAAAACAATGTATGGTACTTTATTCTAGTGTATTGTGGAACTATATTTTGTTATAATATTCGATTTTAGGATATTTGAGCATGATAATTATTGTACCATGAAAAATTTGATTTCTGGTCTTTATATTGGTGACTTTTTTGCGACGCAAGTTTTTGTCGCATGACATTGTGGACATTTTGTAGCGCATTTTTTGTGCCGCAAGTAGAGTGATGCAAATGCATGCGACATGTTGAAAAATTGTGTCGTTTTCTTTTGTAACGGCTACTTTTGTGACACAATTTAATTCCGTCGCATTTGTGCCGCAAAAAGGTTTTCGCGGCGTTTTTGGACTTTTTGCAGCATATTTCTGGCGTCGTGAAAAGTCAGTTTTCTTGTAGTGAGTTAGTCTAGAATCAACGAAAAAATTTTATGCAGAACCAAATGGAACCAAATGGACATGTTAAATAAAACCAAATGGAACCTTGTATACTCGCATAGAACTCCTCCTACAGCAACTACCATCTGACATAAAAGTTTCCGTATCGTTACTATAGGCATATTCTTGTCTTTCCTCAAGTCTCTTAATCTGTACTTTTAATGCAAGGGTAATCTCATTTTGGCTTGTGGTCCTTCAATCATTGGAAAAGGCATCCTTTTCACCTAAAAAGAATGAAATATATAATGCTTATGATATGCATTCCATGATAAAGTGTAGCGGACATATACTTTTACCTGAAAATTGGTATGTGAAGCGTGGCTTGAGGGGACGAACCATGACAAAGTACTGCGATATGTCATTTGCTTCTTTTGTTAAAGTTAATCATCATGGTCAATTAGTTCCGCTAGGCTGTAATTTGTTTACAAATGAAACAAGTGAACTCTTTATTTCGTAGGAGAAATGCAGTTTGGTCTTCAATAGTGGCACTTGTGTGATTTTAGTTCCTAAAATTTTGACCAAAATAAATACGATTCCTTATATTTGGCACCTAATGCAACTTTAGCCCCTAAAATATTGACAAAAAGCAAACCTGATCCCCAAACGTTTTTATTTTGAAACAGATTGAAGACAATTGATAGATTTTCCCAATTACTAATGTGATGACTATGTACAGTTACGTATTTGTAAAATTAATTTTTTTTTTTTTAAAAAGAAGCAAAACGGCGGCTAACTTAGAATGACAACAAAAACTCACATGATGATAAATCAGTAACTAATTAACAAAACATACAAAGAAAAAATGAAATTTTGTTAAACTATTTGAAGAATTTGAGTGTTAGGGCATTTTGCTTGGTGGCGGTAGGGATATAAAGCAATATGAATCCTGGATCATGAATTGGACGCTACATCTAGCTTCAATTTTGTAGTTTAACCAATTTCTTTTCATTTGTAGTAGTTAATTAGTTAGCACGTGTCTTTTTTTTTTTTTTTTTGTGCAGCACGTTTGTTGCTGATTCTTAATCTTATTGTTTAAAGTTAGCACTATGTTGCTTCTTTATTCCTAAACTTCATTAAATGCACACTTTAGAGTACATGACTAAATTTTATTAGTAATTGAGAAAAATTCTTCAAATGTCCTAAATTTGCCTTAAATTGGATATAGTGGAAGCCAAATTTATTCTTAACAAAACTTGGAGGACTAAAACTGCGTAGGTACTAAGTAATGGTGACCAGATCTGCTTTTTGTTGAAACTTTAAGGACTGAAACAATAGATATGTTACTTATTGGGGACTCAAATTGTATTTTCCTTTAGTTTGGTTGTTCAAAACTTGGCTTACTTGCTTGCCTAGTCATTCTCCAATTGCCATTACAATTGATTAATATACGCAACGAAAATTGCCATCGTTAAGGTATTACCAAAATACTCGTAGACTTTGTTTGTGGCATATAATGCAAAAAGTTAGAAATTGTGAGGCTATGATCAATGTCATTAAGTTAACCATGCATTTAAAGCAAATGTATTCTTTTCATTAAGAGCTATAAAGAATTTTATATCTTTTGGAACAAACTGGGTGGGAATAAATTTCTCGGAGCATAGTATGAGGAGAGAGACAAATACATTGTTCAAAAGTTTCCGATGATAAAGGATAATACTTTTTTACTTCTTGAAACAACAAAATGAATTAAAAAGTACTACAGCATCTGTTAGATCATCAATAATTGATATATATGGCTACTGTCTACTTGATGCTGCAAAGTAGTTAACAAATATTTATATTATATTCGTGGAGTATATGTCTGTTAGTATAAATTAAAAAACTTTCCCCATTCTGTTCATTTCTCAAATACTCTAAAAAATAACTAGATTTTTGTCAACTAGATGTACAAAAGATGTAGTAAACTTTTCCAAATTTATACTTCAGGAATCACATTTAATTTATGACAAAATTTTAAAATTTTTATTAGAATAAATACATATGTTATGAATCATGTAAAAAAATAACAAAATTATTTGTGGTAGTCTCTTTTTCATATATATATATATATATATATATATATATATATATGCAGAAAATATCAACAATATAATAAAATTACAACTAATTTAATATCTCATCCACAAGAGTGTGAGTAAAAACTTGTATTAAATGGCATAACATCTAAAATTCATAGCAAGTTAATCCGTACTTTAATTCCGAACTTTATATATATACTTGTGCTATTCACAAATGATTTTTCATCTATAATGCTATCGAACATGTATTTTTCAACCAAAATTTTGGTCGTACATTTAAAAAATATGTGTGTAATAATATTCGTACATAGAATTTTTTCATAGCTTTCAGTAGAAAAATCAGTATATGGACAACGGACAAGAGATCAAAACGACAAAACGAGTTAGTTAAAACAAATTAAATTGTTTAATAAAATAAACTTTTTGTTGTGCCGACAATAATCCTCGTGTCATCTTCTGTCTTTTCCGTGATTGCCGTCTATGCTTACTTTTCGGGCGAATTATGGATAGGCTAATAAAAAATAAATGAATCATTTTCTTTTCCGTGATTGCCGTCTATGCTGACCTTTTCGGGGGAATTATGAATAGACTAATAAAAAATAAACGAACCATGTTGGCCAGCTTCGAGATCGTTGGCTTTTTTGTTTTTTTTCTTTTGGATAAACGTCAACAATAACTACTCATATATTATGAAAGAAGGGAACAGGCCTAACGTGACTATTGAAAATGGGAGGAGACTAAACTACTTCTAAATTAGACGAGTGTATTATAGCATCCGCTAAATTTAGAAAATTAAGGTCTTGTTTGGACAGTCTTTTTTGTCGAAAAATTGTTACTTTTTTCATGAACACATTTCCCTTTCACCTTTTTACCTTACATATATTAAATTGCTATAGTAATTTTTCTACAAAAAATCCAGAAAAATGCAATCCCAACACAACCTAAGAATATCTTGCATTTGATGCTAACTATGAGATTTGATTTCCCAACCAACATTCCAAGAGGGACTGTCCCTACTGGTGGCACTGGTGGCCAAAGACAAAGAGCTCATGGGCTTTTTCGTGGTTTGTGGTTTGGTAGAATCTTTAACCTAACTAAAATTTTAATAATATCAAAATGCAGGCCACCAAAAAGCATTTGTATTATTGATATCTACATCGGTAGCCGAATTCTTTTAACAAAAAAGTAAAGCATTTGTACTTTATTAGCAGGTAGCAACATTCGAAAACAAAAAGATCCAATTCAAGATGACTGCATATCTTAATGGGATAATTTCAGAAATCTCCCTTGAGGTTTTCAACAATTTCACTCGGCTCCCTTGAATTCTACATAATTACAAAAACCTCCCTTGATATGGTAAAAACACAACAATGCCCTTCATTAATTGTCAACTCATTAAAAAAATTTATCAAATATTAAAGCTCTCTCATCTATTATCAACTAATAATTTAAACTACAGTCTTTTCTGTTTAACTATCTATCGTCTTTCTCTTACATCTATTTTCCTTTTAAACTAATTTATTTATTATTATCAATCAAATGTGTACTATAACCACTAATAAAATTATCATACACACTAAAACACCAATACTTATATATCTTGGTATCTATTCCCAATTCTCGATTTTTCATTATTATTAAATAGTTTTCTTGCACCCATTTTTGTTTCCAATTTTTGATAGGCATTAGCAAATTGAAATTGTCAATGACAAATTGAGTGCTAATTTTATTATCAAACTAGATGGAGATAAAGATAGTGACAGCGATAAAAAAAATAAAAATTAAGAACAGGAAGTGGAATAGGGACTAAATATAAGTTATACTATTATGGTTGCCATGAAAAAAAAAGTGTTCTTGGTATATATTTATAACTGCATTGTGTTTCTATATTTGATTTACAATTATTGATGTTATTTCCATAGAGAGAATTTGATTGATTTTGAACTATGTGCCAATGAAGTATATTGGATATTGATATTAGCAGTAATGGTTTACATTATTTTGTATTAAAAAGGTGGCAGTCATATAATTGAAATTTAGGGATATTGATGAATATTGTTGTGTATTAAGTAAAATCTGATTTTGATATGAGAGTATAGGTAATTTTTTGGGCATTTGATGTAGCATTTTATAGTTGATAAAATGGTCTGCATCAGAAATATTTAGGTAAAATAGGAATATTAGAACAAAAATTAGTATTTATTTAATGGTGATTTGGATGTTGATGAGCAAGTAATAGTGATAGCAAGTAAAGATAAATGAAATAGAGATTGTAAACCATTTTTCGCTTTATGTTTTTGTTGTGAATTATAGCTCAAGGGTATTATAGGAATTTTGAGAAAATGTATAGCTTTTTGGGCCTAAAATGTTACTTAAAGAGTAAAAATAGGGAAGGTAGGTGTAAATTTTAGAATTTGAGGGGGGCTTTCTATAATTGTTAAAAACCTCAGGGGAGGAATGTGAAATTAACCCTATCTTAATTCTCAATCATTGCAATTGAAGCCCCTTCGCGTTGGAACCGAATAGATCAATATAGTATGCATTTTACATTAATCTAGAAAGTTCAAGAATTTATATGCCTTAAGGTTAGGTAAGAAGATATAAAATACGACTATGATTAAATGAGTTAAGTGATAAAGATAAAAGCAAAATACCCCAGTTTATAACCATCCCCTATTTTTTATCTCTTCTGTGGATAAAGTTAATCCTAGAACTAATAGTACTATTTGTTATGGAATCTGATGTTGATGTTTGGCTTAGTATAGTAATATTATAAAGTGAATATGTTTATACATTTATAACTTTGATAGAGGTACAAAAAGCACTACAAGCTCATACAATTTTATTGGTAAACGTACCCAAATTCCATCCAATAGTCTCTCATATTCATGGACATTTTTTTCCCTTCGACGCTTTTTTCCATTGACTGTTTTCAAGTAATATGCAGTCACGTTTTTAGAAGAACCTTTCCTTTTAATATTTTTGTGAAAACAAATTTCTGCATAAATGTGGGCTTTAATCTTAATAAATTTTTATACAATTTTGCTATTCCGTTTGATCTATTTTCTTTCATGGAGAGATAATAGCAAATCTTAATGGTAATATGAATAAGGATAGATGACCGATGATGTTGCAATAAATGCAAAAGATAGATCAAAGGATGGACCAGTCTAACAATTTGGCTCAGTCTCATATGCATCTGTCTAGAACCTTGAGAGGCAAGTAGGTCAGTTGGCTGAAGCAATGACTAAAAGAGAATCGGGGAGATTGCTAATAATACAGAAATGAACCTATAGCAGTCGTTTGGGGAAGGTGTTGGAGAACCTTGTACATAAAGCTAAAGAGAGACCTATGAAGCAAGATGAAATTGAGAATGAGAAGAAAAGTGATGAAACTGGGAGTAAAATGCAAATGACAAACAAGGAAGTTTATAAGGAAGATCACTCTATCAAGATGCCCAAGATTAAAGCATATGTGTTATCCATTCAATATCGTCAAAGTTTGAATTACAAGGCAAACAAGGGTCATTACTAAAAGTTTATAGAGATGTTTAAAATGCTTCAGGTGAACGTCCCATTTACCAAGGCTCTTGCAAATATGCCAAATTTCTAAAAGAAATTGTGTCTAATAAGCAAAAATTAGAGGAATTTGTTGTAGTTGCCTTGGTCGAGGAATGTAATGCTGTGCTACAGAATCATCTTCCTACAAAAATAAGGGATCCAGGGAGTTTTACAGTGCCATGTTCTTTTGGAAATTTTTTTTGTTAATAGGTGCTTATGTGACCTTGGGTGTAGTATTAGTTTGATGCCTTTATCATTTTTGAGAAAATCAAAATTTAGTAAGCTTGCTCCTACAATGATGGTGCTTCAAGTTGCGAATCATTGGGTGAGATATTTAGTAGGACTGGTAGAATATATGCTCATTAAAATTAGTAAATTTTATTTTGCTACTAATTTTCCACTTCTTGAAATGGAAGAAGATATTTGCAAGTCTATTAGTTTGGGTAGAGCAGTTTTAACCACCAGAGGGACTATTATTGATGTTTTAGAGGGCAAGCTTGCACTAAGCATAGGTAAAGATAAACAAGAGTTTAACATTTTTAAAATGCTTAAATGTTCTTCTACTAATGAGTCTTATTGACAAATTGATGTGTTAGATACTATTTCTAACGAAGGTTTAGCTTTTAAGTCATTTAATGATTCATAAGAGAGTGCCATTGCATTAAGTTTAGATGAGAATATAGAGGACATTAAGCTCTTAAACTTTTTGAAGCTCTTTTAGAAGGGTAAGTAGTGCTTTCATATGTAAAAAGTCATTGGTTTGAAAAAATTGCCGTAGTTAATGAAAGTTTTTATCCCAAATTGGAACTTAAATCTTCACCTGCACATTTATTGTATGTTTGCTTTTCTAGAATCTTATGATCTTGTTATTATTTCCTCTTTATTAAGCCAAGTTGAGACTAAAAAATTGTTAAGAGTGTTACATGAACATAAGATGAGTATTGCTTGGAGCATTTCAGATATCAAATGTCATATGGGATTTTAATAGGGGAAAATGCTAAACTTTCAGTTGAGAATCGGAGAAGACTCAACCCCAATATGAAAGGAGTAGTTTGTGCAGAGGTAATTAAATTACTTGATGTAAAGATTATTTATTCTATTTCTAATAGTTCTTGGGTAAACCTTGTACAGGTAGTATCGAATAAGGGAAGAATGATAGTGGTAAAAAATGAGAAAGATGAACTAACCCCCACACACATTATCGCTAGATTGCGTGTCTGTATTGATTATAGGAAATTGAATGCTGCCATAAGGGAGAACCATTTTATACTGTTGTTTGTCAATTAAATTCTAGAAAGATTCGCGGGCCAGAAGTTTTATTGCTTCCTACATGTTTATTTGAGTTAAAATCAAATCCCAATTAGTCTAGAGGACTAGAAAAAGACAATCTTCATTTGCCCATATGGTAGATTTATGTATAGAAGAATGCCTTTTGGACTTTGCAATGCGTCAGCTGCCTTTCAACGGTCCATGATAGCCATTTTCTCTGATGTGATGGAAGATATCACTGAGGTTTTTAGGATGATTTTTTTGTATATAGTTCCTCTTTTGATGCTTGTTTGAATAATTTGAATAGTGTCATACAAAGGTGTAAAGAGTCTAATTTGGTATTAAATTAGAAAAAAAAATGTCACTTTATGGTTTGTGAAGATATTATTTTGGGCCATAAGTTTTCTAAAAAAGACATAGAAATGGACAAGACAAAGATAGAGGTAATTGAGAGATTACCCTTGTATAGCTCTATCTATGCTATTAGGAGTTTTCTTGGTTATGCTAGATTTTATAGAAGAATCATAAAAGATTTTCTCAATGTAACTAAACCTTTATGTGCCTTGTTGCCTAAAGTTGTAGTTTGTGTCTTTGTTGATGCTTGTCTTGAAACTTTTAATAAGATAAAGGAAGTGTTTACATCAGCACCTATAATCATTGCACTTGATTAGAATTTACCTTTTGAATTAATGTTCTAGTAAAGTTCTTAATGAAGTACATGTGAATTATGCTAATACTAAGAAAGAGTATCTAACTATTGTATTTGCTTTTGAAAAGTTTTGCTCTTATTTTGTTGGTTCTAAAGTTATTATCTATAATGATACTTTGCTATCAAGTATTTGTTGTCTAAAAAGGATGCAAAACCCAAATTGATTTGTTGGATCTTATTATTGCAATTGTTCGACTTGAAGATAACAGATAAGGACTTATTCTTAACCCAAGGAATATCCACCTTTTGGTAAATATATCCCATTTTATCATTGCTAAAACAATCACCAACTTTCACGCGGACAGGCTGAGCATTTTCATCGTAGAAAATGAAGGAAGCATTCAGCCAATCTGGATCGGGGACCTCCTTCCTTTTACCTCCCAATTGTTGCCAAATTGTCCACATCCGGTCCACATTTGCATGATGGCTATAGAACACAATATCTCTTCCAGCTGAGTAGAAATTACCCATATCTTCACCATTTGTCTGCCTTGGATCGCCGACCCACCTGTGGATTGGGATATGGGGAATGGCCTCGATGGACCCTGCACCAGGGCTGGGCGTATCGCCGGCCCGGTATTCCTTTCCAAAGAAATCTTTGGCAGTGGTGGAATTAGTGACCATTTGACGGTACATGATCGCCAAATTGTTTTTTATCCTTTCTATGTCTGTTGCATCTGTATCCGTACCATTATACCCCAAGTCCACGACTGTTGGTGGCAGATGACTTTGGTTACGATTTTGGTTATACAGTGCTGACGATTGGTCCTGAAATATGGACGGTAGGGTCATACCACCAATGTTGTCCCAGTTCCAAAAGGGCAGTCCAAAACTGGGATCGCCTATTAGCTTTCCCAAGATTCTTTCATAGAAGTACAAATACCATCTATGAAAAGGAAAGAATAGCCACGAGTTATGGACTTGAATTTCTTGATCAGAGCCTGATTGGACGTAGGCACCGTTGCAATAAGCGCAATGAACATTTGCTTGTTGGGTAAAATTACGGGGATCATCAGCTGGCAGAGCTTTCATGAGCTCGACCGCCTTGTTAAGTTTTTCAATGTAGTCTTTCTTGACCAAATGAGCAGCTGGCCTAAAACGGTTCACCTTAGGTGGTGGAGGGAGTTTGTAGTCAATGACTTTGCCGGGCACCGGCGGACAGCAATTGTCAGTGACAACTGCTCCTGAAGGTAAGTCCGCCGGTGGACCGCATTTGGTGATTTCTGGGGCGGCTATAGGAGCTGCCATGGCAAAAGGGTTGATGATGAGGTTTGAGGCGCCATAAAGGCCACCCAAGCCCAAAAGCACATCCCTCCTATCAAGATTGTTAACTTGTTCATGGCTTTCATTGTTTTTGCATGAAACCGTGAACTGATGATAGTTACGTTTGGCACTGAGGTAAAACTGTGATGGCTTGATAGAGAAAGGGCAGGAGGACAGAGTGGAGGAGGAGGAGTAGGCAGTGGAGCTTTGAAGGGGAGTTGAAAGAGATGCCATTGGCCGCTTTTCTTTAGGGGAATGTGGTAGCAAAGAAGCTAAGGGAAGCTCCTATTCTTATACTGAAGCAATTGGCGACCCCGTGTCACCGATGTTAAACACGTGATTGTGGCTAGTGGTGTTTTTCTTCTTCTTTTTTTTTTTTCTAGGTTGGTTATTGGTGTTCTTTGGTGGATGTAAATGAAGAAGGATGCAAGGTCAGTCGCAAAGTCTATGATGACTGCTGCATTAATTCAATAGGATCAATAACATTCTACACAATTTGAAGGGAATTGGAGCAAGTACAATTGAGGTTTGATACTTTTTGGGAGATCTTATTGGCACTTTAAAAAAAAAAAAAAAGAGAGTCCCCAGCATTCTATCCTCCATTCCGTCCCTTTTTTGTGCTCTTCCTGCAATCCATCCTCTCTATATGTTTTAAAGGGAGGATGGAGTGTTAGAAACTTTTTTGGAAGTGTTAATATCATTTTTCTGTTTTTTTATTAGATGTTGGTGTATGTTTATCAATGTAGTTTTATTCATATATTAAATTAATAATATTAGTGTATGTCAGATTGTGTAAAATATACACAATCAAATAATTGCATAGAAATCTTTAAAAGTCTTGGTGGTGCGGGAAATCAAGGGTTCGATCCTTGCCTCCCATCAAAAAATTATTATAATTTGTGACGATTTTAATTGGTCATATTCGATGGAGTCACATCGAGTCCCCCTCCCCCTCCTCCCTTAGATTAGACTATATTAGGTTCTAGAAATCCTATCGTTGCTACAAAAAAAAAAATTGCATAGAAACCTAAAAGCACCTGTCCAAACCCATTCGAGAATGATGGTCTAATTAATGCGGATAGTGGAGAGCAGAAAGAAATCTTTCGATAATGTATAAATGCATAAATGCTGAGTCTGGACAGCAGAACTCTACAAATGCATGGATAAGTTCGTGTGGTGTTATAGCCCATAGGATCCCTTTTTTCTCTTATCAATTATTTGGATTTACCTATTTTTCAAAAACAAATTTTTTAAATATAATATTATAGTAATATACAAACCAAAATAATTCAAAAAATATTTCATTTATACAATATATTAAATATTTCAAAAAACATTTATAATAAAAGTTTTTCATATACAATACTATAGTAAAATATTTCAAAAATACTTCCAAAAATAGTTAATCCAATGGAGCGTATGTTTTTTAATATGTTGTTGGAGAATAAAGGACCACAAGCAAAGTAATTATAGTGCTTTGAGTAATAGTAAAAAAATTCAATTCGCCAATTTTGTATTGTTTGGATTATTTTGATACAATATGATATTTTTCGTTCGAATTATTAAGTTAAAAACTTTTTCAATACCTTTGAGAAGAAAAGGAAAATAGATAATATAGTTTTGATATTTAAGTGCAATCTTTCGATCGAATATAAATGCGGTGAATAAAAAAGCAAAACTCGTTCAACGACGGTCTACTTGGATATTGTAGGTCTGCTTGGATTAGTTATTTTTTAGAATATTTTTGAAGTATTTTACTGTAGTAGTGTGTTTGAAAAATTTTTACTATAAAATTTTTTTTGTGATTTTTTGGAGGAGTTTTTGAAATATAATTTGAAGTACTTTTTAAATTTAAAATATTTTTAGAATATTTTTTAAAAATTAATACTATCACCTACAACCACAACCGCCACCACTCCTTCTCTCCTCCTTTCTCCTTCGTCTTCCTCCTCCCCTTCCCCTCAATCTTCCCCTCCTCCCCTGGATCTGGTCGAGGAGAGGAGGAAGAGGGGAGGGGAAGAGAGGAGGAGGAAGAGGGTGGTGGTGGGTGGGTGGTGATAGTGTGTGAAAAATATTGTAAAATTTTTTTGTGTATATTTGTGAGTTGTTTTTGATTTATTGCATGGATGAAATTTTTTTTGAGTTGTTTTTATTTTTATATTACTGTAACATTATTTTTTAAAAAGTAGACCAATCCAAATGAAACTGTTTATTTAAAATTTTACTATACTTATTTTTAAAAAATATTAATATTAATTCAAAATTAATAATTTCCCCTCCCCCGCCACGGCAAACTCCACCTACCACCAATACCGACTCCCACCATCAGTGCCTATTTCATGTTTTCTTGTATATTTTTCAAATTGTGTGATTGTTTTAAAGTGTTTTCGTAATTGATATTTTTTTATAAAAAATTCTAAAACAAGCAAAAAAGCAAGTTACCTAAACCACCTGGGGCTAGCCGAGTGTTTAATGGAAAAAAAGTTATCTAAAGATATCCATTGATTGGACAAATGCATGCACATACGTGGATGAGTTGGCGCGATATTATGGCCTACAGACACCTTTTCAAATGTCTATTGTAGATTTTGAATAATTGGGTTAAGATTCAAGGACCACAAGTAAAGTGATCATTAGTGTCATTTCAATAATGGTTGTAAAATTCATCCCACAATTTGACAATGTCTCGATGTACCCTGATATTGTATGATTCATTGAAATCATTAGACCCCATTTGGATTGCAATTTTTGGAGAATTTTTGGAAAAAAATTATAATAACATTTTTTAAGGATGTGATGTATGTAAGGTTACAAAAAAAAATTATAAATTATATAGAAAGAACATTCATAAAAAATGTAAAAATATATGTCCAAAAGATCACAATCCAAAATTTTCAGAAACTTGGGGAAAGTAACTTTGGGAATAAAATGAAAATAATTCAAATAATTTCCCTAAGATTCTTATTTCACTACTATTTGTACACTAGAAGAAAATTCTTTTCTAATGACATTAAAAAATGGCAATTTATGCATACTTTAGTGATATTTTTTTATTTAGTGACATTTTCTTGTTGGCGACTACTGTCCAGTGGCACAAAATAATACTACATTTTTTTATTTTATCAGACGACAACAATTAGTCTAATTTATTCCTATTTTAATCTATACTAAGGGGGGAGAGGTTCAATGGAATTTAGAGAAACCAATGGAAACTGATACATCATCAGATCGTATGAATTTAAAAAAATCACATATAATAATACATTGATGGGAGACAAAATTTGAACCCATGATCTCTTACCTTACCAAGATTTAGTGTCTTTAGTGTTAACTAACAATCCAAAGGGCCATTGGTTCCAAAATAATACTACATGGTATGAGAAGCTGCCACTTTATGAAATTTTAATGGCAATTGCAAGCGTGCCATCGCACTTCAAATGCCACTATATAAAGCTATTCTAACACTTTCAAATGCCACTAAAAAAATTAATCGCATTAAAAAAGTAATTTGAATATTAACAAACCAATTGATC